>NC_057797.1:598584674-598896940 GCF_018294505.1 Triticum aestivum | reverse complement strand
TATGATGGAGTGAGGGATTATGGTACTTATTAGGGGGGGTGCGTGTCACATAGAGAGAGAACAAGGGCGGAGAGTATTGGATGGGTCTATATGTATAGTGCGAGCGAGACATGTTTATGTGTGAACCAGGGAGATAAAAAGTTTGAGAGAGATTGAGGAGCCTCGATAAGGCTGAGTGGTGCGTCAGATAGCTGAGAGGGGGAAAGAGATATTCCATCCGCTCGATAATGCAGTGCATGTAATTTTTTAGAAGTCAAATTTTGGAAATTTTGATCAGGTTTACACAAATGTTATTTATATCTTCAATACCAAAGATACATCATACGAAACTACATCTCATGGTGAATCTAATGGTATATGTTTGCTGTTCCAGATGTAATTGTTTTTCTCCACGTACATGGTCAAACTTTGTGATGTTTGACTTTTCAATAAATCAATATGCTATGGACCGAGGAGAGTGCCTAAGTCGAGAGGGATCAAGTGCGTGTGAAGGAGAATGAGTAACTGTGCAAAAAGAGTATGTGTGTGAAAGAGAAAGTGACAACAAATGATAAATTAGAGAGAGTGTGTGTTTTTTCGTTTCTTAGGCGAACATATCACGCATGCATCTCCGAGATAGAAAAGCGAGGCGAGGAGATACACGAAGATAGCTAGTGTGTGATTGTTTGCAACGGAGAGAGACACCCCTATAGCACATGTCCAATAGAGGTCTGGCCAACAAGGAAAAAGGTCGAGAGGGACACATGGAGAACATGGACACATCGGGAGGGCGAGAGGGTGTGTTTGTGATAGAGACCCCCTCGAGATTGTGAGGGGACTACATGGGTGGGAGATCGAGGGAGGTGCGTGCGCGATAGAAAGATGCCTCGAGAGAAATCGAGATAGACCATGCACATGTTTGTGATGGAGACTAAGATTAGCTAGTCATATACATATAGGGGGGGACAGCGTGTGCCTACAATTGAGTGAGAGACCATCATACTTGGCTAGCTAGGCATGAGATTGTGTGTGTGTGCATGTGATATGGAGAGAGAACGAGGGAGAGACATGGAGTTTTACATGGGCCTGTCGAGTGCGAGTGAGATATGCATGTGTATGTATGACCCAGGTAGATGGAGAGTTTGAGAGAGAGGGGGAAGAGCTCCGAGACGATAGAGTGGTGCGTGAGAGAGTTATGGGAAACGAGCCAAGGAATTTGTGTGCGTACAATGAGTGCACCCAAGATATCTAGCTTGGACTAGAGAATCATACATAGTGTGCGAGAGAGACCTATAGATGGAGTATATATGCATGCGAACTAGAAAGACCCCCCCCCCCCACGCACACACACAAAGAGAGAGAGAGATGGAGAGAAAGAGAGAGGAACAACAAGGTTTGTGTGTTGGATGCGTGTAACAGAATTGAAGATTGTCGGCGAGAGAGAGAGAGAGAGAGAGAGAGAGAGAGAGAGGAAGGGAGAGAGCAGGAGTCCGGGAGAGGGGGAGGTCGCGTTTTATGCATCAAAGACTGATATAAACCATGTTTCGATATAAACTTGCATTCAAATATTTAAATTGGAGAACATATTGTCTGCAATCCACACATGAACGGATATATGCGTATATCAAACAAGTTCATTAATTTGACTTTCAACATGTTCATGGAGTACTATGATACTGTACAACATGCTATTCGATTGAGGTGTTCAATTTTGGGTTTAGTTCACTATTTTGACCTGGTGAACGAGCTATTTCATTGAATCGAGATATTTCATTTTGGGTTTGATTCCCATTTAGTGGGTCAACTATTTGTCATATAGTAAATCGCTAGCAATGAGCATGTAAAAATACATTACTCCCGAGCATCATCTCTCCATCTAAAAAAGAAGTGGTAAGCTAATATTTCTAAATTTGATTCGAATCGACTTGGTAAGGTAGGCGTGGATGCTTTTTCTTCCAAATTTTGAACGAACCGTTAAACATCCTCTGCTCGGTGGAATTCGCCCGAGCAAATAAATGGGAGACGCGAAATTACCGTCCTATGTGGGAGATGCATTAATTGGCCTGTTGTGCATCGAGGGTAGGTTCGTAACTTCATCCAAGCGCGCTTTCTCCTCGACCGAAATGACATGTGCCGAATAATTCATAAACCATGGTCGGAAAAACACACTCTCCTCGCCCGAAATAGCTCACGCCCACTTTTTCAAAACACGCTCTCCTCGCCCGAAATCGCTCGCGCCCACTATATTTCAAAACACGCCCTCCTCGCCCGAAATCGCTCCCGCCCACTATTTGGGGAGAAGCAAAGTTACTCTACTATCCCCGACCCTCACTACACAGACCCAAGCCAAGAAGCCTAAAGGCAGGGGTAGAACTGTAACTCCCCCTCACATTTTAGACAAATGCGTCCGTAAAACATGGTTCCATTCCCCTCCCAATCCCCCCATTCATACCTTCTCCCCGGAAGCTCCCTTCTCCCGAGCCGCAAAACCTCAACCCCTCCTCCATGGCGCCCCCACCGCACCAATTTCACAGCCGCCCTCCTCCCTAATGCCGGAGACGCTATCCATTTGCCGTCATGCACTGGGCCGTGTGCCTCTTACTCCGTGCTGCTGGAGCTGCCTCGATGATGGCCGCGTGAACTATACCGGAGCCGATTCACCCCCGCCGTTGTTCACGGTGCCAGAGTGGCTCCAACTTCGGATCCGTCTAGAGTCCCGGCGCTGCTTCCTCGTAGCCGTAGACCTCGCGACATTGCTGTTTCCCTGCCGCCGGTGGCCACCGCAACCGCGCTGGCCTCACCGACTCGGCAGCTGGACCTGCCTACTTCACCATGCCGCCAGATAGGCCGCACCCTCATCTCAAATCACTTTATTTAGGCGTCAGTTGTCTGAATTTTTATTTTGGGCCAATCAATTCCCAATGGGAAGCAGCACCCCTCGAGGCAGCGGAGCTCCTAGGCTTCCGGTTGGCTGGTGTCTAATGTAAGGGTGCAGGGACGCAAGTTCGCTGCGGTAGCAGCGCTTAGATGGCTATCTTAGAGTTGCGTGGGTTCAAGGTACTGCCGCCGCCGGATCTGGATGATGGGGAGTATTTGTGGATTGGCCCGGGGGCGGCGCAACCACGGCAGTGCGGTGGGGCGAGGAGCGGGGTTTTGGCCGGGGCCACGGACGTCGGAGGCAAGCTGCTCTGCCGTTGGTCGCTGGCTCTTCGGGGAAGATTCCTAACAGTGTCAGCCGGGAGGCACAAGACGGCCATCAAGCCATCCGGCGTAGATCGGACAGTACCAAAATAAAATAAAATCATGTGACCCCAATTTAGTCTCAGTCAACAGACGTGTGACCACTCTCGTACCTTGTTGTTGATCTCTTAGTGTATTTCTTTAGATCAAAGAGATGTGTCGTTCTTAACATTATGCGTTATCCGCATCTTCAGCCACACCGTCTTCCGACTCACCGCAGCCGCTCCAACAAGGGAAGCATACACCAGAAGGGAGCTATAGTCCCCACTCAATAGTTCCCTACATCGAATGCACGTGCCCGACATGGACAACCACAGCAGCTGCAGGGCCATCGACAAGTCAGCACATATGCTCACTCCTATGGATGGCGACCAGATAGGTTGTACCCTTATCTTGCTTGTGTGCAACATTTATGGCTTTGTTATTCATCTAAGCATGGAAAATAGATTATCACATTTCACTGTATATTCATGCTGATCTCTTACGGGTCTCGTTTAGGAGTTAACGCTGTTCCATAGTTCAGCTAAGATACTTGTTCTTTAGGTAACACTGTTCCATAGTTATCATCCATCAGCCAATGCTATCCCACAGGCTGGTTATTATAGTATTATACCACTTCTAGTATTACCTATGTTGTTCTTTAATACTTTTGTGTGCCATCTAGTTAATCTCGAGTACAAACGATACATATTCTGTAGCTTTCATCTGTGTTCTCCCTTTAGTTTTTGAGACCTGTTGCTGCTAGTTAACCCCAGTCCTATTATTTATGTCGTCTCCTACAGGCACTCATTACATAAATCTAACTACTAGTTGTCTTCCATGCATGTCAGATATAATTGCACACACTGATATATCCACAAGAACCTCACGGAGTAATGTAAAGGCCAATAAACTTGATGTCAATGATACCCAATATGATGGAACATGTAAAGGCAGTTCTTCAGAAGACTTACAGAAAGATGTTGAATCCTCTTCACCCCACAAGGTCCTTGCTCTAACTTGACCCGTGATATGGGTACAACATGCATATAATGTCCTGGAGTGTATCTACTCTGTTGCAATGCCATGTGCTTAGCATGCTGATCATGCATGTAAATATGTCATGCCTTCTTGTTTTTCAGTACCTATTCCATTCATGATAACATGTTTTCAAATTCAAGTATTGTCATTCTACTCTATCGCAATGCCATCTCCTTAATTTGGACATCATGCTTCTGAATATCTTATGCATTGTTATTCATCAGTACGTACTTCATCTGTCTACCATACCATGTTTTTTACATTGAAGTGCTGTTCTAGTGCTCTGTTGCAATGCCATCTTAGTTTCTCAATCATACACATGTATGCCGCCTTAGTTTTTTCTATACATATTCCGCTGGCATACACTTTTACATTCAACTAATGTTTTTTTTACTGTGTTGTCCTGTCGTATCCATAGCTCTTACACCATACTCCCTCCGTCCGGATTACATGTTGCCGAAATGGATAAAAAAAGATGTATCTGGAACTGAAATACGCCTAGGTCCATCCATTTTTTTCCGGATGGAGGGAATACATGTCAATATGTCATGCCTTTCTATTCTTCAGTACCTATTCCATCCCTCTGTTGTAGCATGTTTTATAACTGAAGCACCATTCTTCTATACAAGGCATGCAAGGGGAAGACGACTATGTTAGAATTTGAAGGGTTACAAACCAGGTCTTTGCAAAAGACCCAAACGCCAGGACATAATACACCAACTCCAGTTTTTATAGATACTTCTCCAGCATAGAGAAACCCAACTCCTACTGATAATAAGCAGATTCTAGTGGACAAAGAACTAGTCTGCTCCAGTCCAGCAAAAATATTTCAACTCTATTCTAAGAAGCGTGTGCGTATCCTTGCATCATGAAATTTTATAGCATGCTGATCATATTTTCTACATGTTTCTTACCCATCTCTCTTTTAGAAAATAAGCTTAACAGATAGAAGAATTTCTGCACTGGTATCATCTATGAGGAAAGATTCTTGCAGGAATTCTCTGTACTCTAATGCAGATGTAAGTACCTGTTGTATATCACTATATTTTTACATCAGCATGTATTTTGTTAATCGGTGTGAATCCAACCTTTATCTGATCTAAATTTAGTTGTAGCAAAATGTATGATTAAAGGCCACAATGTTGATTTTTGTAAGGAAAACTGCCTGGTAGTTTTGCATCCTGAGCTGCATGAGTGTACTATCTCATATCAATGGGTTTGATTACTTTGGTTCTGCAGTGGGGCTTTAGTGTTTTTTTACTATTTTTTCCTGTCGTATCCCTAGCTCTTACATCATACTCCCTCCGTCCTGATTACATGTCACAGAAATGGATAAAACTGGATGTATCTAGAACTGAAATACGCCTAGACCCATCCATTTATTTCCGGATGGAGGGAATACATGTCAATATGTCATGCCTTTCTATTCTTCAGTACCTATTCCATATCTGCTGTAGCATGTTTTATAATTGAAGCACCATTCTTCTATATAAGGCATGCAAGGGGAAGACGGCTATGTTAGAATCTAAAGGGTTACAAACCAGGTCTTTGCAAAAGATCCAAACGCCAGGAGATAATAAACCAACTCCATTTTTCATAGATACTGCTCCAGCACAGAGAAACCCAACTCCCACTGATAATAAGCAGATTCCAGTGGCCAAAGAACTAGTCCGCTCCAGTCCAGCAAAAGAATGTCAACTCCATTCTAAGAAGCGTGCGCGTATCCTCGCATTATGAAATTTTATAGCATTCTGATCATATTTTCTACATGTTTCTTACCCATCTCTCTTTTATCTCTCTTTTAGAAAATAAGGTTAAATGATAGAAGATTTCCTTCATTGGGATTGTATTCAAGGAAAACATCTTGCGGGAATTCTCCGTGCTCCAATGCTGATGTAAGTACCTGTTGTATATCACTATATTTTACATCAGCATGTATTTTATTAATCGGCGTGAATCCAACCTTTTTCTAATCTAAAATTAGTTGTAACAAAATGTTAAAGGTGCCAATGTTGATTTTGTAAAGAAAACTGCCTGGTAGTTTTGCATACTGAGCTGCATGAGTGTATTATCTCATATCATGCACATTACTGAATTGTAGTGCTGCTCTGGTTGCCCATTCATTCATTGTGTCAGTGTTGCTTTTGTATTACCTCACCTGGCTGATGATAGCTGTGCCATATTGTGTTAATTTGGTGTTGGCTAGTTGCCCAAACGTTCGTTGTGCCAATGTTGCTTTCCTATTATCTGACTTGGCCAATGATAGCAATGCTAGTGTCTTAATTTGGTGCAGGCTGTTGAGGATAAGAAGAAAAACTCTGAAAACAGCAAGGCAACCCCATTGTTTCTTTCCAATAAATCTAGGCCAGGTAATATGCCAATAACTCATGATTAATCTGTTTGGTTCCCCTCCTAATTTATGTTATGATGCAGTGGTCGAGACACTCTCCACTATCAATAATACAAGCCTGCCAAAATCGCCATCTGAATCTGTTCAGTATCCTCTGTCTCGAATGCAACGAAAAAAATGTATGTTTGTGAACCAATTAATGGCTGAAGGAATGATGGAAATGGTGGAGGAATCAGAGGTGCAGAGTTGTGCAACACAACAACTGGTCAATGTTTTCAGAGACAGTGTAGCAAAGCAGCAAGAACTTGCCCACATGCTTATGGGCGTCATCCGTGCTGAGGTTGCAGATTGTGACGTTGTAGATCGTTAGGTTCTGTTCATTTATTTGCACTGACATCAATCTTTGATTGCCCAGTGGATGTAATTTCCTATAATATATGCTGGATGTGCAACATTTTTCCCTGTATGCCGTACCTTTGCTTGATCGATTTTGGTCCTGTGCATAATTGCTCATCGTAATGGGCTCAAATTACCTAATTTGGCCTAAATACATGTAGGAACTTTAGTGGGCCCATTAAGTTAATGGGCCGTTACCAGGCCAAAAGTTAATGGTCGGCCCTCTTAACTCCCGGGTCGTTAACAGGCTGACATCAAAGCGGGCAACAGGTGGGCCCAATTGATTTCACGGACCGTTAACATGCTGTTACTAAGTTTGGGCTACATATGGCCCAACTATACAGTGGGCCTTTAGTAGGCCGAAAGAGACAGTAGGCTTGTACTGGACCATGAAGAGCATGGGCCGCTAAGAGGCCGAAAGTCAAGTCGTATTGTAAATGGCCCAACTGTAATGTGGGCCTTTAGCAGGCCGAAAGAGAAACCGGGCTGGTATTGGACCAGGAAGGGCATGGGCCGTTAAAAGGCCAAAACTCAGGTCCGACTACAAATGCCCAATTCATTTATGGTCCGTTAACAAGCTGAAAGGCACACAGGGCCGGGAATTGGCCCAACATTAAATGGGTCGCTAAACAGCCAAAACTCAGGTCCGACTACAAATGGCCCAACAGATATATGGGCCGTCACCAGGCTGAAAGACACACCAGGCCGGAAATTGGCCCAACACTTAAATGGGCCGCTAAAAGGCCGAAACTCAGGTCCGACTACAAATGGCCCAACTGATTTATGCGCCGTCAACAGGCTGAAAGACACACCGGGCCGGAAATTAGCCCAATATTTAAATGGGTCGCTAAAAGGCCGTAAGATGTACATTGTGAAAATTGGCCCATCCACTAAATGGGCCGTTAACAGGCCGAAATCTCATCGGGCTAATATTGAGCCCAAATATATAGCGGGCTGTTAACGGGCTCGAACTGACGATCGGCTGCAATGGTGTCAAATCTTTAACGGGTTGTTGACGGGCCGAATTGGCATATCTCGTATGGGCCGTGGGCTTAAATGGACCTGCACAAGTAGGCCTTATATGGGCCGGCCTGCTATTTTTTACTGGGCCGGCCTTTTTCACCGAAATGGGCCACTGTTGGGACGTGCCACGTGTCGACCTATCATAGGCGCCTCCTGTCCAATGAGTGGATGACATCTGTCCCAACGGTGAGGCAACATGTGTTTCCTCTGGCCAATGATGATTTTACACGTGGAAGATCCCCATTGGTCCGGGCTGTTAACGGGTTATCGGATCCAAAACCGGACCCGATAGCTTAACGACGTTCCGTTATGGTGGATGCCACGTGTCGGTCACCCTTGATGAAAGCACTTCTGTGACACGCGATTTATCATCATGGAAGTGGACACTTCCGTGATGATAATTTTGGTAATGTCATGGAACACTTCTACGACAGCACATGTATTACTATCTTGATTCTGTCATAAATTTGTCATGGATGTACATGCATGATAGAAAACATGACCTACTGTGACAAACACGTATCATCATGCAAGTGTATTTTTTTGTAGTGTGGATTAGTCTGCATGAAGAAGGGTTTCCCTTAATAGTGCAAATCAAGGTTTTCGTCTGCGTGACCAGCAGAGCAGAGGATAGCAAATTGGGAAGATGGTGGAGTGGAAAAAGATCCACATGTAGCGACGTGGTAGATGGGGCAATAGATCAAGGGTATGGTTCGAAAAGAGGTAGCATACCTGAGGGTCGGCGGGAAGTGGCTTCGCTCATGGTCGTCGTCCTCCTCACACACTACGACAGTGAGCTTGGGGATGGAGGCCATCCCGCGCGGGCGCTAGGTCTGAGAGGACGGCCTTGTCATCAGTGCGTGACCTCTCTCGCTGACGACGAGTGCGTCAACGCTGCACGTCCTTTTCTTCACCGGAGGATCTGTGACCACCGGTGAGGAGGGAGAGAGAGCCCGTCTTTTTAGATCTGGAGAAAGGGTGATGATACGTCTCCATCGTATCTATAATTTTTTATTGTTCCATGCCAATATTCTACAACTTTCATATACTTTTGGCAACTTTTTATACTATTTTTGGGACTAACATATTGATCCAGTGCCCAGTGCCAGTTCCTGTTTGTTGCATGTTTTTTGTTTCACAGAATATCCATATCAAATGGAGTCTAAACGGGATAGAAACTGACAGAGATTTTTTTGGAATATATATGATTTTTGGGAAGAAAAATCCACGTGAGACGGTGCCCGAGGTGCCCACGAGGCAGGGGGCGCGCCCCTGACCCTCGTGGGCCACCCGTAAGGCGGCTGATGCCATTCCTTCACTGCAAGAAAGCCAATATCCGCATAGAGATCGTGTTAAAATTTCAGCCCAATCGGAGTTACGGATCTCCGGGAATATAAGAAACGGTGAAAGGGAAGAATTTGAGAACACAGAAACAGAGAGAGACAAAGAGACAGATCCAATCTCGGAGGGGCTCTCGCCCCTCCCGTGCCATGGAGGCCATGGAACAGAGTGGAAACCCTTCTCCCATCTAGGGAGGAGGTCAAGGAAGAATAAGAAGGAGGGGGGCTCTCCCCCCCCCTCTCTTCCGGTGGCACCGGAGTGCCACCGGGGGCCATCATCATCACCGCGATCTACACCAACACCTCCGCCATCTTCACCAACATCTCCATCACCTTCCCCCCTCTATCTACAGTGGTCCACTCTCCCGCAACCCGATGTACCCTCTACTTGAACATGGTGCTTTATGCTTCATATTATTATCCAGTGATGTGTTGCCATCCTATGATGTCTGAGTAGATTTTCGTTGTCCTATCGGTGGTTGATGAATTGCTATGATTGATTTAATTTGCTTGTGGTTATGTTGCTGTCCTTTGGTGCCCATCATATGATTGCGCGCGTGGATCACACCCTAGGGTTAGTTGTATGTTGATAGGACTATGTATTGGAGGGCAAGAGTGACAGAAGCTTCAACCTAGCATAGAAATTGATGCATACGGGATTGAAGGGGGACCAATATATCATAATGCTATGGTTGGGTTTTACCTTAATGAACGTTAGTAGTTGCGGATGCTTTCTAATAGTTCCAATCATAAGTGCATAGAATTCCAAGTAAGGGATGACATGCTAGCAGTGGCCTCTCCCACATAATACTTGCTATCGGTCTAGTAAAGTAGTCAATTGCTTAAGGGGCAATTTCACAACTCCTACCACCACTTTTCCACACTCGCTATATTTAGTTTATTGATTCTTTACTTACAACAGCCCCTACTTTTTATTTACGTAATCTTTATTATCTTGCAAACCTATCCAACAACACCTACAAAGTACTTCTAGTTTCATACTTGTTCTAGGTAAAGTGAACATCAAGCGTGCATAGAGTTGTATCGGTGGTCGATAGAACTTGAGGGAATATTTTTTCTGCCTTTATCTCCTCGTTGGGTTCGACACTCTTACTTATCGAAAACTGTTGCGATCCCCTATACTTATGGGTTATCAAGACCTTTTTCTGGCGCCGTTGCCGGGGAGCAATAGCGTGGGGTGAATATTCTTGTGTGTGCTTGTTTGCTTTATCACTAAGTAATTCTTATTTGCTATTCTTAGTTGTTTTCTATCTTTATTTATGGGTAGGAAATGCAAAATACCAAAAAAATTAGTTGTACCTACTAAACCAATGGTTGAAGAACCACTCAAAATCTATCACACTGCTGAAGCTTATTACTTGGATCATCTTCGATCCCTATGTGCTCGTGCTGAAACCCCAACTAGCTTAGTTGAGGGCAAATCTTTAGATGAGCATGCTCGTTATGTGCGGCACCAAATATCTGAAAAAGGGGAAATTTTACTGGGTCAAATTCATCGTTTGCAATGCTATGCTTGGAATTTATGCGAAATATATGATTTTACTTGTTGTTCTGAAAACCCTAAGAAACACCTTCCCTACCAATGTGAGTTTAGTGATAATTGAATCGTATCTTCGTATGCTAAGGGTGTTTATAATTACTATGATGTTCAACAAATTGAAGAATTTGTTGCTTTTAACGGTGCTTACGAAATTGCTTCTTTGATTGAAAAGTATGATGCTACTCTTTACAAATCTAATTTTTTTGCCATACTTAAATATTGCTATGATAATTATGCTTCTAATGCCTATGTTGAACCATATATTGAGGACTACTCCGCTGTCCAAGAAGATACTAATATTTTGCAGGAGTCTATGGAAGAAGAAATTGATGAAACTGTGAGCTCATTGGATGAAAAAGATGATGAGGAGAGCGAAGAACAAAAGGAGGAAGAGCGGATTAGCTACCCGTGCCCACCTTCTATTGAGATTAACTCTTCAACTCATACATTGTTTAATTTCCCTTCGTGCTTACCGAAGGATGATTTCTATGATGACTATTATGATCCCTTTGATTCTCTTGAAATATCCCTTTTTGATGATGCTTGCTATGCTTGTGGCCAAGATGCCAATATGAATTATGCTTATGGAGATGAACTTACTATAGTTCCTTATGTTAAACATGAAATTGTTGCTATTGCACCCACGCATGATAGTCCTATTATCTTTTTGAATTCTCCCGACTACACTATATCGGAGAAGTTTGCCCTTATTAAGGATTATATTGATGGGTTGCCTTTTACCGTTACACATGATGATTTTGATAGATATAATATGCATGTGCTTGCTGCTCCTACTTGCAATTATTATGATAGAGGAACTATATCTCCACCTCTCTATGTTTCCAACATGATAAATTACAAGAAATTGTTTATACTATCCATTGGCCTTTACTTTGTGTGCATGAATTGTTCTTTTATGACATGCCGATGCATAGAAGAGAGTTAGACTTTGTCATTACATGATATATGTTACCTTGTGCTCACCACTAAATTACAAATCATTGTTAATTAAAGTTGGCTTTGATATACCTTGGGATCCGGGTGGATCCATTACTTGAGCACTATATGCCTAGCTTAATGGCTTTAAAGAAAACGCTGCCAGGGAGACAACCCGGAAGTTTTAGAGAGTCATTTATTTCTGTTGAGTGCTTTTATATAGTTTAAAAACAACAAAAATAAAGAGGGGAACCCAAAACTTTTTCAAAAAGAAAGCGAAAGTGAGAAAGACAAGCATTGTTGAAGTGGGAGCTAGCCTTGAACTTTGTTCATGCTCACGGAAACTTTGTGAATCTTGATTACAGAAACTTTTCAATAAAAATAATTATCCCCTTGTACAATTCCATTGTATTATAAAAATAATGTGCCAAGGTTTTCCTTTAGGATGTTTACATTTGCTTGATGGTTTGTATGGTGCAGGACAGAAACTTTGACTATAGTGCGTGATTTTACATTTTTTGCTAGAATGTCAAATGGTTGTGATTCTTTTTGCACTGTCTTCCTATACAAATTTTTTATTTTTCTAATTTTGGTAGAATTTTTCAAGTATCATAAGTATGGTGAATGTTCAGATTATTACAGATTGTTCTGTTTTAGACAGATTCTGTTTTTGATGCATAGTTTGCTTGTTTTGATGAAACTATCGATTCATATCAGTGGATTAAGCCATGAAAAAGTTATATTACAGTAGACACAATGCAATAACAAAATATGAATTGGTTTGAAACAGTACTTAGAGTAGTGATTTGCTTCATTATACTAACGGATCTTACTGAGTTTTCTATTGAAGTTTTGTGTGGATGAAGTGTTCGATGATCGAGAAGGTCTTGATGTGAGAAGAAGGAAGAGAGGCAAGAGCTCAAGCTTGGGGATGCCTAAGGCACCCCAAGTAAATATTCAAGGATACTCAAGCGTCTAATCTTGGGGATGCCCCGGAAGGCATCCCCTCTTTCTTCAACAAGTATTGGTATGTTTTCGGATTCGTTTCGTTCATGCGATATGTGCAATCTTGGAGCGTCTTTTGCATTTAGTTTTCATTTTTCTTTTATGCACCATGATGGTATGAGATAGTCCTTGGTTGATTTATAGAATGCTCTATGCACTTCACTTATATCTTTTGAGTATGGCTTTATAGAATGCTTCATGTGCTTCACTTATATCATTTGAAGTTTGGATTGCCTGTTTCTCTTCACTTAGACAACCGCCATTTGTAGAATGCTCTTTTGCTTCACTTATATTTGTTAGAGCGTGGGCATATCTTTTGTAGAAAGAATTAAACTCTCTTGCTTCACTTATATCTATTTAGAGAGATGACAAGAATTGGTCATTCACATGGTTAGTCATAAAATCCTACATAAAACTTGTAGATCACTGAATATGATATGTTTGATTCCTTGCAATAGTTTTGCGATATAAAGATGGTGATATTAGAGTCATGCTAGTGGGTAGTTGTGTATTAGTAGAAATACTTGTGTTGAGGTTTGTGATTCCCGTAGCATGCACGTATGGTGAACCGTTATGTAACGAAGTCGGAGCATGATTTATTTATTGATTGTCTTCCTTATGAGTGGCGGTCGGGGATGAGCGATGGTCTTTTCCTACCAATCTATCCCCCTAGGAGCATGCGCGTAGTACTTTGTTTCGATGACTAATAGATTTTTGCAATAAGTATGTGAGTTCTTTATGACTAATGTTGAGTCCATGGATTATACGCACTCTCACCCTTCCACCATTGCTAGCCTCTCTAGTACCGCGCAACTTTTGCTGGTACCATAAACCCACCATATACCTTCCTCAAAACAGCCACCATACCTACCTATCATGGAATTTCCATAGCCATTCCGAGATATATTGCCATGCAACTTCCATGATCATCATATACATGACTTGAGCGTTTATTGTCATATTGCTTTGCATGATCGTAAGATAGCTAGCACGATGTTTTCATGGCTTGTTCGTTTTTTTGATGTCATTGCTACGCTAGATCATTGCACATCCCGGTACACCGCCGGTGGCATTCATATAGAGTCATATCTTTGTTCTAGTATCGAGTTGTAATATTGAGTTGTAAGTAAATAAAAGTGTGGTGATCATCATTATTAGAGCATTGCCCCAGTGAGGAAAGGATGATGGAGACTATGATTCCCCCATAAGTCGGGATGAGACTCCGGACTTTACAAAAAAATAAAAGAGGCCAAAGAAGCCCACCAAAAAAATAAAAAAAATAAAAAAAATAAAAAAAGAGAGAAAAAGAGAGAAGGGGCAATGTTACTATCCTTTTACCACATTGTGCTTCAGAATAGCACCATGTTCTTCATATATAGAGTCTCTTGAGTTGTCACTTTCATATACTAGTGGCAATTTTCATTATAGAACTTGGCTTGTATATTCCGACGATGGGCTTCCTCAAATGCCCGAGGTCTTCATGAGCAAGCAAGTTGGATGCACACCCACTTAGTTTTCAGTCTGAGCTTTCATACACTTATAGCTCTTAGTGCATCCGTTGCATGGCAATCTGTGCTCACTCACATTGATATCTATTTATGGGCATCTCCATAGCCCCTTGATACGCCTAGTTGATGTGAGACCGTCTTCTCCTTTTTGTCTTCTCCACAACCACCATTCTATTCCACCTATAGTGCTATGTCCATGGCTCACACTCATGTATTGCGTGAAAGTTGAAAATGTTTGAGAACGTCAAAAGTATGAAACAATTGCTTGGCTTGTCATCGGGGTTGCGCATGATGTGAATATTTTGTGTGGTGAAGATGGAGCATAGCCAGACTATATGATTTTGTAGGGATAGCTTTCTTTGGCCATGTTATTTTGAAAAGACATGATTGCTTTATTAGTGGGCTTGAAGTATTATTGTTTTGATGTCAAATGATAGACTATTGCTTTGAATCACCCGTGTCTTAATATTCATGCCATGATTAGATATGTGATCAAGATTATGCTAGGTAGCATTCCACATCAAAAATTATCTTTTTATCATTTACCTACTCGAGGACGAGCAGGAATTAAGCTTGGGGATGTTGATACGTCTCCGTCGTATCTATAATTTTTTATTGTTCCATGCCAATATTCCACAACTTTCATATACTTTTGGCAACTTTTCATACTATTTTTGGGACTAACATATTGATCCAGTGCCCAGTGCCAGTTCCTGTTTGTTGCATGTTTTTTGTTTCGTAGAATATCCATATCAAACGGAGTCCAAACAGGATAAAAACTGAAGGAGATTTTTTTGGAATATATATGATTTTTGGGAAGAAAAATCCACGCGAGACGGTGCCCGAGGTGGCCAAGAGGTAGGGGGCGCACCTGCCCCCCTGGGCGCGCCCCTGACCCTCATCGGCCACCCGTAAGGCGGTTGATGCCCTTCTTTCGCTGCAAGAAAGCTAATATCTGGATAGAGATCATGTTAAAATTTCAGCCCAATCGGAGTTACAGATCTCCGGGAATATAAGAAACGGTGAAAGGGAAGAGTCTGAGAACGTAGAAACACAGAGAGACAGAGAGACATATCTAATCTCGGAGGGGCTCTCGCCCCTCCCGTGCCATGGAGGCCATGGACCAGAGGGGAAACCCTTCTCCCATCTAGGGAGGAGGTCAAGGAAGAAGAAGAAGGAGGGGGCCTCTCTCCCCCTCGCTTCCGGTGGCACCGGAGTGCCACCGGGGGCCATCATCATCACCGCGATCTACACCAACACCTCTGCCATCTTCACCAACATCTCCATCACCTTCCCCCCTCTATCTACAGCGGTCCACTCTCCCGCAACCCGCTGTACCCTCTACTTGAACATGGTGCTTTATGCTTCATATTATTATCCAATGATGTGTTGCCATCCTATGATGTCTGAGTAGATTTTTGTTGTCCTATCGGTGGTTGATGAATTGCTATGATTGATTTAATTTGCTTGTGGTTATGTTGCTGTACTTTGGTTCCCATCATATGATTGCACGCGTGGATCACACCCTAGGGTTAGTTGTATGTTGATAGGACTATGTATTGGAGGGCAAGAGTGACAGAAGCTTCAACCTAGCATAGAAATTGATGCATATGGGATTGAAGGGGGACCAATATATCTTAATGCTATGGTTGGGTTTTACCTTAATGAACCTTAGTAGTTGCGGATGCTTGCTAATAGTTCCAATCATAAGTGCATAGAATTCCAAGTAAGGGATGACATGCTAGCAGTGGCCTCTCCCACATAATACTTGCTATCACTCTAGTAAAGTAGTCAATTGCTTAAGGGGCAATTTCGCAACTCCTACCACCACTTTTCCACACTCGCTATATTTACTTTATTGCTTCTTTACTTACAACAGCCCCTACTTTTTATTTACGTAATCTTTATTATCTTGCAAACCTATCCAACAACACCTACAAAGTACTTCTAGTTTCATACTTCTTCTAGGTAAAGCGAACATCAAGCGTGCGTAGAGTTGTATCGGTGGTTGATAGAACCTGAGGGAATATTTGTTTTGCCTTTAGCTCCTCGTTGGGTTCGACACTGTTACTTATCAAAAACTGTTGCGATCCCCTATACTTGTGGGATATCAGGTGATAGTGTGAGAAGCAAGTGGGTAGCCTGTAGCAAGCAAGCGCTGAAGCTCCAGCCTATATATCTTTTTTGATACTAGTACTAGAGGTGGAGTAGTGGTAGAGTAGTTTATATTTTCTCTGCATACAGTACTAGTTAGTCATGCTTCAAAACTGAACAGCACGCTGTTAAAAAATAAAGCCAAGAAATAATGCGGCACCTCGGGCCAACGCGACCAGATCGCATTTTGCACGAGAAATGACACAGCATGTTTCGTTGACATGTGGTCCCGTTCCAACATGTTAGTGAGACGTTGGAGAGTCCTTTTGTACAATTTCTGAACGAACGTCTATGTAGGCCGGGGCGCCTCTTTGTGTACCGTGGCAACCGTCCACCGCCTATATGCCTTTCCCTCTTGATTTGGAACTGCTGTCGCACGCTCTTCCTCCTTCCTCCATTTGCATTCACCCTTCCTTCTGCCATTGTTCGATCATCTTCTCCATGGAGGGAATAGGCCAGAAACGACCCCGTTATTCTTGCCCCGATATGAAAAATGACGTGGTGGAGGAACTCATTGATCGGTGCGACGTCATCACCTCGGCTAGCATGGCAGGTTCGTTCAAGACCATTCTCGACTCAACTAATAACATCATTACAAAGAACCCAAGGGTCCAGGAGCAGTTTGATCTCCCTATCTTCTTCGCCATGCCCCTGCTCGCTGGCGCGCGGGTGATGGAGGCCTCGCCTTGTGCAAGTTGATGTTGCTTGATAATGATATGTGTGATGTTAAGATGCCATCGCTTGAGGGTAAGGCTTGGGTAGGTGCAAATGGAGACTAGGTTGTTTATATTGGGTACAACTGCGATTGGGAACTTGTGAATGTGTACACTCATCACCGGGTTCCACTTCCAAAAATCTCAGACCGCCCTGAAGTTGCGCACACCAGTATTCTACGTACATTCAAATATGATCATGGTGACTGTCGTCTATGGAAGATAGCAATTTGTTGAGTTCCCAACCGCTCTTGGGGTTATAGGAATTCTTGTGTTGTCGCTATCTTCGACAAGCTTGTTGCCGTCCTTCATACTTCGACTCAATGGATATTGCTCAAAAATCAGTTTCTATACACGAATGTGTACTGTGATGCAATTCAAGATGAGGCTCTTGTGTTTGCTACCATCACTCATGGCACTGTTTTTGCATGGAATCCTGATGCTTTCGGTATGTTTGTCTTCCACCCTAATTATAATTGTTTCATCCACATGCATGCGGGTTAGCTAGTTTCCCTTTACTAATTGACCTTCTTGTGTTTCCAAGGTCATGTGAACATTCCACCACCTATACTTGAAAAAAATTATAACCAAGGGAGAGATGACGATGGTGATGATGACGAGCAGAACCTATATACTCAGTGGCTCCTGGCAACTTATTGTGGCACCCCGACTCAGAGCAACTGGTTTACCTTGCATTGCCGGCCTAGAGATCTAGTCTTCTGGAAACACACAACAACTTGGTACATAAAACAACCACTTTATTGATGCTATTGGAAACATAGATTCGATATTACATCAGATAGCGAGGCCAAGTGGCACACACGGTGCGGCTGAATAGTATGTACATTATTTAATGAACATGAAAGGGGCCTCAATCACGATAACTACACGGCAGCGGAATGATACGTCCATTTTGCATCATGTTTTCTCATTGTTATATATGATGTTTTTATCCATAATAAAGCTTTTTGGAGTAATTCTAATGCCTTTTTCTCTCATAATATGCAAGGTATACACCAAGAGGGATAATTCCGGCAGCTGGAAATCTGGACCTGAAAAAGCTACGTCAGGCTACCTATTCTGCACAACTCCAAATGAGCTGAAACTTCACGAGGATTTTTTATGGAATATATGAGGAATATTGGAGCCAATAAGTACCAGAGGGGTCCCACCAGGTGGGCACAACCCACCTGGGCACGCTAGGTAGCCCAGGCGTGCCCTGGTGGGTTGTGCTCTCCTCAGCCCACCTCCGGTGCCCATCTTCTGGTATATAAGTAATTTTGACCTAGGAAAAATAAGAAGAGGACTTTCGGGATGGAGAGCGGCCGCCTCGAGGCAGAACTTGGGCAGGAGCACTTTTGCCCTTCGGTGGAGCGATTCCGCTGGGGGAACTTCCCTCCCGGAGGGGGAAATCATCATCGTCATCATCACCAACAACTCTCCCATCTTGGGGAGGGCAATCTCCATGAACATCTTCAACTAAACCATCTCATCTCAAACCCTAGTTCATCTCTTGTGTTCATTCTTGTTACCAGAACTATAGATTGGTGCTTGTGGGTGACTAGTAGTGTTGATTACATCTTGTAGTTGATTACTATATGGTTTATTTGGTGGAAGATTATATATTCAGATCCAATATGCTATTTAATACCCCTCTGGTCTTGAGCATGATTATCATTTGTGAGTAGTTACTTTTGTTCTTGAGGTCACGGGAGAAATCATGTTGCAAGTAATCATGTGAACTTGATATGTGTTCGATATGTCGATAGTATGTATGTTGTGATTCCCTTAGTGGTGTCATGTGAACGTCGACTACATGACACTTCACCATATTTGGGCCTAAGGGAATGCATTGTGGAGTAGCAATTAGATGATGGGTTGCGAGAGTGACAGAAACTTAAACCCCAGTTTATTCGCTATTCCGTAAGGGACCGATTGGATCCAAAAGTTTAATGCTATGGTTAGAATTTATTCTTAATACTTTTCTCGTAGTTGCGGATGCTTGTGGGAGGGTTAATCATAAGTAGGAGGTTTGTTCAAGTAAGAACAATACCTAAGCACCGGTCCACCCACATATCAAATTAGCAAAGTACCGAACACGAATCAAACCAACATGGTGAAAGTGACTAGATGAAATTCCCGTGTACCCTCAAGAACACTTTGCTTATCATAAGAGACCGTTTGGCCTGTCCTTTGCCTCAAAAGGATTGGGCTACCTTGCCGCACCTTTGCTACTATTATTGTTACTTGCTCATTACAAATTATCTTGCTATCAAACTACTCTGTTACTTACAATTTCAGCACTTGCAGACATTACCTTGTTGAAGACCACTTGTCATTTCCTTCCGCTCCTCATTGGGTTCGACACTCTTACTTATCAAAAAGAGCTAAAATTGACCCCGTATACTTGTGGGTCACCACAGAACTCCATAGCACAGGGACACCGATGTGGACACGGTCTAGACACGGGAAGCACTCCGATCCGGTAAGACTTTCCTGAAAGCTGGCATGAAATGCCAGGTCAGTACATTGAATGTACTTGCAAGCTCACAATAGATAAAAGCATAATGACAAATAATAACATGACAGTTTATCAGGTTAAATGCAATGCTTCACATACTACTCATGAAGTGAACATGCTTGTGCACCGAGTCCCTCGGACTCGCTTACCATACGGGTTACCTCGTAACCAATATCATCCATACGGTGATCACTCCCAGATCACAACGGAAACCAACTCTTTGGTTCCAACAACAACCACAACGAAAACCAACTCTTTGGTTCCAACTACAACCACAATGGAAACCAACTCTTTGGTTCCAACAACAACCATCTTCATGGTTTCAACAATCTCATCACATAACTAGTGCCAATCATATAACTTTAAAGTGCAAGATTAAATTATTTATGTTGATCCATGGTGTGACCTACTATGAACTGGGTCCGTAACCGAGGACGCAGCTACCGATAGATTTAACACACACTCTGCAGAGGTTAGTACACTGTACCCACACCACAGAATCCATGGCCTCGAACTCCCATTCGGGTGGGCCAATGACATTCTGATAGAACCAACCCATTGTCATGACACTCTCCCGGCCACTCCGACCAACTCCCCTTTGGGTGGCCCCGATGTCAACCCGTGACATTCACGGCCACCGTCGTGGCAAAACTTAAACGGTCCCAAACGGGGACAAGGTACCATAACAACAACAACCGGCACACAAGGTTATGTCTGCTTACCGGGCCAGGGTACCACATGCCCATAACCTTCCCTCGTTGGAGGCACCGACCAGACACATGACAATGGACCGAATAAATGCCTTCCCATAAAGGCAAATGTGGTTGCACTAGGAAGCTCGATTCGGTGGCACCATGACTCGATCAACATTATGTTCAAGTTGAATTATCATCAGGTTTAACTTGAAATAAAAGAACTCAAGCCATAGTATGCCATGAACATGCAAATTTCTGACATGCAACTATATTCACATAACACTAAAATAAAATGGATCAACATCATAGAATCATTTTGCATGCACTACTAATCACTTTAGGGACACTGGTTTTAACTCACTCATTTTAGCCCAATCATTTTTAGTGATGACATTAGCATGGGGATAATCATAAACCATTTATGAAAATAATACCAATCATAATAAACCATAGTCATGCTATCAAAAACAACTCTACTACATCACACTAGTCCATGCACTCAAGTACTACAGCAAGCTAAACATGTCAAGCATAACAAATGAACTAACATAAGCAATATTTATTAAATGATTAATTGCATGAAATAAACCATATTCAAGTTGGAAAATCGTAGTTATTGAAATGACACCATGCAAATATTAGTGTGGCTTGCCTTATCACAGAGGAGGGTCACTGAGGGAGTCCTGGATTAGGGGGTCTCCGAACAGCCGGACTATATCCTTTGGCCGGACTGTTGGACTATGAAGATACAAGTTTAAGGACTTCATCTCGTGTCCGGATGGGACTCTCCTTGGCGTGGAAGGCAAGCTTTGCAATACGGATATGTAGATCTCCTCCCTTGTAACCGACTCTGTGTAACCCTTGCCCCCTCCGGTGTCTATATAAACTGGAGGGTTTAGTCCGTAGGACAACAGACAATCATACCATAGGCTAGCTTCTAGGGTTTAGCCTCTACGATCTCGTGGTACATCAACTCTTGTAATACTCATATCATCAAGATCAATCAAGTAGGACGTAAGGTTTTACCTCCATCAAGAGGGCCCAAACCTGGGTAAACATTGTGTCCCCTCCCTCCTGTTACCATCCGCCTTAGACGCACAGTTCGGGACCCCCTACCCGAGATCCGCCGGTTTTGACACTGACATTGGTGCTTTCATTGAGAGTTCCACTGTGTCGTCATCATAAGGAGGGATGGCTCGTCTCTTTGTCAAGGACAACATCACCTCTGGGGGAGCCCTGGCTGTAGGCCAAACTCTCCGACTAGGCGGCTTCGTCATGACCGCCCGTTCGCCCGCTGCGCCGACAATGACTTCTCGGGTCATCAAAAATAGCCTCCACATCGGCTCGAAATTGACCAAGCAGATGGATCCAATGGAGCTCTCCTCTTTGAACGAGCTCTTGGATCGCATCGCCGCTCTGGGAGTCGCTACGGACTATGATCGGATTAGGCTTAAACCCGACCAGAGGGAGATTAACTCTCCGCCGGTCACCCATCAATAGCGGTGGAGGAGGAGCAATGCGGCGATTATCCCTCTATACTAAGGACGAACTATGTCTGGATTCCCGAGCTCTTCGAGTCGGATACCCGCCCACAGGAGGACATCGCCCTAACCCTGAACCTAGAATCAGGCTGCATGCCGAACCTGCGGTGCAACATCCCGGAGCCCGAACTTACAAGATCGGAAACTCCCCCGCCCTGGGGTCTCAGATTGGGTCAAGGTCCAGACTTAAATCCACCCACCCACCCAGATATAAACGATCTTTCCCACATTAGGCAAGAGCCCCAAGAGACAGTACATCACTATTGGGCCAGATTCCTCCTTGTAATGAACAAGGTCAAGGACTGTCGCGAGGAAGACGCAATTTCGTTCTTTTGCAACAATTGCACGGATAAGGGAATCCTCAATGCTATAAGTCGCCGTCACATAGCACACTTCGCTGACTTGGCGGCCATAGTACGGAAGTACTGTGCGATGGAAAGCGCCTGGAAAACCCAAACAAAATTTTGGGATAATCCGGCTCTCACAAAACCCCCAGTCCGAACTAAAAGGGTGCACTCTCATAAGTCGCCCAACTAAATTACAAAGAAGCAAAAGCCCACTACAGGGCGTGGAACTGTATTGGAGGGATGGCTTAACGGACCATGCAAAATTCATGGTACAGCAAATACCATACCAACACACAACCTTAGAGCATGTTGGGTACTCCGGCAGGTAGCCAAGAGCGGTGAGGATCTCCTCATCCAAAACACCTCAGAGCACCATCCCATGGATAACAATACAATATTGATAGTCTTCGAGACCTTCGCCTCAAATAATAGGCGTAAGAGAGCACTCCGCAGCGTTGCCGAAGTCTGCCATGTGGCAGCAATAAATCCATGGAGCGACACGGATATCACATTCAATGCCAGTGACGAACCTAAATTCCGAACAGCTCGAGCACCAGCCGCCTTGGTCCTTAGTCCAATTGTGGACGGCTTTTGGCTCACTAAAGTGCTCATGGACGGCGGCAACAGATTAAACGTCATTTATGAGGAAACTCTTCAAAAAATGGAAATAGACAGAAACCGTATTGAGCAAAGCGGCACGACCTTCCGAGGAATCATCCCTAGTCGGGAGGCACGTTACGCTAGGAAAATCACACTAGATGTGGTATTCGACACTCCGGAGAATTACAAGTCCGAAGAAATTACATTCCAAGTGGCCCCGTTCAGTAGCGGATACCACGCCCTTCTAGGGCGGGAGGCATTCACAATCTTCCAAGCCATACCCCATTATGGATACATGAAGCTCAAAATGCCCAGGCCCAATGGGATCATCACTCTAGCTAGTGATCCGAACATAGCACTCTGCGCCGAGAACAAAATAGCTGCACTGGCCCTCGAGGCATTATCCGAAGCCCTTGTGGCAGAGGAATTAACCGCGTTGCACTCCATAGTGGACAGGGACGACGTGATACTAGACAAAAGATCCAAGTCCACCTCTTTCGAACCAGCGGATGAAATAGTCAAATTCCAAGTCCATCCAACGGACCCCTCAAAACAGCAGCCATCGGGGCACAGTTAAGCCCCGCTATAGATGCCGCACTACAGGAGTTCCTGCGCGAGAATTGGGACATATTCGCCTGGCATCCTTCAGATATGCCAGGAATCCCATGCAGGCTGGCCGAGCATAGCCTTAACGTTCTAAAAGGATTCAAGCCGGTCAAGCAGACTCTTCGACGTTTCTCTGAACCTAAGTGACAAGCCATCGGAGAGGAGCTAGCCAAGTTACCGGAGGCCGGATTCATTAGAGAAATAAAGCATCCGGACTGGCTAGAAAACCTGGTGATGGTACCAAAGAAGGACAAATCCTGGCGCCTATGCGTCGACTTCAAGGACCTCAATAAGGCTTGCCCAAAGGATCCCTTCCCCCTCCCTCGCATCGATCAAATTATCGACGCTACCGCAGGACACGACTCATTGTGCTTCCTCGACGCATACTCCGGTTACCACCAAATTAAGATGGCGGATTCCGATCAAGCCGCAACGGCATTTATCACTCCATATGCCCCCTTCTGTTTTAACACAATGCCCTTCGGGCTCAAAAACGCCGGCGCAACGTATCAGCGCATGATTCAGACATGTGTGGAAAAGCAGATAGGCAAAACAGTGGAGGCATACGTAGACAATGTGGTCGTTAAAACCAGAAACGTCGACTCCTTAATAGACGACTGCGTTTTCGGCGTACCCGCCGGAAAGCTCCTGGGCTTTATCGTCTCTAGTAGAGGAATTGAAGCAAATTCGGCTAAAATCCAAGCTCTGTCGCAGTTGGCTATCCCAACTGACGTCAAGCAAATCCAGAAGTTAACTCGATGCGTGGCGGCCTTAAGCCGCTTTATCTCCCGATTAGGAGAAAAGGCACTCCCCTTTATCGCCTTCTTCGGCGCACCGAACACTTCGAGTGGACGGACGCAGCCACGGCCGGATTGGAAGAAATAAAAGCCATCCTGTCCACCAACCCAATCTTGGCCGCGCCAAATGTCGGTGAACCAATGCTGTTATATATAGCGGCAACTCACCAAGTTGTAAGTGCAATGCTCGTCGTAGAATGAGAGACGGACGGACATAAATTCCCACTTCAAAAGCTGATCTATTATGTGTCCACTGTCCTCACTCCATGCAAATCACGGTACCCACATTATCAAAAGATAACATACGCGATATTTATGGCATCCCGGAAATTACGACACTACTTTCAAGAGTGTTCAGTCACGGTGGCTTCAGAAGTACCACTCAGCGACATAATAAACAACCGCGATGCCACGGGCCAGATTGCCAAATGGGCTATCGAGCTCCTCCCGTTCGACATAACATATAGACCACGACGAGCCATTAAGTCGCAAGTACTGGCCGATTTCGTCGCCGAATGGACAGAAGCCGAACTCCCTAAAGAGTACGACGCATACTCCAATTGGATCATGCACTTTGATGGCTCTAAAATGCTGGCTGGTTTGGGGGCTGGCGTCGTCCTGACGTCCCCCACCGGAGATATAGTCCAATACGTACTCCAAATACTATATACAGACTCCAACAACGCAGCCGAATATGAGGCCCTGTTACATGGTCTCCGGATGGCAGTTTCCATGGGCATTCAACGCCTGGAGGTGCGTGGGGACTAGAACCTCGCAATATCTCAAATAAATGGAGACTTCGATGCCAAGGATCCGAAAATGGGGGCATATCGCAACGCCATACTCAAAATGTCAGCTCGGTTCGAGGGGCTTGAATTCCACCATGTGGCTCGGGAAAACAATCAAGCGACGGATATCCTCGCCCGTATCGGCGCTAAGCGCGATCATGTCCCACCTAACATCTTTTTGGAAAAACTGTTTAAGCCATCCGTGGTATGGGAAGGGGACACCGGTAGCAATAGTCCAGACCCGGCCACATCATCAGATACCAAACACTCTGACACAATCGGAGGTTCTGCCATCGAAATAACACCTTCAGCCCACGTGATAATGGCCGTCATCGCCCCGTGGACAGAACCATTCCTAGCCTACCTAATCAGGCAGGAACTACCCGAGGACCAAAATGAGGCACGATGCATAGTGCGGCAATCTAAAGCCTACAAGGTCCATGAGGGAGAGCTTTATAAGAAAAGCACTATCGGAGTCCTTCAAAGGTGCATCTCCGAAGAGGAAGGGCAGAAGCTTTTGGCAGAAATCCATGCTGGACTCGGCGGCCATCATGCCGCAGCCCGGGCCCTTGTAAGCAAGGCCTTCTGTACAAGTTTCTATTGGCCAACGGCCCGAGCAGATGCACAACATCTGGTCCAACATTGCGTCGGTTACCAGCTTTTTGCAAACCAAAGCCATATGCCGCCTACCGCTCTCCAAACAATCCCCATTACTTGGCCCTTTGCGTCTAGGGGCTTGATATGGTTGGACCCCTCAAAGGGGGAACCCATAAGAAAAAATACTTACTGGTCATGGTGGATAAATTCACCAAATGGATAGAAGCCAAACCTATCAAAACGGCTGAATTTGGACCAGTGATAGACTTCATATCCGGGGTTGGACACCATTATGGCATCCAACACATCATCATCACTGACAACGGCCTGAACTTCACGGCCGACGAGGTGAAACTTTGGTGCAACAACATGGGCATCAAGCTCGATTATGCTTCTGTCTATCACCCGCAAACTAATGGTCAAGTCAAGCGAGCAAATGGTCTTATCATGAGCGGCATCAAACCCAGATTAGTGCGGTCCTTAAAGGAATCAAACACGCACTGGGTAGAGGAGCTCGACTCCGTACTAAGGGGGCTGCGGACTGATACGTCTCCAACGTATCTACAATTTTTGATTGCTCCATGCTATATTATCTACTGTTTTGGACTATATTGGGCTTTATTTTCCACTTTTATATTATTTTTGGGACTAACCTATTAACCGGAGGCCCAGCCCAGAATTGCTGTTTTTTGCCTATTTCAGTGTTTCGAAGAAACATAATATCAAACGGAGTCCAAACAGAAAAATCCTTTTTGGAACGTGATTTTCTTCTCGGATAAGACCTAGGAGACTTGGACCCTACTCCAAGAAGTACCAGAGGCGGTCACGAGGGTAGGGGGCGCCCCCTACAGGGCGCGCCCCCTGCCTCGTGGGCCCCTCGGTGCTCCACCGACGTACTCCTTCCTCCTATATATACCCACGTACCCCCAAACAATCAGAACAAGAGCCAAAAACCTAATTCCACCGCCGCAACTTTCTGTATCCACGAGATCCCATCTTGGGGCCTGTTCCGGAGCTCCGCCGGAGAGGGCCGTCATCACGGAGGGCTTCTACATCATCATAGCCCCTTCGATGAAGTGTGAGTAGTTTACCTCAGACCTTCGGGTCCATAGTTAGTAGCTAGATGGCTTCTTCTCTCTTTTTGGATCTCAATACAATGTTCTCCCCCTCTCTTGTGGAGATCTATTCGATGTAATCTTCTTCTTTTGCGGTGTGTTTGTTGAGACCGATGAATTGTGGGTTTATGATCAAGTCTATCTATGAACAATATTTGAATCTTCTCTGAATTCTTTTATGTATGATTGGTTATCTTTGCAAGTCTCTTCGAATTATCCGTTTGGTTTGGCCAAGTAGATTGGTAGTTCTTGCCATGGGAGAAGTGCTTAGCTTTGGGTTCGATCTTGCGGTGTTCTTTCCCAGTGACAGAAGGGGAAGCAAGACACGTATTGTATCGTTGCCATCGAGGATAACAAGATGGGGTTTATTTCATATTGCATGAATTTATCTCTCTACATCATGTCATCTTGCTTAAAGCGTTACTCTGTTTTTAACTTAATACTCTAGATGCATGTTGGATAGCGGTCGATGAGTGGAGTAATAGTAGTAGATGCAGAATCGTTTCGATCTACTTGTCATGGACGTGATGCCTATATACATGATCATGCCTAGATATTCTCATAACTATGCTCAATTCTGTCAATTGCTCAACAATAATTTTTTCACCCACCGCAGAAAACTTATGCTCTCGAGAGAACCCACTAGTGAAACCTATGGCCCCCGGGTCTATTCTCATCACATCAATCTCCATCACTTTAATCTTGTTTTGTTTTTACTTTGCCTTTTACTTTTCACTTTGCATGTTTATATCAAAAATACCAAAAATATTATCTATCGGTTCTCACTTCCGTAAGTGACCGTGAAGGGATTGACAACCCCTCAATCGCGTTGGTTGCGTTGAGCTCTTTGTGTTGTGTAGGTACGAGGGACTTGCGCGTGGCCTCCTACTGGATCGATACCTTGGTTCTCAAAAACTGAGGGAAATACTTACGCTACTCTGTTGCATCATCCCTTCCTCTTTGGGGGAAACGAACACAAGCTCAAGACGTAGCAAGAAGGATTTCTGGTGCCGTTGCCGGGGAGTCTACACAAAAAGTCAACATACCAAGTACCCATCATAATCCCTATCTCCCGCATTACATTATTTGCCATTTGCCTCTCGTTTTCCTCTCCCCCCAATTCACCCTTGCCGTTTTATTCGCCCCCTCTCTCCCTATCCTCCCTCTCTATTTGCCTCTTTTTGCCCATTTGCTTTTGTTTGCTCGTGTGTTAGATTGCTTGTTTGTCGCGATGGCTCAAGATACTACCAAATTGTGTGACTTCACCAATACCAACAATAATGATTTTCTTAGCACCCCGATTGCTCCTCTTGCCAATACTGAATCTTGTGAAATCAATACTGCTTTGTTGAATCTTGTTATGAAAGATCAATTCGCCGGCCTTCCTAGTGAAGATGCCGCTACTCATCTGAATAGCTTCATTGATTTATGTGATATGCAAAAGAAAAAAGATGTGGATAATGATGTCGTTAAATTGAAGCTATTTCCTTTTTCGCTTAGAGATCGTGCTAAAGCTTGGTTTTCGTCTTTGCCTAAAAATAGTATTGATTATTGGAACAAGTGCAAAGATGTTTTTATCTCTAAGTATTTTCCTCCCGCTAAGATCATCTCTCTTAGAAACGATATTATGAATTTTAAGCAACTTGATCATGAACATGTTGCACAAGCTTGGGAGAGAATGAAATTAATGATATGTAATTGCCCTACTCATGGTTTAAATTTGTGGATGATTATACAAATTTTTTATGACGAATTGAATTTTGCTTCTAGAAATCTTTTAGATTCGGCCATGGGAGGCACTTTTATGGAAATCACTTTAGGAGATGCTACTAAACTCCTAGATAATATTATGGTTAATTCTTCTCAATGGCATACTAAAAGATCTTCTAATAAAAAAGTGCATGTGATAGAAGAAATCAATGTTTTGAGTGGAAAGATGGATGAACTTATGAAATTATTTGCTACTAAGAGTGTTTCTTCTGATCCTAATGATATGCCTTTGTCTACCTTGATTGAGAATAACAATGTATCTATGGATGTGAATTTTGTTAGTAGGAATAATTTTGGTAACAACGCTTATAGAGGGAATTTTAATCCTAGGCATTATCCTAGTAATCCTTCTAATAATTATGGGAATTCCTACAACAACTCTTATGGAAATTATAATAAGATGCCCTCTGATTTTGAATCTAATATTAAAGAATTTATTTCTTCGCAAAAGAATTTTAATGTTATGATTGAAGAAAAATTGCTTAAGATTGATGATTTGGCTAGGAACGTTGATAGAATTGCTCTTGATGTTGATGCTTTGAAACTTAGATCTATTCCACCTAAGCATGATATTAATGAGTTTCTAAAAGCCATGAGAATTTCAATTGATGAGTGTAAAGAAAGAACCACTAGGATGCGTGCTTCCAAAGATGCCTTTATTAAAGCGTGTTCTTCTAATTCTTATGAAAATCAAGATGAAGATCTAAAAGTTATTGATGTGTCCCCTATAAAATCTTTGTTTTGCAATATGAATCTTGATGAAACTGAATATGGTCTTCCTTTACCTAGAAGGCGTTCCAAAAATTCGGAGTATTTAGATCTTTATGATGAAATTGACGAAAGTGGGATTGAAAGCAATAAAAATTTAGATGTTGCTAAACCCACTATATTGGATTTCAAGGAATTTAATTATGAAAGTTGCTCTTTGATTGATTGTATTTGTTTGTTGCAATCTGTGCTAAATTCTCCGCATGCTTATAGTCAAAAGAAAGCCTTCACCGAACATATTGTTGATGCCTTGATGCAATCTTATGAAGAAAAACTTGAGTTGAAAGTCTCTATCCCTAGAAAACTCTATGATGAGTGGGAACCAACTATCAAAATTAAAATTAAAGATCATGAGTTTTATGCTTTGTGTGATTTGGGTGCTAGTGTCTCCACTATCCCCAAAACTTTGTGTGATTTGCTAGATTTCCGCGATCTTGATGATTGCTCTCTAAACTTGCATCTTGCGGATTCTACTATTAAGAAACCTATGGGAAGAATTAATGATGTTCTTATTGTTTCAAATAGGAATTATGTGCCCGTAGATTTCATTGTTCTTGATATAGATTGCAATCCTTCTTGCCCTATTATTCTTGGCAGACCTTTCCTTAGAACGGTTGGTGCGATTATTGATATGAAGGAAGGGAATATTAGATTCCAATTTCCATTAAAAAAGGACATGGAACACTTTCCAAGAAAGAAAATAAAATTACCATATGAAACTATCATGAGAGCCACTTATGGATTGCCTTCCAAAGATGGAAATACCTAGATCTATCCTCGCTTTTATGCCTAGCTAGGGGCGTTAAACGATAGCGCTTGTTGGGAGGCAACCCAATTTTATTTTTTGTTTTTTCTGTTTTTCTTCTGTTAGGGAATAAGTAACCTATCTACCCTCTGTTTGGATGTGTTTTTGTGTTTTAATTAGTGTTTGTGCCAAGCTAGACCTATTGGATCTTCTTGGATGATAGTTATTTGATCTTGCTGTAATTTCCAGAAACTTCGCGTTCAGTGCCCGAATTACTAAAAATCATCATAACGTGATAAAATACTGATTCCAATTGCTGCTGATCAATAAACAAATTATCTAGGTCGTATAATTTTGGTAGATTTTTTGGAATTCCAGAAGTTTGCGTTAGTTACAGATTACTACAGACTGTTCTGTTTTTGACAAATTCTGTTTTTCGTGTGTTGTTTGCTTATTTTGATGAATCTATAGCTAGTAAAATAGTTTATAATCCATAGAGAAGTTGGAATACAGTAGGTTTAACACCAAAATAAATAAAGAATGAGTTCATTACAGTACCTTGAAGTGGTTTTATGTTTTCTTTCTCTAACGGAGCTCACGAGATTTCTATTGAGTTTTGTGTTGTAAAGTTTTCAAGTTTTGGGTGAGTTCTTTTGATGGGTTATGGCACAAGGAGTGGAAAGAGCCTAAGCTTGGGTATGCCCATGGCACCCCCAAGATAATCCAAGGACACCAAAAAGTCAAAGCTTGGGGATGCCCCGGAAGGCATCCCCTCTTTCATCCACTTCCATCGGTAATTTACTTGGAGCTATATTTTTATTCACCAACATGATATGTGTTTTGCTTGGAGCGTCTTGTATTGTTTGTGTCTTTGTTTGTTAGTGTGACACAATCATCCTTGATATACACACCTTTTGAGAGAGTCATCTATGAATTAAAATTTGATAGAATACTCTATGTGCTTCACTTATATCTTTTGAGCTATGTAGTTTTGCTCTACGTGCTTCACTTATATCTTTTGAGCGTTATAATTTTGCTCTATGTGGTTCACTTAGATCTTTTAGAGCACGGTGGTGGTTTGTTTTAAAGAAACTATTGATCTCTCATGCTTCACTTAAATTATTTTGAGAGTCTTAATAGCATGGTAATTTGCTTAATATAAATATGCTTGGTGTTCAAGATATGTGAAATTTTCTTTTGAGTGTGTTGAATACTAAGAGAAGATTGAAACATGATAAATGTTTTGAGATATGGAGGTGATAATATTAGAGTTATGCTAGTTTAGTAGTTGTGAATTTAAAAAAATACTTGTGTTAAAGTTTGTGATTCCCGTAGCATGCATGTATGGTGAACCGTTATGTGATGAAGTCGGAGCATAATTTAATTATTGATTGTCTTCCTTATGAGTGGCGGTCGGGGACGAGCGATGGTTTTTTCCTACCAATATATCCCCCTAGGAGCATGCACATAATACTTTGCTTTGATAACTTCTAGATTTTTGCAATAAGTATATGAGTTCTTTATGACTAATGTTGAGTCCATGGATTATATGCACTTTTTCCCATCCTTCCACCATTGCTAGCCTCTCTAATACCGCACACCTTTCGCCAGTATCATATACCCACCATATACCTTCCTCAAAACAGCCACCATACCTACCTATCATGGCATTTCCATAGCCATTCCGAGATATACTGCCATGCAACTTTCCACTGTTCCATTTATTATGACACGCTCCATCATTGTCATATAGCTAGCATGTTCATGTAGTTGACATCGTATTTGTGGCAAAGCCACCATTCATAGTTCTTTCATACATGTCACTCTTGATTCATTGTATATCTCGGTACACCGCCGGAGGCATTCATATAGAGTCATATTTGTTCTAAGTATCGAGTTGTAATTGTTGAGTTGTAAGAAAAATAAAAGTGTGATGATCATAATTTTCTAGAGCATTGTCCCAAGTGAGGAAAGGATGATGGAGACTATGATTCCCCCATAAGTCAGGATGAGACTCCGGACGAAAAAAAAGAGGCCATAAAAAAGAGAAAAGGCCCAAATAAAAAAATAAAAAAATAAAAAAAATGAGAGAAAAAGAGAGAAGGGACAATGTTACTATCCTTTTACCACACTTGTTCTTCAAAGTAGAACCATGATCTTCATGATAGGGAGTCTCTCGTTATGTCACTTTCATATACTAGTGGGAATTTTTCATTATAGAACTTGGCTTGTATATTCCAATGATGGGCTTCCTCAAATTGCCCTAGGTCTTCGTGAGCAAGCAAGTTGGATGCACACCCACTTAGTTTCTTTTGATGAGCTTTCATATACTTATAGCTCTAGTGCATCTGTTGCATGGCAATCCCTACTCACTCACATTGATATCTATTGATGGGAATCTCCATAGCCCATTGATACGCCTAGTTGATGTGAGACTATCTTCCCCTCTTTTTGTCTTCTCCACAACCACCCTTCTATTCCACATAGTGCTATGTCCATGGCTCACGCTCATGTATTGTGTGAAGATTGAAAAAAGTTTTGAAAAAGTTAGAGTATGAAACAATTGCTTGGCTTGTCATCGGGGTTGTGCATGATTTAAATACTTTGTGTGGTGAAGATAGAGCATAGCCAGACTATATGATTTTGTAGGGATAACTTTCTTTGGCCATGTTATTTTGAGAAGACATAATTACTTTATTAGTATGCTTGAAGTGTTATTATTCTTTATGTCAATATGAACTTTTGTCTTGAATCTTTCTAATCTGAATATCCATACCACAATTAAGAAATTTTGCATTGAAATTATGCCAAGTAGCACTCCGCATCAAAAATTCTCTTTTTACCATTTACCTACTCGAGGACGAGCAGGAATTAAGCTCGGGGATGCCTGATACGTCTCCAACATATCTATAATTTTTGATTGCTCCATGCTATATTATCTACTGTTTTGGACTATATTGGGCTTTATTTTCCACTTTTATATTATTTTTGGGACTAACCTATTAACCGGAGGCCCAGCCCAGAATTGCTGTTTTTTTGCCTATTTCAGTGTTTCGAAGAAACAGAATATCAAACAGAGTCCAAACAGAAAAATCCTTTTTGGAACGTGATTTTCTTCTCGGATAAGACCCACGAGACTTGGACCCTACTCCAAGAAGTACCGGAGGCGGTCACGAGGGTAGGGGGTGCCCCCCCCCTACAGGGCGCGCCCCCTGCATTGTGGGCCCCTCGGTGCTCCACTGACATACTCCTTCCTCCTATATATACCCACGTACCCTCAAACGATCAGAACATGAGCCAAAAACCTAATTCCACCGCCGCAACTTTCTGTATCCACGAGATCCCATCTTGGGGCCTGTTTCGGAGCTCCGCCGGAGAGGGCCATCATCACGGAGGGCTTCTACATCATCATAGCCCCTCCGATGAAGTGTGAGTAGTTTACCTCAGACCTTCGGGTCCATAGTTAGTAGCTAGATGGCTTCTTCTCTCTTTTTGGATCTCAATACAATGTTCTCCCCCTCTCTTGTGGAGATCTATTCGATGTAATCTTCTTCTTTTGCGGTGTGTTTGTTGAGACCGATGAATTGTGGGTTTATGATCAAGTCTATCTGTGAACAATATTTGAATCTTCTCTGAATTCTTTTATGTATGATTGGTTATCTTTGCAAGTCTCTTCGAATTATCCGTTTGGTTTGGCCAACTAGATTGGTAGTTCTTGCCATGGGAGAAGTGCTTAGCTTTGGGTTCGATCTTGAGGTGTTCTTTCCCAGTGACAGAAGGGGCAGCAAGACACATATTGTATCATTGCCATCGAGGATAACAAGATGGTGTTTATTTCATATTGCATGAATTTATCTCTCTACATCATGTCATCTTGCTTAAAGCGTTACTCTCTTTTTAACTTAATACTCTAGATGCATGCTGGATAGCGGTCAATGAGTGGAGTAATAGTAGTAGATGCAGAATCATTTTGATCTACTTGTCACGAACGTGATGCCTATATACATGATCATGCCTAGATATTCTCATAACTATGCTCAATTCTGTCAATTGCTCAATAGTAATTTGTTCACCCACCGTAGAAAACTTATGCTCTCGAGAGAAGCCACTAGTGAAACCTATGGCCCCCGGGTCTATTCTCATCATATCAATCTCCATGACTTTAATCTTGTTTTGTTTTTACTTTTCCTTTTACTTTTCACTTTGCATCTTTATATCAAAAATACCAAAAATATTATCTATCGGATCTCACTTCCGTAAGTGACCGTGAAGGGATTGACAACCCCTAATCGCGTTGGTTGCGTTGAGCTCTTTGTGTTGTGTAGGTACGAGGGACTTGCGCGTGGCCTCCTACTGGATTGATACCTTGGTTCTCAAAAACTGAGGGAAATACTTATGCTACTCTGCTGCATCATCCCTTCCTCTTCGGGGAAAACCAACGCAAGCTCAAGACGTAGCACGGACCACGCCGAATCGCACTACCGGATACACACCGTTTTTATGGTGTACGGCGCAGAGGCAGTTCTGCCTTGCGACATAATTCATGACTCACCCCGAGTGCGCATGTACAAAGAAAAAGAGGCCGAGATCGATCGGCAGGACAGTTTGAACGCCCTGGAGGAGGAGCGCGATGTGACAAAAGCCCGTTCCGCATTCTATTAGCAACATGCTCGAAGGTATCAAAGCAGAGAAGTATGGGCCAAAACCTATAACATTGGCGAACTAGTTCTACGCCTGCCGGAGAAGAAAAAGAAAAAGCTCAAGCCCAAATGGGAAGGTCCCTTCATTATCGACCAAGTTCTGACCGGTGGAGCGTACCGTCTGCGGGATACGTCGGACAATTGCCTCGAGCCAAACCCATGGAACGCAGCCAGACTCCGAAGTTCTATGCCTAGTGCCGGACTCTATGTTCGTCTCCTTACCTCCGTCAATTTTTTGCACATCAATTATCTGTCTTTTCTCTCTTTCTCTCCTTTTATTCTCCTCAAGGCCTTAAAAGGCTAAACTTGTGTCTTGGTTGCACAATCTTGACACGCTAACCGCGCTCATTATACCTGGGGCTTCTTATACAAAGCTTAATATAACTATTTTTCTGGGCTTTACGCCCCGCACATGTGTTATTCTTCCACATGTACCTTTTTTCGCCATTATATGCATCGATATGACTTAAGTTTTGGTCAAGCTGGGTTGCCTGGCTCTTGTATTTATGCCCTGCGTTCCCGTTAATTCGGCTAGGGCATAAGGGGAGCACCTCTGCGATTGTTACTGCCGGGTCAGCCGGATGTGTACGTCCGACTGGGTGAAGCCGAAAACTAGCGTTCTTAAGGGAATATTCGATCGATGAACAAAAGATGACTTTTATTTAATTTGATACATGCCCCCAGATGTTTATAGCCTGCGTCTCTTTTTGCAGTTCGGACATGCACATTAGGGCATGCGTACCCAGGGAAAGGAACCCTTAACGGAACTATTCTCCCTGGAAGATGTTTCTTACTATCCATGTAATATAACATAGCTAGTTGGGTACTTGTCTGTTCAAGCACTTATGACCCCTACGCCTGGTTTCCATGCATACCCCGGTTTTTACATAACCGAGCGGGTATTCGGATACACTCCGGACTATCGGGTCTAGAAGTCGAAGCGAAAAGGTCCGCCATGACAAATGATTTACAATCTGGCTAGGGACATTATATATGTCACTTGAAGTACATAGTCACTAAGGCTGATTAAATTCTTCTTCTATACCATCCAACAGGCTGTCTAGCCTAGAATCCTGTTGGGAATACTTTGCAGCTAATTCTACTTGGTCATACACCAAACTGATGGGGATCTCTTTCCCATCGGGCCCCACAGGTCCGACCTCGGCCATGTGGTTTGGGTCAGCTTTGGTATATCGCGTCTTCACCATAGCCCACGCTTCCCTTGCACCTTGTCGGCAGCCCGATATCTTCCATAATCGGAAGGGCCACCGCGCTCCCTTGAGCTTCTCTATAAGCTCCCCCAAGACTCCTAGCGGGGACGCGGATGGCCACAAGGCTTGGGCAATACCCTGCATCACCTGCCGAACTTGTTCGTGCACTTGTGAGAGCTCTGGTAGAAGATCACCTACAGACCCGGGCATCTCCTCCGCGGGACGACCCATCAGCATACCTGCAGACATAACTCTGTTAGCCGGCTTCTTCGCCAAACTCCTTCAAAAGTTCGTTCAAGCACTTACTAAAAATGCCGCGTCGAAGCCGCTTATTCTCCTTCACGGAGTCCGCAAGCTGGGCTCAGACGTCTTTCAGTTCTACGTCCAGCCAGATATTGGCGTCCTGGAGATTATTTTTCTCCTGCCTGACTCGCGTAAGCACGCGCTCACCAGCATTTAGCTGTCGATTAGCACATTGCGCATCCTCCGACACGACCTCCGGATTCACTCCGGGGTCATCTGCAACATCTACTGTTAAATTTGCATGCATGTCGCATACTAACTGGTACCTGTAATTCTTTGCAATAGAAGCAACTGTTACCAGAGGGGGCCTTCTCGGACTCCTTCAACACGGCCACCACAGCCTGTAGCTGGGCCATGTACTCTTCTAGCTCTTGAGACAATTGGGTATTCTTCTCTGTAAGAACCTGCACAAATAATAATCCTTAAATCAGCTGTGTCAACTGTTTCAAGTCTCAGGGGCTACTGATATATATTATCGTCAGATTTTCCTACCCATATATCCTTTACATACTAGTCCGTGGCTCTAGCAAGATCATTTTGAGCAGCATGGATGTACGCGTCTCCTGAGTTGAAGGCATCGAACGCCTCCTGGGAGAAACAAGCGTCACGGAGTACGGCCCGGCCACGCCTGTGATTCATGGCACTCTCTACTTTGGAATTTGTAGCGGATAGTCTGTCCTCATCCTCTGTAAGAGGAGCATCTGGCGTCCGCCCCGTGTTAGCTTCCGCCTCTATGTCCGACCCTGGAGCCCGACTGGTGGAGGCGTGATCGGCAGCCTCTCCGGATATAGTCCGGCGAGCATTTTTCCTACTAGGAAACATGGACGTCATTATATTTTAAAGAAAAGACGACAACCACGGAGCGAGGTTTTGTATCATACCTCTGCGCCGACGTCTCAGTCCTGACCGCCTTCCTTTTTGGCCTACCCGGCTTCGGTGCCTCTTGTTGGTGAGTCACTTCGGGTTCGGCATGGCGTCCCGAAGGCCTTCCCTGTAAAACAGCATATGTGTATGGTAGGTGAAGTGCATAAAAGGGGATCCTTCTCGAAAGTTGGGACTCCGGTCTTTCCTTACCTGCGATGCAGGGAGTAGCCCAGGATAGTCAGCCGTGATGGCCACCATGGCATCATCGCGGCTCAATTGATAGAATGTCCTATCTATGAGCTCCACAAATATGTCCGGATCCTCTTCGAGTCCGGGATCGAGGGCCCGGTCAGGGTCCTCCCGGTTGTGGAGGTGGGCTGTTGACCTCCCTTACAGCTTTCTGCAGTTCCTGCCGTGAAACGGCAAGGTGAGTATTTACGACGAAGAATGCGGAAAGGTTGGGAGTAAAGAGTGATAGCTTACCCAGCTTGGAGGGTTGTACATGGAGAATCCATCCCGTGGCTTAATACAGATGAACTCGTCTTCCTCTCCCTTGAACAACTCGGACAATTTTTTTTGCTAGAGCAGCAGATGAGTCCGGTCCTTTACGACCGCAGTGGGTGGCATCATCTTCCCCATTAAAGCACCACAGGGGGTGCCCTCGATATTGAAGTGGCTGCACCCCCCGCATTATGCATATTGACATAACCTCGATTATTGTCAATCCTGATTGAGCCAGCACTTTAATCCGGTCCATCAGGTAAAGGACTTCTCCGTTATCTTCCTCCTGGGGCTCCGTGGGCGCCAGCTTCGGCGTTTCTTCAGAGGAGCATTGTGGAACTCGGGAAGACCCCTCCGAACAGGATCTGGAAGGGGGACGTCCTCCATGTAAAACAACTCTGAAGGCCAGTCTTCGGATGTCTTCTTCGGGGTACCGGATAGGTATCCGGTCCCGGCGATGCGCCATATTTCGGCTCCGCTCACTTGATATAGTGACCCCTCCTGTGTATGGGGCACGAAGCAGAATAGCCTCTTCCACAGCTCGAAATGAGCCTCGCAGCCCAGAAATAGCTCGTAAAGGGCAACATAACCAACAATGTGTAATATGGAAGTGGGGGTGAAATTATGCAACGGGAGGCCATAAAACTCCAGGAGCCCACGGAGAACGGATGGATTGGAAATCCAAGTCCCCTTAGTAAATAAGGGACAAGGCATACCCGCTCCCCCTTGGAGGGATTGGGGAAGCTCTTCGCTTGCTCCCCGCCATTATAGGTGGCGGGCCCAGCTCAAACCGGGACCATATATGCTGGAGGGAGAAATCCCTGGGTCTACAACTCTACTAATTGGCTATGCGGTACGGAACACTTCTCCCAGTCACCGGGCTTAGGGCTACAGGAGCGGGAGGAGGAGCTGCGATGGCCGGCCATGTTGGAATGGATTTTTCCGAGCGTGCTCCGATGGATACTCACCGTGGGAGGATGGTGTGGTTTGGATCTAAGAATCCCTGTCCCTTTAATAGACAGTTTATTTACATGGCTAGGGTGGCGAATGTAAAAATGCCCTGGCTCCTCGCATTCGCTCGACACATGCAAGATAGCCCTTATTGGGCACAGAAGCCAAGAAGTGCAACATTATGGGGAGCCGGACACTACTCAGCAGATATTCAGAATTTGGAAAAGAACCCGCCTTGCAATGCCGAAGACAATCTGCGCGACGGACTCATCATCATTGAAGCCTGGTTCGGGGGCTACTGAGGGAGTCCTGGATTAGGGGGTCTCCAGACAGCCGGACTATATCCTTTGGCCAGACTGTTGGACTATGAAGATACAAGATTAAAGACTTCGTCTCGTGTCCAGATGGGACTCTCCTTGGCGTCGAAGGCAAGCTTGGCAATACGGATATGTAGATCTCCTCCCTTGTAACTGACTCTGTGTAACCCTAGCCTCCTCCGGTGTCTATATAAACCGGAGGGTTTAGTCCGTAGGACAATAGACAATCATACCATAGGCTAGCTTCTAGGGTTTAGCCTCTACGATCTCGTGGTAGATCAAATCTTGTAATACTCATATCATCAAGATCAATCAAGCAGGACGTAGGGTTTTACCTCCATCGAGAGGGCCCGAACCTGGGTAAACATTGTGTCCCCTACCTCCTGTTACCATCCTCCTTAGACGCACAGTTCGGGTCCCCCTACCCGAGATCCGCAGGTTTTGACACCGACAGTCACACTCCTCCTGGTTCTCCTCAAGCCAAATTTCTCCTTCTGAAAATAATTAAAAACAGCAAAGGAAAATATCAAGAACCCTTCTGAAATTCACCAGAAATTCTAGACAGCAAGGAAAAATCTCAACTTTGTTGTGGTGCTAGAATATTTCAATACAAAACCAATGCAAAAAGAATCAACTCATTTGGAGTTGTATATTAGGAGTTAGGGCCGGTCAAAGTTTCTGGTCAAATTTGATTTAAATTTGAATAAAAAGAAAATCCAAGGGGGGTGACGTGGATGGCGTATTTCAGAGAATACGCCTCCACTTGTACCGCTTCGGGCATGAGTGGCAAGGCTGACAGCAGGCCCCACACGTTAGATCTGGAGAGAGAGAGGGAAACAGAGGAGGGGCGGCGCGTCGCCAGCATTTCTCCGGCGAGGAGAGGTCGGTGGCCACCGTGGAAGGGATGGATCGACGTGCAAGACTACGACGCACATGCACGTACCTGTAGCTTGGCGAGAGGTGGACGGATGAGGTCGGCGCGGTCGTCTCCCGCGGCTGCAATGGGCGGAGGTCGTCAAAGAAGAAGACGCTGATGTCGTGAGGTCACCCCAGTGGCTCCAGCGGCATCAGTGAACACTAGTGAGCCACCAGGAACACGCCCATGCAGTCGGTCGAGCTCGGGGAGCACTAGAGTGGGAGGGGGCAAAGGAAGGGGATCGTCGGTGAGCTCGGGTCGGCAACGGTGGCCAGAGGCCTGCCCGACCGGGCCGCAGCTTCCTACGATGTCGTGGAGGTTGAGCGGGTGGAGAGTTGACGAGAAATGAGCTTGGGAGGGGCCTATTTATAGGCGTGGCCGAGGCAGGGTCGAGAGCTCACTGGAGTATCTAGAAGCGGCGCACGGCGACGAGGAGCGCCAGTGAGACGGGGTGAATGCTCTAGGGCACACGCGGCCACTGTTCGAGCTCGGGGACGAGCACATGACGCATAGGTGGGCATTGAGTCGAGCATGGGGGCACTGTGCTCCTCTAGCGCGCCGCGCGTGTGATTGTTGCGGCGTCTCCGGCGTTGACGAGCGACAACGAGGGTGCTGGGGAGGTGTGATAACCCACAAGTAGAGGGGATCGCAACAGTTTTCGATAAGTAAGAGTGTCGAACCCAATGAGGAGCTAAGGGTAGAACAAATATTCCCTCAAGTTCTATTGACCACCGATACAACTCTACGCACGCTTGATGTTCGCTTTACCTAGAACAAGTATGAAACTAGAAGTACTTTGTAGGTGTTGTTGGATAGGATTGCAAGATAATAAAGAGTACGTAAATAAAAAGTAGGGGATGTTTAGATAAAGAAACAAAGTAAATTTAGCTAGTGTGGAAAAGTGGTGGTAGGAGTTGCGAAATTGCCCCTAAGCAATTGACTACTTTACTAGACCGATGGCAAGTATTATGTGGGAGAGGCCACTGCTAGCATGTCCTCCCTGACTTATAATTCTATGCACTTATGATTGGCACTATTAGCAAGCATCCGCAACTACTAATGTTCATTAAGGTAAAACCCAACCATAGCATTAAGATATATTGGTCCCCCTTCAATCCCGTGTGCATCAATTTCTATGCTAGGTTGAAGCTTCTGTCACTCTTGCCCTCCAATACATAGTCCTATCAACATACAACTAACCCTAGGGTGTGATCCATGCGCGCAATCATATGATGGGCACCAAAGGACAGCAACATAACCACAAGCAAATTAAATCAATCATATAAATTCATCAACCACCGATAGGACAACGAAAATCTACTCAGACATCATAGGATGGCAACACATCATTGGATAATAATATGAAGCATAAAGCACCATGTTCAAGTAGAGGGTATAGAGGGTTGCGGGAGAGTGGACCGCTCTAGATAGAGGGGGGAAGGTGATGGAGATGTTGGTGAAGATGGCGGAGGTGTTGGTGTAGATCGCGGTGATGATGATGGCCCCCGATGGCACTCCGGTGCCACCAGAAGCGAGGAGGAGAGAGCCCCCCTCCTTCTTCTTCTTCCTTGACCTCCTACCTAGATGGGAGAAGGGTTTCCCCTCTGATCCATGGCCTCCATGGCACGGGAGGGGCGAGAGCCCCTCCGAGATTGGATCTGTCTCTTTGTCTCTCTCTGTTTCTGCGTTCTCAGATTCTTCCCTTTCACCGTTTCTTATATTCCCGGAGATCCGTAACTCCGATTGGGCTGAAATTTTGACACAATCTCTATCCGGAAATTAGCTTTGTTGCGGCGAAAGAAGGGCACCAACCACCTTACGGGTGGCCGACGAGGGTCAGGGGCGTGCCTGGGGGGGGGGGGGCAGGCGCGCCCTCCTGCCTCGTGGCCACCTCGGGCACCGTCTCACGTGGATTTTTCTTCCCAAAAATCATATATATTCCAAAAAAATCTCCGTCAGTTTTTATCCCATTTGGACTCCGTTTGATATGGATATTCTGCGAAACAAAAAACATGCAACAAACAGGAACTCGCACTGGGCACTGGATCAATATGTTAGTCCCAAAAATAGTACATATAAAAAGTTGCCAAAAGTATATGAAAGTTGTAGAATATTGGCATGGAACAACCAAAAATTATAGATACGACGGAGACGTATCAACATCCCCAAGCTTAATTCCTGCTCGTCCTCGAGTAGGTAAATGATAAAAAAGATAATTTTTGATGTGCAATGCTACCTAGCATAATCTTAATCATGTATCTAATCATGGCATGAATATTAAGACACGAGTGATTCAAAGCAATAGTCTATCATTTGACATAAAAACAATAATACTTCAAGCCTACTAATAAAGCAATCATGTCTTTTCAAAATAACAAGGCCAAAGAAAGTTATCCCTACAAAATCATATAGTCTGGCTATGCTCTATCTTCTTCACACAAAATACTCACATCATGCACAACCCCGATGACAAGCCAAGCAATTGTTTCATACTTTTGACGTTCTCAAACCTTTTCAACTTTCACGCAATACATGAGCGTGAGCCATGGACATATCACTATAGGTGGAATAGAATGGTGGTTGTGGAGAAGACAAAAAGGAGAAGATAGTCTCACATCAACTAGGCGTATCAACGGGCTATGGAGATGCCCATCAATAGATATCAATGTGAGTGAGTAGGAATTGCCATGCAACGGATGCACTAGAGCTATAAGTATATGAAATCTCAAACTGAAAGTAAGTGGGTGTGCATCCAACTTGCTTGCTCATGAAGACCTAGGGCATTTGGGGATGCCCATCATTGGAATATACAAGCCAAGTTCTATAATGAAGATTCCCACTAGTATATGAAAGTGATAACTCAAGAGACTCTCTATATGAAGAAAATGGTGCTACTTTGAAGCACAAGTGTGGGAAAAGGATAGTAACATTGCCCCTTCTCTCTTTTTCTCTCTTTTTTGTTTTTTCTTTTTTTTCTTTTTTTTGTAGGCTTCTTTGGCCTCTCTCTCTCTCTCTTTTTGGGGGGGCTTCTTTGGCCACTTTTATTTTGATAACCTCACATGGGACAATGTTCTAATAATGATGATCATCACACTTTTATTTACTTATAACTCAATATTACAACTCGATATCTAGAACAAGGATATGACTCTATATGAATGCCTTCAGCGGTGTACCGGGATGTGCAATGATCTAGCGTAGCAATGACATCAAAAAATGGACAAGCCATGAAAACATCATGCTAGCTATCTTACGATCATGCAAAGCAATATGACAATAAACGCTCAAGTCATGTATATGATGATCATGGAAGTTGCATGGCAATATATCTCGGAATGGCTATGGAAATTCCATGATAGGTAGGTATGGTGGCTGTTTTGAGGAAGGTATATGGTGGGTTTATGGTACCAGCGAAAGTTGCGCGGTACTAGAGAGGCTAGCAATGGTGGAAGGGTGAGAGTGCGTATAATCCATGGACTCAACATTAGTCATAAAGAACTCACATACTTACTGCAAAAATCTATTAGTCATCGAAACAAAGTACTACGCGCATGCTCCTAGGGGGATAGATTGGTAGGAAAAGACCATCGCTCGTCCCCGACCGCCACTCATAAGGAAGACAATCAATAAATAAATCATGCTCCGACTTCGTTACATAATGGTTCACCATACGTGCATGCTACGGGAATCACAAACCTCAACACAAGTATTTCTACTAATACAAAACTACCCACTAGCATGACTCTAATATCACCATCTTTATATCGCAAAACTATTGCAAGGAATCAAACATATCATATTCAGTGATCTACAAGTTTTATGTAGGATTTTATGACTAACCATGTGAATGACCAATTCTTGTCATCTCTCTAAATAGATATAAGTGAAGCAAGAGAGTTTAATTCTTTCTACAAAAGATATGCCCACGCTCTAACAAATATAAGTGAAGCAAAAGAGCATTCTACAAATGGCGGTTGTCTATGTAAAGAGAAACAGGCAATCCGAACTTCAAATGATATAAGTGAAGCACACGAATCATTCTATAAAGCCATAGTCAAGAGATATAAGTGAAGTGCATAGAGCATTTTATAAATCAACGAAGGAAAATGAAAACTAAATGCAAAAGACGCTCCAAGATTGCACATATCGCATGAATGAAACGAATCCGAAAACATACCGATACTTGTTGAAGAAAGAGGGGATGCCTTCCGAGGCATCCCCAAGATTAGACGCTTGAGTCTCCTTGAATATTTACTTGGGGTGCCTCGGGCATCCCCAAGCTTGAGCTCTTGCCTCTCTTCCTTCTTCTGACATCGAGACCTTCTCGATCATCGAACACTTCATCCACACAAAACTTCAACAGAAAACTCGGTAAGATCCGTTAGTATAATAAAGCAAATCACTACTCTAAGTACTGTTGCAAACCAATTCATATTTTGTTTTTGCATTTTTTCTACTGTAATATAACTTTTTCATGGCTTAATCCACTGATATAAATTGACAGTTTCATCAAAACAAGCAAACTATGCATCAAAAACAGAATCTGTCTAAAACAGAACAGTCTGTAATAATCTGAACATTCACCATACTTCTGATACCTGAAAAATTCTACAAAAATTAGGAAAAATAAAAAATTTGTGTAGTAAGACAGTGCAAAAAGAATCAGAACCATTTGACGTTCCAGCTAGAAATTTAAAATCGCGCACTATAGCCAAAGTTTCTGTCCTGCACCGTACAAACCATCAATCAAATATAAACATCCTAAAGGCAAACCTTGGCATATTATTTTTATAATACAATGGAATTGTACAAGGGGATAATTTTTATTGAAAAGTTTCGGTAATCAAGATTCACAAAGTTTCCGTGAGCATGAACAAAGTTCAAGGCTAGCTCCCACTTCAACAATGCCTGTCTTTCTCACTTTCGCTTTCCTTTTTGAAAAAGTTTTGGGTTCTCCTCTTTATTTTTGTTCTTTTTAAACTATATAAAAGCACTCAACAGAAATAAATGACTCTCTAAAACTTCCGGGTTGTCTCCCTGGCAGCGCTTTCTTTAAAGCCATTAAGCCAGGCATATAGTGCTCAAGTAATGGATCCACCCGGATCCCAAGGTATATCAAAGCCAATTTTAATTAACAATGATTTATAATTTAGTAGTGAGCACAAAGTAACATATATCATGTAATGATGAAGTCTAACTCTCTTCTATGCATCGGCATGTCATAAAAGAACAATTCATGCACACAAAGTAAAGGCCAATGGATAGTATAAATAGTTTCTTGTAATTTATCGTGTTGGAAACTTAGAGAGGTGGAGATATAGTTCCTCTGTCATAATAATTGCAAGTAGGAGCAGCAAGCACATGCATATTATATCTATAAAAATCATCATGTGTAACGGTAAAAGGCAACCCATCAATATAATCCTTAATAAGGGCAAACTTCTCCGATATAGTGTAGTCGGGAGAATTCAAAAAGATAATAGGACTATCATGCGTGGGTGCAATAGCAACAATTTCATGTTTAACATAAGGAACTATAGCAAGTTCATCTCCATAAGCATAATTCATATTGGCATCTTGGCCACAAGCATAGCAAGCATCATCAAAAAGGGATATTTCAAGAGAATCAAAGGGATCATAATAGTCATCATAGAAATCATCCTTCGGTAAGCACGAAGGGGAATTAAACAATGTATGAGTTGAAGAGTTACTCTCATTAGAAGGTGGGCATGGGTAGCTAATCCGCTCTTCCTCCTTTTGTTCTTCGCTCTCTTCCTTATCTTTTTCATCCAATAAGCTCAATAAGCGCATTAATTTCATAATTGTATTCATAATTCTCATAACAATATTTCAGGATAGCTAAATTTTCAGGTCTATAAACAACATCATCAAAATCTTCAAACTCTTTAAACATAGATTCAATTTCATAAGCACCCATAAAAGCAACAAATTCTTCTATTTGTTCCACATCATAGTAATCATATATACCATTAGCATAAGAAGCTAAGTTTTATTATCATTAAATTTGCATAAAAAGGGAAGTTGTGGAGCCTTCATCCTAGAGCAACAAGTATAATCATAACTCAAGCATACTTGCCGAGCATACCACTTCAATATATGAATTTGATCCCATATTAGTTTCCCTTTTTGTGTCAAGCGGCAATCCCTAAAGTATTCATGTTGATCCAACGTTACTCCCATTACATAATTGAATGGGGTTTTCTCAGGATTATTAAAGTAGTACATAATATTTTTCACATACCCAACATCGAGGGTTTTAGGAGGTTTCCCATCTCCATGAGCAGAAAGTACACCTAATTTTTTTTGGTATTTCGTGTTCCATATCCATAACTAAAGATAAAGAACAACTAAGAACAGCAAATAAAAAATACTTAGTGACAAAGCAAACAAGCACACACGAGAATATCCACCCCACGCTATTGCTCCCCGGCAACACCGCCAGAAAAAGGTCTTGATAACCCACAAGTATAGGGGATTGCAACAGTTTTCGATAAGTAAGAGTGTCGAACCCAATGAGGAGCTAAAGGTAGAACAAATATTCCCTCAAGTTCTATCGACCACCGATACAACTCTGCGCACGCTTGATGTTCGCTTTACCTAGAACAAGTATGAAACTAGAAGTACTTTGTATGTGTTGTTGGATAGGATTGGAAGATAATAAAGAGTACGTAAATAAAAAGTAGGGGCTGTTTATATAAAGAAACAATAAAGTAAATTTAGCGAGTGTGGAAAAGTGGTGGTAGGAGTTGCGAAATTGCCCCTAAGCAATTGACTAGTTTACTAGACTAATAGCAAGTATTATGTGGGAGAGGCCAGTGCTAGCATGTCCTCCCTGACTTGGAATTCTATGCACTTATGATTGGAACTATTAGCAAGCATCCGCAACTACTAATTTTCATTAAGGTAAAACCCAACCATAGCATTAAGATATATTGGTCCCCCTTCAATCCCGTATGCATCAATTTCTATGCTAGGTTGAAGCTTCTGTCACTCTTGCTCTCCAATACATAGTCCTATCAACATACAACTAACCCTAGGGTGTGATCCACGCGCGCAATCATATGATGGGCACCAAAGGAGAGCAACATAACCACAAGAAAATTAAATCAATCATAGCAATTCATTAACCACCGATAGGACAACGAAAATCTACTCAGACATCATAGGATGGCAACACATCATTGGATAATAATATGAAGCATAAAGCACCATGTTCAAGTAGAGGGTACAACGGGTTGCGGGAGAGTGGACCGCTCTAGATATAGGGGGGGAGGTGATGGAGATGTTGGTGAAGATGGCGCAGGTGTTGGTGTAGATCGCGGTGATGATGATGGCCCCCGGTGGCACTCCGGTGCCACCGGAAGCGAGGGGGAGAGAGCCCCCCTCCTTCTTCTTCTTCTTCATTGACCTCCTCCCTAGATGGGAGAAGGGTTTCCCCTCTGATCCATGGCCTCCACGGCACGGGAGGGGTGAGAGCCCCTCCGAGATTGGATCTGTCTCTCTGTCTCTCTCTGTTTCTGCGTTCTCAGATTCTTCCCTTTCACTGTTTCTTATATTCCCAGAGATCCGTAACTCCGATTGGGCTGAAATTTTGACACAATCTCTATACAGAAATTAGCTTTCTTGCGGTGAAAGAAAGGCACCAAACGCCTTACGGGTGGCCCACGAGGGCCAGGGGCGCTCCTGGGGGGGGGGGGGCGCCCTCCTGCCTCGTGGCCACCTCAGGCACCGTCTCGCGTGGATTTTTCTTCCCAAAAATCATATATATTCCAAAAAATATCTCCGTCAGTTTTTATCCCGTTTGGACTCTGTTTGATATGGATATTCTACGAAACAAAAAACATGCAACAAACAAGAACTGGCACTGGGCACTGGATCAATATGTTAGTCCCAAAAATAGTATAAAAAGTTGCCAAAAGTATATGAATGTTGTAGAATATTGGCATGGAACAATCAAAAATAATAGATACGACGGAGACGTATCAAGGTGAAGCGGCCTGGTGGCGCGGTGCGGCATGCTGGGCTTGACGTTGAGACAAGCACGAGCTCAACAGAGGCTCGGGTGCAGCTCAGAGCGCGTCGACTGCGTGTTGGAGCCCGTGTCCTCACGCGGTCACCATGCACACTATGCCATCGTGACGCCCGGGCGATGCCAAACTATGTCTAGGCTGTCGACCATGGACTGTTTAGGCTAGGAAAGGATTTAGCAAACAACCAGGATGAGTGAGTTGATCACATCACTTACTGAAAGTTTTTGGACAGAAACTTGTGGTCAAAGTTGTGATCAAACCAGAAAGAGTTAGGAGCTGAGCTTTGGGGTTTAGTGTTAGGTTACTAAGGTAGTGATGCTCAAGAAAATTTAGCTCCAAAAGATCAAGGAATGCAAATGATTTTTCCTAGCAAAATTGGGTCACATGACCTCTTGATATTTTTGCATAGGATGATGAGGCACTATCCAAAGGGTGTGTGTCAATTTTCTCTGATTTTTTTGGGCAAGAAACAGAGAGGTTGCTTTGGAGGGAAAGTGAAAATATTCCATTTTCGGGGTGAAAAATGAATATTTTCCTTAGAAGAATTTTTCCAAAGCAATGTGAGGATGGATGAGAGGTCAAGAGGGATTGTGGGAGGTGAGAGGAGTCACTTGGGTGAAAATCAAAACAATGCCCAAGTGATAACTCCAAATGAATTAACTCAAAATCCAAATAAAAAGGAAAAAGGCAAAGGAAAATCTTGAGGGCAAAAACCAGGGTGTCATACTTATTCCGATGGATCACCTATTCTTGTCTGTATACAGGGCACTGTTGATGTTACCAAGGAATCAGGTGTTGTCTCCCATGGTCGCACTCTCCGGACCTATTCTAACATCCGTTGCAGGGTATTCGGGATGGATACTAGTGTGCTAGCGCCAACACATTCTCCCTGGTTCAGTATTGATAGTCTTGGAGAAAAACTCGCTCTTCCTTGTACAAAACTATCCAATGATGGTGAAAGGCGATCCAGCTGTTGTTGGCACAACGTTACTACCATTTACGAGAAACAACTGTATCTATACCTAGGACATTGCTATGCTTCCCTACCCTGGCTATCACAATATGCGTCCTGATATAGGCCGCTTCAGCCTGGATGATGATTCTTGCGTTGGTATCAAGATTGACAATAGCTGGCCTTGCCCAGAGAATCCCTTCTAGTTCAAAGCAAGCGTTTCCAATGCCAAGGAATTGGTTGGCCTGAAGTTTATTTCATCGCTTTGTTATTTGTTGTGTGAGAAAAATTTAGTATTTATAATGTATCCTCATTGTCGTTGTGGGTTGATGACCTGTTGTACATAATGCTAAATGATATGCCTATGATAAACTTACTAAATTTATGAATGGCTTTCGAGTCGGTTCTCAGAGTGGGTGCTGCGACGAGGCAAAAAATATATTCCCGAATACATAATTGTACGTGCATTGCAATAGGTTATCGAATGAGTCCAATCAACAATAGTACTACTATTTGTACTACTAGCTTCACATGCTTCGCGCGTTGGGCGGGTGTTTTTACTGTAGTTGCGAATCCCATCATCCTAGGTCCTCGTATGAGTCCAATCAACTGTAGAAATTGCATTCTGATGTTTGGGTTCAAACTTTCAAAACTGCTGCACCATCTCTACGTCTACGTATACGTAATACAACAAGTTTTAAACTTGAGACCAACCATCCACCGTCACAAAGAACACTTTTTAACTTAGCACAGACTCCAGGAAATTTGGCCATAGTGTGAGGTGGGCCATATGTTAATGTGTTCATTGTACGTAACCAGCAACTCGAATCCTTGATATATAGTAGGGTGGCATGGGCCAGAACAAGCATTCACATCCAGGAGTACGACACACGCCACGAGCACGACTTCCATCTGACACCATATTTCTTGGACTCCATGCTACATCTATCTCTTCAACCTCCTTGTTTCTCTAACTCAGCCATCGCGCGGCGAGCGAGGCGAGGGTTTGCCGATAGTCGGTTTCCTCAACTGCGGTCCCACTTGTAAGGCCAACTCCAGCGCACGACCCCAAACGGACGTCCGTTTTACCCAGATACTGTCCGTTTGGGTAGGGCAATGGGGTCGTGTCCAGGCCATTTCTCGGATGCAGTGGCTGTGCGCCCAACACGCGGATGCATCCCGGCCGCATCCCGTTTGCGTACATTTTTCTTTACAAACACATATCTTTTTTTCATCATTGATTTTTGGTACATGGAAATACATCACCAAATTTCGACTAGAAAAGCAAGACCAAAGAAAACAAGAACCACAAGAATACGTTTTAGAAGATATCCGACTTCCATAACTACTCCTGTAAGTTGGATTAGTGCCTTCTCAATGCATTAATTGTTGATCTGCGGAGGCTCGATCTTGCGTGCTTCTTTCTTCTTCGAGTGTAAAGAAGTAGACGTTGCTTCCTCGCATCTAGTCTCATGTCTAGCCTCTATTCTATCAACAAGTGAAATAGTCTCATCTCTAGCCTCTATGCTAGCTAAAGGTGAACGAACATCTACTAAATTGCGCTCTATCAATATGTCATTGTACTCTTCTTCCTAATACCAAAACTTGCATCCATTCTACACAATAAAATTTTAAGTTAGCACAACTAGTCAAATCTGAGAGCACAACCAAAGCTAATGTAGCACATACCCCATTGCTTCAGCACTTGATGATCACCCATCTGGGTTGTTCCGGCATTGTAGACACGCGGCGCAAGACCTTCTTTGGGCAGTCATTGCACGTAATGAGTGGCAAGGGTGCACCGACGAGCTTTTGGGCCAGCACCGAGCCCGGTCGATCGCCATTCATGTATCTTCCACCAGACTATCGACGGTGTAGATCCGAGCGGCTAGAGGAGGAGTCAGTACCTGCATGCGGCCTTGCAGCCTTGTCGGGGCCTTCCGGGTCGGTGCCCGGCTAGTCCATGGCACGACACGGCCTCCCACAGCTGGGCGAGCTCAAGCCTGACCGGATCCGCTCCAAATCCGGCCGCCGGGTGCGCAAAACAGGTAGCCGTGGTTGGGTAGCTCGGGGGTGTCGAGGGAAACGGGGTTGGGCGAGCGCGCATCCGAGCTGCACGCGCTGGAGTTGGCCTAAGTGAAGATGCAAGACAACACATGTTTCCCTAGCGGTGTGGTGGACCAACCGTGTGGGGGTGCGAAGTGGCTTCGCTCATGTGGGGGACGGAGGCCATCCCGCACGGGCGCTAGGTCTGACAGGACGGCCTTGTTGTCCGCGTGTGACCTCTTTGGCAACCGTCTGCTCCCCACTAGCCTCTTCGTGTACCGTGGCAACCGTCCATCGCCTCTTCGCCTTTCACTCTCGATCTGGAACTGCTGTCGCACGCTCTTCCTCCCTCCTGCATTTGCCTTCACCCTTCCTTCTGCCATCGTTCGATCGTCTTCTCCATGGAGGGAACAGGCCAGAAACGACCCCGTTATTCTTGCCCTAATCTGAAAGATGACGTGGTGGAGGAACTCATTGATAGGTGCGATGTCATCACCTCGACTAGCATGGCAGGTTCATTCAAGACCATTCTCGACTCAACTAATAACATCATTAAAAAGAACCCAAGGGTCCAGGAGCGGTTTGATCTCCCCTATCTTCTTCGTCATGACCCTGTTCGTTGGTGCGCGGATGACGAAAGCCGCGCCTTGTGCAAGTTGATGCCTCTTGATAATGATACGTGTGATGTTAAGATGCCATCGATTAAGGATAAGGCCTGGGCAGGTGCAAATGGAGATTTGGTTGTTTATATTGGGCACAACTGCGAGTGGGAACTTGTGAATGTGTACACTCATCACCAAGTTACACTTCCAAAAATCTTAGTGCCCAGAGGTTGAGCACACAGATGGTCTACGCATGTTCAAGTACGATCATGGTGACTGCTGTCTACAAAAGATAGCAATTTGTCGAGTTCCCACCCGCTCTTGGGATTACACGAACTATCAAGTCGTTGCTATCTTCGACAAGCTTGTTTCCATCCTTACTTCCACGCCTCCATGGATATTGCTCAAAAATCAGTTTCTGTACACGGATGTACTCCCTCCATCCCATAATGCAAGACGTTTTTTGACAATAGTGTAGTGTCGAAAAGCGTCTTACATTATGGGACAGAGGGAGTACATGTGTACTATGATGCAATTCAATACGAGGGTCGTGTGTTTGTTTCCACCACTCATGGAACTGTTTTTGCATGGAATCCTGATGCTTTCGGTATGTTTGTCTTCCACCATAATTATAATTTTTTCATCCACATGCGTGCGGGTTAGCTAATTTCCCTTTAGTAATTAACCTTCTTGTGTTTCCAAGGTCTTGTAAACATTCCACCACCTATACTTTAAAAAATTATAACCAAGGGGGAGATGATGATGGTGATGATGACGAGCAGGACCTATATACTCAGTGGCGTCTGGCAACTTATTCCGATGGATCACCTATTATTGTCTGTATACAGGGCACTGCTGATGTTACCAAGGAAGCAAGTGTTGACTCCCATGGTCGCACTCTCCGGACCTATTCCAACATCCATTGCAGGGTATTCGGGATGGATACTAGTGTGCTAGAGCCAAAACCTTCTCCCTGGTTCAGTATTGATAGTCTTGAAGAAAACTTGCTCTTCCTTGGACAACACTATCCAATGATGGTGAAAGGCGATCCAGCTGCTGTTGACATAATATTACTACCATTTATGAGAAGCAACTGTAACTATACCTCGGACATTGCTATGGTTCCCTACCGTGGCTATCACAATATGTGTCCTGCGCTTCAGCCTAGATGATCAGTCCTGCGTTGGTCTCGAGATTGACAATAGATGGCCCTTCCCATAGGCTTACCTATGGTTCAAAGCAAGCGTTCCCAACGCCGAGGATTGGTTGAGCTGAAGTTCATTTCATTGCTTGTTATTTATTGTGTGATGAAAACTTTAGTATTTACTAGAATGTTTTGGTGGAACTAATCTATAATCCAACATGTATCCTTATTGTCGTTGTGTGTTGATGACTTGTTATAGGTAATGAATGGTGCATTTGCATATGCATGTCATAAACTCAATTTATGAATGGTTTCCGACTCACTTCTTGGAGTGTGAGTACCATAGTAGTATAGCCAACATCCAGTTATATGAAGTTGCCACATCACATAGAGCCAACCTAATATTGGAGTATGCTAGCACAATAGTTAGTTCTAGTTAGATGAACTAGAGCTAGGTGTGGCACGGAGGCCGAGAAATATGGTGATAGAGTGACTGCGTGAGGTGGGCTTGTACGTAGTATGATGTAGGTGCAGAGCTTGCCGTGTTTCCTACTCCTCCGATCTAAATGTGGAGAAGATTTGATAAAGTTCTTCCTCCTTTTGCCGACACATGGGACATCAAGCATCTAGGTCGTGTCATGCAAGAAAATTGAGTGCTAGTTGAAGCCACGTGATGTGCATCTTGGGTTAAACTGTAAATAGAATCTTACTCTTGAGTAACTCCAACAGCGGCCACCAAAGATCTTTATTGGATTTGTTTTTCATCACCAGCATGTCGAGGTGAAAGATGTGCAGGTTCAGTGGGTCGTCTTGCGTTTTCACTGACATGTGGAACTGCATGTGAGCAAACAGACAATGGGATCCGCGCGTTTGTTGGCTGGCTGAGAAGAGACAGAGAGATGAGGGCTGAGCACGGACTCTAGGAAATTTCGTGACAATGTGAGTAGTACTAGTGGTGTACCGTACTCCTGGAGAGATAATGTGTTCGCTCTACGTAACCAGCACCTCGATATAGTGGGGTGGCATGGGCCATAACTAGCATTCACGTCTAGCAGTACGGCACACTCCACCCACATGAGTCCCATATGACACCAATTTTCTTGGAGTCCATGCTACAACCATCTCTTCTCCCTCCTGTTTTCTCAGCCATCGCGTGATGGGCGGGGTGGGGGTTTGCCGATAGTCGGTTTGCTCAACTGCGGTCCCACTTGTAAGTGAAAATGCAACACATCACGCATTCCCTCTCGAGTAGCGTGCCAGACCAACCGTGTGGGGGTGCGATGTGAACATGGTAGGCTTTTCCTTTTGAACTTGTAACTTGTAAAATTTGGTTATGCTCCATGGCACGATCGATAGATAGAAATAACGATTTCCCCTGGAGTAATGAGAAGTTTGGTTCTTGCGCAGTTCATGCATGGAGTACATACAAAAATTATGAAGTTGATGCGAAATGTTAGATAATTACTAGTAGTATAATATACTACTACATGGATTTAATGGAAAGATAAAGATACATACGGATCCATCAACGACATCCTCACGCCCTAGTGCGCTGGGTCACCAACCAACGTGTGAGGAGTAGCGGTGTTGGCGGTGAGCTCAACGTGCTTCTGAAGAATGCCATCCAAGGTTTCCCTGCGATCCAAGAAGGCCAGCGTCCTATCGTCCTCCTCTTGCATGTAGTAGTCCTTGTGGGAGATTTGCGCGTAGACGTGGGTGATTATGTCGATGGTGTCTTGCAGCGCCAGGCGCTGCGCGGCGAGCGCGACCTCGAGGTGGACATTCTTCAAAGTGACGACGGGAAATGCAGGGCCACCGGTGCGTTGAAGAGGTTGTCACCATAGAGGCCGTTGAGGGTGGTGGGCATCATAGAGCCTGGGTGCATGGGATGGAGGTGTACGGCAAGGTCGTCCATGAGCTTCTTGACAACGATGAACTTGTCGAGGAAGCCGACGAGGACCTCGTCGGACAAGGAGACGAAGCTGTCGTCCAAGAGGCCTCTCGCCCTGGCGGCCTCAAGCACGACCTGGAGACGTTCCTCGGTGCCAGGCCGTAGGCCGGCATCGTGGACCACCTGGCACAACCGACTGATGCTCGCACTCATTGCCTCCACGGGTCTAGCTTCTAGTCAACTGATCTTGAGATTGGAGTGATCACTCTTGCCCTTGGTTAGGGTGCGTAGGTGCGTAGGATTTCGTAGATTGGATTGCCGAGAAGCATTTATATGAGAAGTGCACACTTCATTGCATACTTGCATTCACGTGTGTGTTGGACATCTACTCCTCGGCCCTCCCTCCATGCCGATGCAGTATAGTCATCTCACCGAGACCAAGTTGGGGCAAAATGAGAGAACTTTTATGTTTACTGGTTTATTGGTCCCCTTTGCATTTTGCGCCAAGTTTTGACCTTTGATTTAACTAACAAAATGTTAATGCATGTAACCAAAAATGTTGTGATATAGTCTCAAGTCATTGAATGCATACGCACCCCACATCTGCTATTGTGTGATTTCTTTTTTTCATGGCAAAAACAGGGAACGAGGTGGGTAGTTAATGCACCGCGCCTAAAAGGTTTGGTATTATTTGGTTTTCAATGTGACTAATGCACCAGTACGGAGGGAGTATAATAGTAGTCTTTGATTGCAATTTTTTGTAGGTAGCTTACCAAGCTGAGGGCTCGGTGAGTACAATAGTAGTCTGATTGACGAGAATTCATATTTGAGCCATCTATCGGAAGGGAGAGTGTATAATATCATCGGGGACTACATTCAAAAATGAATAAAACAATACTCCATGTATTTATTTATAGAGGGAGTAGTATATTTTTTGTGACATGCATTACTAGATACTGCTAGTCAAATACTAAATCCAGATGGTTGTGGTAGTACTACTAAATCCAGACGGTGGTGCTAGACTAGTAGTAGTACTACCAATGTAGTACTAGTACTGTGCTACCCGTTGGTCAAATTACTCCTCACAGTGAAGTGACAAGACCCTGCGCCGAGATGACACCCGAGTGTAGGCGCCGTGTTCAGCATACCAAAGTCAGCCTCACCGTGTGCAGTCACTATCATGATGGCTGTAGAGCTATCCTGCTTACCACTATCCATGTTCAACGTAATTTCCCGTGCGTTGCCACGAATATCTCTACTCTTTTCTTATAGAGTGCGAGTAAGATGCTTGTGCATTGCACGGAACACCAAGAGTGGGGGTGGACGGCGCCGGCAGCGGCCATCACGCCAGATTGTTCCATGGCCTTCTAGATGTGGTGGGGAGGAGATAAGGCTGATTGTGTGAGACAAGGAGTTGTTTGTAAATAGGGAACAAGTGCGGGCATCTTTTTGCAAAACTGCTTAAGTTTGCTTTGTATGCGGCAGATCTAGATCCGACGGCTATTGGTGAAAGATGGCAGGCACACCATCATCACCAACTCAGGACCTCTTTAATTCGTAGAATTTTGATAACGTAGGAATAGGACACGACAATATTACAAGTTTCAAACTGATATTACAAATGTTAGGAGTAATGCTGCACTTACGAAGAGGAAATTATTAGGAAGTTTACGTAAGAACTTTCGTTACTTTAGGTGGATGCAACATTATCGTACAAACTAAAATCCACCGCCCTGACAAGTCAGTAATGGGCAAATAAATTTTTGAGTCTCTGGCAACTTGATGTTTCAAAAACAAATTCAGCTTCTGCGGAGACTTTGTCATTTAGGCTTAGACGCTTGCGGTGATCAGCACGCCATTCATTGTTGCGCCAGAGAATGCCAAACCTCATTACCTTGAGCACACTTACCTCCAGAACAAAGAACCTGGCCAATTTAATCTTAGATGTATTGCCTCAGTAGTCGATCAAATCAATTATGTAAGATGGAGATCGAGGCATTCGATGAGATTGTTATAGTGTAGCACATTTTTCACTTTTGGGTCTTTTTTAATGCAAAAGAAGAGAACATATTAGAGCAGCTAGCTGTATAAGATTGTCGTGTCATCAAGAGGTACCAATGTCATTCACTCATACGATAGGGTTGGCTCTAAGGCTAGTGATATTTTTTCACTCACTCACTCTCGCTCTCTTTCTGTTTCCTCTCATTTACCTAGGAGCACATGAAGAGCTTGGGCATTTGTTGCCTTCCACTATGTGGCTGATGCCATGCTTCTCAAAAGTATGCCACATAATATGCATCGATGTTAAATCAAAAGATTTTTGCACCGCTCTAGCAATGTGAGAGAGTTGGCACCGCTGTGCACACAGACCCACATGTATAAACAAATCAATCAAACCAACTACACCAGCCTCTCACTCTCCCAAACAAGTGTTTTTTATTGCCTTAGTCATCTCCCTCTCCCACGCAAATGTTTTTTCATTGCGTTAGTTAATTTGGCACCGGAGCAAAGTAGGTGATCCAGATTGTGGCACCAGGTGAGAAATGGAGGGGCATCGATGCCAAATGCATCACAAGTGAATTTGGCACTTGTTTTGGCCTACATAGTGGAGGGCCGTTATAGGCAACTTTTGTACTACCTCGTATTTAGTGTAAAATTTTGACCATAGATTTACATAATAAAATGCCAATGCATGTCACCAAAAATTATAACATTTGACATTATGTTCAAATACGAATGCAATGATATAATTTTTAGTGACATGCTTTAACGTTTTGTCGGTTAAATCTATGGTCAAATTTTGATACTACAAAATAGGAAGAGTAAACTAGGACGGAGGTAGTACTTGCTCTTAGGGTAACCATAGAGTTACTAGTCTAAGTTACTTGCCACCATGACTAGCCTAGGCTACTAGTAGTACAACAAAAAAATGATGCAGGTGATCACGTCAGAAAAAAATACTAAAACATTTCTTTCAGTGCAGTGCATACATGCAGTTTTGAACACTACACTTGTCATCATAATTTGGGAAAATTACGAAAAAATTGAGCTACGTTGTGATTACCGTTTACTAATAGGAAAGAAGTTTCACCTCGATGAGTAGCTTCTCCATGCACGGAAAGCATGTAAGGAATCCAAGAACTTGATCCAGATTGGGGCCGATAGATTTTATTGCCAAGAGCTTCACTATGCGCATAGACTGGGTGAAGCTTGTGGGAATCATTTTCTGGATGACAGTCGTAAATATATCAAGAAGAAATTGAAAAATGTGAATTTCAAGAAGACGAAGAAGAAGTTAAGTGTTGTACCTGAACGATTACGGATCCAATAAAGAGTTCGGAGAATTTGGCAGACGAGTACACCAACGCTGTCAATTTCAGCGTGTCAATGACCCTGATTTTTGTTGGACCTTCTAGATCAGATACAAGCAATCTCTCAAGGAAAGGTGCATTCTCAATGACCATAACGTGGAATAGCTGGAGTAATCTCTTACCAATTGATGTCTTTTTTGCGGGGCCAGCAAGATACATAAATCCATCGGAGATTCGCCAAGGCGATGTGGAGGCTAATGAACCCGTGGATCTGCCTAAGACTTAGCTACTTGAGCGTAGTACAACTGCGGAGCGGGTGCTCCATAGCCTTCTTCGAGATACCAACGCCGAAGAGGTCGAACTGCTTGAGTTGAGGGAGAAGAAGGGCATGCGTGGCATTAATCTAGAGAAAATAGCAGTAGCTAAAGCTGGCGTGGCGCAATGTTGGCGTGAGGCGGAGCACGGACGGTGGCAGATAGCGACATCGTCCAGCTTCAAACCTGAGCTCCTCGAGTTGATCTAGGGCTGGGGATAAGAACCACTTGTCGAACTTGGCTTGGACCTTGCAGTTGGTACTAAACATGCGGATGTCAAGGCGTCTGGCTGGCCTAGGGTGTGACGTCGGTGTACACGTGTGTTGGGTGTGCATGAATGCATCCTTCTGGGCATGCCGCCGCGCAGTGGTGAAGTGTGCACGAGTGCGTCCTTCACGTGGAAGAAGTGTGCCCTCAATTTACTAGCGTGCGGGGTGCTACCCCGAGTGGTTTCAACTTTGTTTACTTCATCGCATGTCAGATGGGCCTCTAGAGAGTTCATGTGGATTGGTTGACCGATCAACTAGACAATATACAGAGCTATATGCTGACACAGTGACCGTATAATCCCTCGGTATAGAGAGTTCGAGTGAGAGGGGAGGCCCATGAGAGATAGTAGAGAGAGAGAGAAAGAGCTACTCCCTCCGTTCGATAATGTAGTGGCTATATTTTTTTAAAGTCAAATTTTTGAAACTTTGACCAAGTTTATAAAGAAATTACTTATCTACAATACCAAAGATAAATGATAGTATGAAGTAAGTACATGTTGTGATGAATCTAATGATCGTTCCAGATGTAAATGTTTTTCTCCACATATACCTGGTCAAACTTTTCTGAGGTTTGGCTTTTCAGAACATCCATATGCTCATGGACATGAGAGAGTACCTAACTAGAGAGAGAGAGTGTGTGTGATTGAAATAGAAAGAGTGACTGAAAAAAGTGTGTGTGCATGTGTGAAATATACATGGACAACACATGATAAAGTAGAGAAAAAGCTGGTGTGTCTTAAGCAAACATATCACACATGCATCTTCGACAGCGGAAGCGAGGTGAGGAGATAGTGTGTGGTTGTTTGCAACCGAGAGAGAAAGACCCCTAGCACGTGGCCAAGAGAGGTCTGACAAACAAGGGACAGAGGTCGAGAGAGAAGTATGGAGAAAATGCAGACATGGGGAGAGAGAGTGTATGTTTGTGACAGAGAGATCCCTTGGAGATCGTGATGGGACTGCATGGGTGGGAGATCGAGTGACAAGGTGTGTGCGCGATGGAAGATACCCCAAGAGATATCAAGATAGACGTATGGATGGAAGGAGACAATGATGATGAGTAGCATGTTGTATGGAGGCTGTTGATGAAGTTCGTGCTCGCCGGATGCGGTTTTGGCTCGAGCCGCCTCCGCTTGTTGGCTGCGTCACCGTCCATCTCAACCGGCGGCGACGCCGGTGTACACATGTGCTGGTGTGTGTTGTGTGCTGGCCTGCTGGGTGTGCGCGAGTGCGTCCTTCTGTGCATGCCGCCGCACAGTGATGAATTGTGCGCGAGTGCATCCTTCACGCGGAAGAACTGTGTCCTCAATGCGCCCTCAATTTACTAGCGTGCAGGGTGCTACCCCGAGTGGTTTCAACTTTGTTTACTTCACCGCGTGTCAGATGGGCCTCTAGTTTACTTATTTTCACCCACTGCTACATGGGCTAGCACACGAAGATAGAGAACATGAGCTGACAAGGCAGCATGTGGACTGGTTGACCGGTCAACTAAACAATATACGAAGCTATACGCTGACACAGTGAGCGTATAATCCGTCGGTATAGAGAGTTCGAGTGAGAGGGGAGGCCCGTGAGAGATAGTAGAGAGAGAGAGAAAGAGCTACTCCCTCCGTTCGATAATGTAGTGCCAACATTTTTTTAAAGTCAAACTATTGAAACTTTGACCAAGTTTATAAACAAATTACTTATATCTACAATGCCAAAGATAAATGATAGTATGAAGTAAGTACATGTTGTGATGAATCTAATGATCATTTCAGATGTAAATGTTTTTCTCCGCATATACCTGGTCAAACTTTTCTGAGGTTTGACTTTTCAAAACATCCATATGCTTATGGACGTGAGAGAGTCCCTAACTAGAGAGAGAGAGTGTGTGTGAAATAGAAAGCATGAGTGAAAAAGTGTGTGTGCGTGTGTGAAAGAGACATGGACAACACATGATAAAAGTAGAGAAAAGGCGTGTGTGTGTGTCTTATGCAAACATATCACACATGCATCTTCGACAACGGAAGCAAGGTGAGGAGATAGTGTGTGGTTGTTTGCAACCGAGAGAGAAAGACCCCTAGTACGTGGCCAAGAGGGGTCTGATAAACAAGGGAGAGAGGTCGAGAGAGACTTATGAAGAAAATGCAGACATGGGGAGGAGAGAGTGTGTGTTTGTCATAGAGAGATCCCCTGGAGATCGTGATGGGACTACATGGGTGGGAAACCGAGTGACAAGGTGTGTGCGCTATAGAAGATACCCCGAGAGATATCGAGATAGACGTATGGATGGAAGGAGACAATACGTGTGTTCCTGATGGCTAGTGAGAGATAGTCATACTTAGGGGAGGAGTGCGTGTGCCTATGATGGAGTGAGGGATTCTGGTACTTAGGGGGGGGTGCGTGTCACATAGAGAGAGAACAAGGGCCGAGAGTGTTAGATGGGTCTATGTAGCGCGAGCGAGATATGTGTATGTGTGAACCAGGGAGATATAAAGTTTGAGAGAGATAGAGGAGCCCTGATACGGCTGAGTGCACTAATGCAGGATGCTGCTAATGCGACACTACGATCATAGACCCTTCGACGAAACTGTGTGCGATGCAATAATCACAAATGGGGGTGTAAAAAACCCATCAAAAAAGGTGCAAAACATTTGCGATGGAGGATGCATCAAACACGGTTCAGATTTTAGTTGCGTGTGCGATGGAGGGCATACTGTTCAGTTTAATTAACTGTTTGAGATGAGGAGGAACAAAAGAAATGGGCAACCAGATGAAGGTGTGTGCGATATACAACATACAGTTCACTCGGATGAACTGTTTGTGATTAGGCAACACAAAATAGACGGTCAGCCAGATCAAGGTGTGTGCGATATACGACAATGCGGTTCACTCGGATGAACTATTTGCGTTGAGACAAGAGAACATAAATGGTTCAATATAACAAGATGTGTGTGATACGCGGAAAACAGGTCTGTAATTAGAAATGTGTGCGAAGACCGATAATAACACAGACGATTGCTTCTAATAAGACGTATGTGATATGCTCTGTCTACACAACATATATTGGCCACTGGGGGACGGGCAGTCATCCGGATACGCCATAAGGATGCGAAGAGGCATCCTATATCAGCAAGGACAAGCTATTCCACCAGTAGCTCATGTACTAGAATTCTCAAGTTAAGCATGCTCAAGATGGAGTAGCCATCAGATGGGTGAATGGATGGGAAGTTGTGTTGATGTTAAATTAACTGATAGGATGGGTCATATTTGTCAAATTAAATGACCGATACGACCCATCCGATGAGTTAATTTAACCTCGAGGTCCTTGTTTTTTTAACCCATGTTTAAGAAGGTCTACCACATTACTTTTTGACAATGTGCGATACGTGGCATACAGTTGATCCATCCGACCTGTTTGTGATGGAATAAGCCGTGTGTGTTGTGGGAAAACGCTTGCTAGTATTCAACCGTTTGCGATTGATGAATTCATCACCGACGGGTTCCCTAGTATGGTCCGTATTCATCTGATCATCATCTACTTCTTGTGCTAGCTCGATGTTCCTTCTATGCTAAGTTTCCATTAATTGTTGGTGTTTTATGAACACGCCACTGTTTCCCACCATTTCCTCACCTGTTTCCCGCCACCCAACGATATTGCACATAAACCTAGGTGGCGCACGATGCACGGAGGCGACAAGCGCAACCTATAGCACATCCACCTTTTCCAAGCTTGCCAACCTACCAAAGCGTCGCCTCTGCCGTCAACCTCATCGACGAGGAAAACGAGTAGGCGCCACGGCCCATCAAGGCCGAGGCACTCCCCGGCAACTCAATGGACGGTGCCGTGATGCGCGTCATCGCCAGGATTGAGCAGACCTTTGGCGCATGGCGCTTGAGCGCCGCGAATCAAGATAGGCATGTCAGTGCTGACAGGCTGCAGCTCGCGGCACAACATGATCGATGGTGCACCGCAGAGCAAGCTAGGCGCGTCCCTGCCGATAGGATGCGGCTCGCCGCACGGCGAGACCGTTGGAGCGCCACAGAGCGAGAGGCGCGATGCGCCGCACAACAAGAGTGGATCCATCGGCGTTTGCCTGCTATTGACACAGCATCGCAACTGGGTACACGCCCCGTCAGTACCCCCATTCCTCGCCAGGAGTTGGCAGAGGCCCTCAGCACCGTACTTGCACCAAAGGCCGGTCGCGCCGTACTTGCACCAGACGCCCGTCGTGTCATTCGCATGGGTGGCGCCGTTCGCCTTGTCCGCGGCCCGCTGGATGCCAACGCGCTGGTCCGTAGGCTCGACCGCCTCCTTGGCCCAGGTGTCCACATAGGCGCAGTAGAGGAACATGGCTGTCGCATCCTCGAGCTGGTGATCTCCGATGAAATAGCCAACTTGGAGCTCGAGATTGCGCTTCAGATGTACCGCGAGCGTGTTAACCGCTTGGACGAACGCCTGCACGAGTTCAGGTAGAGCCAAGAGCTACCGTAGGCAAGGGCTGCTGGTCATGGTCTCATGGACGTGTTTTATTTTGTTGAGTTGTTTCAACGTGGATAGCTATGTATTCATAGCAATCATAGTATTGCTCTGTTTATTCCTCTATTTCAATGTGTGTACTCTGTTTTCCGTTCTTATATGTTCTGTTTCGATGTGTGTATATACGCTGTCCATTCTGTATATGTGGATGCTAACAACTAGATTAAAATTAGTATACAAAAATAGATACAAAATTGAATTCATAATATATATATTAATTGTTCATTAGCTCATCATGGAATATATAAATAATATCATCACATATTGAAAGTGCGTTATATCGACTAGAGGGGGGGGGGGGTGAATAGGCGATATTTATGAATTCTTCACTGAGGAATTTCAGGGTGAGGAAATTCCTAAGCGAAGAACTACTTGCAGCGGAATAAGTACTGAGAAGTAAACATAACAGAACACAAGCATGGTCATCATAACGAAATGAAGACAAGCACAAAGTACGGAAAGCGTAAACACAGGATGACACAAGATGAAGACAAACAGACTGAAGAAATTGAACTGAGGAGATTGAGAAAGTCTTCAGTCAAAGTCTTCAAACAGATATGAACAAGCACTCAACACATAACTGAGGAAATGGAAAGGTTGAGGAAATGGAACCAGGTAGCTTGGTGAAGACAATGATTTGGTAGACCAGTTCCAACTACTGTGACAGTTGTACATCTGGTTAGGGTGGCTAGGTATTTAAACCTGAGGGCACACAGTCCCGGACACCCAGTCCTGAACATGCAGTTCAGAACACTCAGTCCTCACCGTATTCCCCTTGAGCTAAGATCACACAAACCTCACCCAATCACTCGTGGTAAGTCTTCAGGTGACTTCTGAACCTTCACAAGCTCGGTCACTCGGCGATCCACAATTTCTCTTGGATGCTCTAGACCATGATGCCTAACCGTCTGGAGGATGCACAGTCTTCAAAAGTAACAAGCGTCGGATCCACGCATGATCAATCTCTTTAGTGATGCTCAATCACTTGGGGTTTGTAGGTGTTCGGGTTTGTGTTTTGGTTTTCCTCACTTGATGATTTTCACTCAAAGTCCTCAGAGGATGGGATGCTCTCAAATGACAAGTGTCAGTTTCTCTCGGAGCAGCCAACCAGCTAGTGGTTGTAGGTGGCGGCTATTTATAGCCTAGGGAGCAGCCCGACATGACAAGACATAAATGCCCTTCAAAGATATGACCGTTAGGTGGGTAGATATTTTGGGACAGCTGCCACAAGGCACAACAACGGTCGGAAATCTGAGTATCAAATTCCTCAGGGCTATCATGTTCCTCACTATGTAGGCAATCCGCACTGGCGAATTCCTAACTCCTCAGTCAGAACAAATTCCTAAGAGACCAGAAGACTTCGTCTCTGTCACTGAATAATATGACTGAACTGTATGAGATTTCCAATGTCTTCACTCGAAGGGATTGGTAGGTGTAGGATTTTGAGTTGAGCATCACATGGAAAATTTTCCTTAGTATTTCCTCGACCCCCTTTAACAGTACGGTGTTTCCTATGACTCAAGAAAGAGAAAATGAAACTATGAAAACAAAAGTCTTCACACTTCATGTTCCTCGAATAAATACCAATCTTCAAGGTCACACCAATTTCTTCACTTTCAAAGTCTTCAGAAAGTCTTCAGAAATCCAAAGTCGAACTTCATTTTTAGGGGTCGACTTTCTCTATAAATATCAAACTCCTCATAGTCTTATAGACCTGTGTACACTCATAAACACATTAGTCCCTTAACCTATAAGTCTTCAATACAGCAAAATCACTAAGGGGCACTAGATGCACTTACAATCTCCCTCTTTTTGGTGATTGATGACAATAAAGGTTAAGTTTTCAACGGGGATAAACATATGAAGTGTAAATACTGATATTGAGGAATTTGATTGCAAGATATAGAAGAACTCCCCCTGAAGATGTGCATAGTGAGGAATTTTCTTTTGAAGCATTGCACACTTTAAAGAATAGAATCATGGAGATCTCCCCCTATATCTTGTAATTCATACACGCATTTGACATAATATGGAGAATTTGAAATGCATGATGAAATATGGTGACTGAGGTATTCAGCATGCGTGCATTAACATATATGAGGAATAAGCATGCAGAAAAACGCATCAAAAGTATCAGAGCACCATCGGGTTTAAGTTTACAACTCGATCCAATAAAGTTTCAGAAGAGCGAGAGTTGTAACTTAGCCAAAAAACGCCCATATAAGATAGACCCGCTTGAAGACTAACTCAAATTTCTCCCCCTTTCTCATCAAATGACCAAAATGATCGAAAATGAGGACTAACGCCCTTGAAGAATATCAAGTTGATGAAGGAGCGCCAGCGTTGTTGGGGTCGTGTGTTGATGTGGAGCCTACCGCAGTGTCGTCCAAGTCTTCATGCTCATCAGTGTCGCGCGATGAAGAATAAGACCCAACCACCAAGCAAGGGACCTTGACCTTCTTGAATTTCTTCGGTGGAGGTGCAGACTAGTCAAAATCTTCCTTGAGACCCATTTTCTTCAGATCTTCACTATAGACATGGGACAGAATAGCCCAGGTGCGACCGAAAACCTCATGGAGATAGTAATGGTTTTTCTTCACCGCATTGTGTTTAGCGGTCATGTTGTGAAGAAATGAACCAAATTGACGCTTAACCCATTTATGGTTTCGATCCACCTTCTAGTGAAGACTAAGCAGAAGCTCACGGCCAGTCATCACACGAGGAGCAGTGGCTTGAGGATTTGGCTTGGAGGCATGGGCAGCAGAATCATGAGTGGCAGAGTCATCATTGGTGGAATAAGATGCAGCTTTGTGAAACTGACCATCCAATGGACGAATGCCTTCATCAATGACAGCAGGAGCCTTGCCTTTTTCACCGGTTGAAGTAAATGTCTGCTTGAGGACTTCAATCGGGGGCAAGTAGCTGAGGTGATTCTGAAAATCAGCCTTGAAGTTGAGTGAAGACCTTGTCCTGAGGAATCTCATAATCCAAGGTGCATAAGGCTTCAGCTCAAACGGAGAAAGTGCAACATTTGCCAGAGTCCTCATGAAGAAATCATGATAGTTGATAGCAATGCTATGAATGATGTTGAATAGCAGATTCTTCATGATGCCAACTAGTTCCTCATCAGATGCGTCGTGGCCTTTGATGGGACTCATTGTTCTCGTCAGAATGCGATAGACGGTTCTGGGCACATAGAGTAAATCCTTTACGAGGAATTTGGTCCTTGGGGCTTGACCGGGCTTCAGAGGCTTCATTAACACTTGCATGTAATGAGCAGTGAGTTCAGGTTCTTGGTACAAGCAATGAGCTCCTTCACTGGGTGGACTAATGGGCAGGGCATGAAGCAATTCAGAGGTCGGTGCCTTATAGTGAGTATTATCGGTCATCCAATCCAAGACCCAGGTGTTGATATCTTCAGGATCACCTGTGATATGCAGAGTAGTGTAGAACTGAAGAATGAGCTCTTCATTCCAATCAAGAATGTCAGTGCAAAAGTTGAGGAGGCCTGCGTCATGAAGCACACTGAGCACAGGAGTGAAACAAGGCAATGATTCCATGTCCACATGAGGGATATGCTCATGGTAGAAGATTTTGTCCTTGTTGAAAAGCAGTGAAGAATAGAAGTTGGCCTGGCTGGCAGTCCAGAAGCTCTTCCTTCTAAGACGAGCAGAATCATAAGGGTTGTAGTCAGTGAAGAACACGTGCTCGCCAAAGAAATCATCAACGAGGAGTGCAGTCAATTGCATCACAACCTTTGGGATCTCAATCTCAGGTTCCACAGGCTGAGGAATTTCAGGTACTTCTTCAGTGGCAGCCTGGGACTTCAATTCTTCATTTACATGTTCTTTAGCACTAGTGGTTAGAATTTCTTCATGGACAAACAGTGTGGCATGTGGTTCATCAGATCCCATTTGTATAGTAGTTACCGGGGACTAAGGGATTTGTTGCAATGGTGTGAAGAGTGGAGAGTTGGGTGCTGACTTTCAGGTACTTCTTCAGTGGCAGCCTGGGACTTCAATTCTTCATTTACATGTTCTTTAGCACTAGTGGCTAGAATTTCTTCATGGACAAACAGTGTGGCATGTGGTTCATCAGATCCCATTTGTATAGTAGTTACCGGGGACTAAGGGATTTGTTGCAATGGTGTGAAGAGTGGAGAGTTGGGTGCTGACTTTCCCAAAAGTTATCACTTAGCACGGGTGTGGTACAACCAGTGTCCACATCTTCATCTTCCATTTCTTAAACGTCGACCTCTTCAGCAGTAAACTGAGGCATAGGCGAGGAGACAACTGGTGTTGAAGGGATTGTATCCACTTCAATTTCTTCATCCATCTACTCTGATGAAGCAGCAGAGGGATTCTCTTCATCGGATTCACTTGGAATCACATATTCTTCATCAAAAGGAACAAGGTCCTTTGATGGCATGGTTGAGATAGGAACATCATCAATTGGGTTTGCAAACGAGCTGGTCAAAGACTTCATCTTCTTTGGGGCTGAAGAATCTGACGAAGCTGATGCCTTCCTTTTCTTCACTGCTGCACGCTCTGTAGCCTTAGTCTTCTTCACTTCTAAAGAAGAGGAAAGATCGGAGTCGGGGTAGGCGCAGGAGGAGCAGAGGAATTTAATTGAGTTTCTTCAGGCATAACTGATGCAGTTGCCCCGACTTCTTCATTTTCTTCAGGCACACCACTAGTGGATGCCCTAGAAATTTCTTCAGCGGCTAGAATGCAGTCATCAGCCCTGGAATTAGCATTTTCTTCAGCAGCCTGATTGTCATCAGCGCTGCTGGCATTTTCTTCAGTCGGCTGAGCAGATGTTTCAGCCTGAGGAATTTCCGATTGCGTTGGGACTTCAACATTTGAAGTGAAGTTGTCAGCGAGTCTCACAAAATGAACCTTGGCTCCCAGCCAATCAGCATGGTATGCGTCAAATTCATCACTGAGTTTCTTGATCTCAGACTGTATATTGACGAGTTCTTCGGTTGTCATAGAGACAACATTTTTCTTCAGGTATCGCTCCTTTTTGTACTGCGCTTTCTTGATTTGCCTGGCCTTCTCAAACTTCCATTTTTCTTCTTGTATGAAATGAGTCAACATATGACTTTGGCCAGGTGTCAGCTTGAAATCAGGCATGGGAGTATTTGGGTCATTGTGCCATAAGTCAATGTACTCAAGGATCAACTTTGGATCCAAAAGCAGAGGCACACTTGTTCCCTTGGCTCTAGCAGCCCTGACTTGCCCGTCTCTGATGATTTCGGCAAGTTCCTCATCATCAGCTTCGTCTTCATCTGACGACACTTGGAAGGCGACCTTCTTCTTCTGAGGACTTGGTCGAGAGCCTTGTCCAGTAGTTGCCTTGGTCTTCAATAGAGTGGGACCAGCTGAAGAATGTAGTGGTGCTGAGGAACTAGCAGATGCTCCTGAGGCAATAGAGATGCCCTTCGTCCTTTGGCATGAGGCGAGATGCGCAGGTGCTGAGGATTTTGTCGTAGCAGCTGAGGACTTGAGCGAAGGAGCTGAGGATTTTGAAGGAGCAGGAGCAGCGTGAGGAGTCGGCCGTGAGGGATTTGAATAGTTTGGCCGAGAGGGCATTGCTGAGGAACTTGGCCGTGAGGGCATTGTTGGTGAAGCACTTGGCTTGTGAGCAGGCTTCTTTGGCATGGCCTTCTTTGGCTTGCTTTGCAGAGGCCTCAGCAGTGGCAACAACAACAACAGAGTCTTCATTGAATTTCCTCACTGCTTCTCTTGCTTGTCTAGCCAACTTGGCCTGGCACTTGGCCCATTCATTAGGATAATCCTCACCGCGCTTGAGGCTGGTGGGATCTGCTTCTTGGCCAGGTGCCAACGGAGGTCTTGGGCATGGAGGATTTAGAGCGAATTTCTTCATGTATTTTGGAGTAACATATCTATACTCCCTCCACTCTCTTTCCCATCTCCTCTCTATTCTTTGGATATGCACTTTGCGCTCATTCTTGGTTTCCTTTCCATGAGTGGCCTCATCAGGAGCGCAATAGTCCTTGTATATGTCATCAGGGATCTCAAAAGCAGTATTGACCAAAGGCCTCTTTCCTCCTTTCTGTGGCTTCTTACCGTCAGCCATTTTCTTCAGCTGAGGAATTTGAACAATGGAATTCTCTGAAGATGTACGCAACTTTTTTTCGAGGAACGCTGCAAATGAGTTAAGTTGATGAGAACCTAGTGATTCAGCAGCTGACATAAGTACCTATGAACAGAGTATAGTTGTGAGGAATTTGGAGAGGTCATATGCGTTCTCAGAGGTTTTTCAAAAAGAACAAGTTTGAGGAATTTGACCAGATGTCTTGAAGAATTTCACTAAGCGTTCTTTGTCTTAGGTTCTAGAGATGTATAGATCAAAAATCCACACATTTGAGGAATCTTGAATAAAAACATAGCTTAGAGAAACGAATCAAGAACAGATGACATGTGAGGTGTTTTAGTGTGTGAAGATATGAAGAAAAACACCTTTGAGGATTTTGCAGAAATCATTTGAATCAAAGAGGGCAGTAAAAGTAACTTTTAATTACCCTAGACGAAGAACACGACGAACTGGGAAGTGGAGTTGTGAAGTTCGTCAGTGCAGATCTTCCACGCCCTAACCCGGCAGAGGAAGACAGCTACGACGGCGGCAGAGTGAAGAAATTTGTGGCCCGCGCGAGTATGACGGGACGAGGTCGAGGCAGTGAAGCTCTTCTTCACCGGCGACGATGAAGTAGAGGCGGCGCTAGGGTTTGAGAAGCTCGAGCTGGAGTGAGGTCGAGCGGAGTAAAAGAGAAGTGAGGAAGGGGAGGGGGGTATTTATAGCCATGGTGAAAAACTGTTCGCCCGAAGAATTTGGACGAACGTGCCCCTAACCCTTCTCATTCGCTTGACATGTGTCACCCACGTACTGAGAAGTGGAGATCATGTGAGATCGTGGGTGAATGGATAGGTGTTATCGTGGGATGTGGAACGGTTTGAGTGGCAAAGCTGAAAATTTAGATAAGATAGGTTTTAAAGTTCTGTTCGCAATTTCTTTAGCTAACAAGGACACAGTGAATATTTTGAACGAGTTTCAAATAGAATGCACATGAAGAATTTGTGAATAGAATGGGTTGAGTTTAGCACAGAGGGGGTAGGGTCCGATCACATTCACTTAGCAGAAAAAAGCAACTTGAAGAATTAGCAATAAGGGAATGCTGTAGCCAATGAAGAAAAACGACGGAAACAGTGAAGACAATGCAAAGTTGAAAAACAACTGAGGAATTTCAAAGAGGAAAAGCTCAAATGAAGATTTTCAACTTTTGGTGGTGGCGTGACCCACCGTATAAGAATGATGATTTCAGACACCGCGTACAATTGTCGTAGGGTTCTGAGAATCAAATTCTTCGTTAATTTATTCACACTTAGAGTGTTAGTCTTCATTGATGGAAGAAAAACATTTCTTCATGTGTTGCACATCTAAGTCATCAATTTTGCATAAGTGTTAGGATGAGTGTCCTTTTCAAAGAACATTCGAAGATTCTAAGATATTTAGCTCACACTGCAACTTGCTAAATCTCTTCTCATCCAAGGGCTTTGTGAAGATATCGGCTAGCTGTTCTTCAGTCTTCACATGCTCAATAGAAATGTCGCCCTTCAACACATGATCACGAAGAAAATGATGAAGAATCTGGATATGCTTTGTCTTCGAGTGCTGAACTGGGTTGTGAGCAATCTTGATGGCACTCTCATTGTCATAGAAGAGAGGCACATTCTTCACGTTGACGCTGTAGTCCTTGAGAGTTTGCTTCATCCACAGCAATTGAGCACAGCAAGAACTAGCAGCAATGTACTTAGCTTCAGCAGTAGACAGTGATACGCAGTTCTATTTCTTCGAGGACCAATAGACCAAAGATTTTCCGAGCAAATGACATGTACCAGATGTTGACTTGTGGTCCACATGATCACCAGCATAGTCAGAGTCAGAATATCCAATGAGATCAAAAGCCGAGCCCTTGGGGTACCATAATCCAAGTGTTGGTGTGTGATCTAGATATCGAAGAATATGTTTCACAGCCTTATGGTGTGATTCCTTCGGTGTAGCTTGAAATCAGGCACACATGCAAACACTAAGCATTATATCTGGCCTAGATGCACATAAGTACAATAAAGAACCAATCATGGAGCGGTATACCTTTTGATCAAAGTCAATACCATTTTCATCAGTGCATAGATGGCCATTTGTGGGCATAGGAATTTTGACGCCTTTGCAATCTTGCATGCCGAATTTCCTCAGTACATCCTTGAGGTATTTCTCCTGAGAATATGCCATTGCATTGTTGACGAATTTGAAGACCTAAGAAGAATTTCAATTCTCCCATCATAGACATTTCATATTCCTCCCTCATCATATAACCAAATTCATCAGTATAACATTGGTTAGTACAACCAAAGATAATATCATAAACATATATTTGGCACACAAAAAGTTCACCATCATAAGATTTAGTGAAAAGAGTAGGGTCGAGTGAACCGGGTTTGAAGCCTTTCTTCATGAGGAATTCCTTCAAAGTATCATACCACGCCCGTGGGGCCTGCTTGAGGCCATAGAGGGCCTTATTGAGTCTGAAGACTTTGTCAGGATGCTTTGGATCTTCAAAACCTGGTGGTTGAGCAACATATACTTCTTCCTCAAGCTTACCATTGAGGAATGCACTTTTCACATCCATTTGATATAAAGTGATATCATGATGGTTAGCATAAGCAAGTAATATGCGAATAGCCTCAAGTCTAGCAACAGGTGCAAAAGTTTCATCGAAGTCAATTCCTTCAACCTGTGTGTAGCCTTGAGCTACAAGCCGGCTTTATTCCTCACCACAAGGCCATTTTCATCTTGCTTTTTGCGGTAGATCCACTTTGTGCCAATGATATTGTGCTTGCGAGGATCTGGACGTTTGACCAGTTCCCAGACATTGTTGAGCTCGAACTGATGCAATTCTTCTTGCATGGCCTGAATCCACTCAGGCTCCAGAAATGCTTCATCTACCTTAGTGGGCTTTGTGATAGAGACAAAAGCAAAGTGCCCACAAAAGTTAGATAAATGCGAAGCTCTTGAGCTTGTGAGAGGACCTGGAATGTTGACGCCGCTGATGATTTTCTCAATTTGCACTTCATTTGCGATGCGAGGATGAGCGGGTTGACGTTGAGGAATTTGATCAGCATTTTCTTCAGCCCCATTTTCCTCAGGTGCACCAGCATGACGTTCTTCATGGTCTGGAATAACTTCTTCAGCAGATTCTTCAGTAGGAATGACATCCTCTATAGCCTTGAGCTTAATAGATTCCTCAGGAGGTATTTCATCTGTCACAGGAGGTAGGTGCTTTCTTTGCGAGCCATTAGTCTCATCGAACCGCACATCTATAGTTTCAACAACCTTGTGATGACAGGTGTTGAAGACTCTGTAGGTGTGCGAGTCCTTACCATAACCGAGCATAAAACCTTCATGTGCTTTCGGTGCAAATTTAGAACTGTGATGAGGATCTATAATCCAACATTTAGCACTGAGGACTTTGAAATAACTCACATTGGGTTTCTTGTCAGTGAGGAGTTCATATGCAGTCTTCTTGAAGAATTTGTGAAGATATACTCTGTTGATGATGTGGCATGCAGTATCAATTGCCTCAGGCCTGAAGCGAGGAGGCGTCTTGTACTCATCAAGCATAGTGTGGGCCATCTCCACAAGAGTCCTGTTCTTGCGCTGCACGACACCATTTTGCTGAGGAGTATAAGGAGCAGATAATTCATGAGTAATACCAAGTTCATCAAGATAGTCATCAAGGCCAGTGTTCTTGAACTCAGTTCCATTATCACTCCTGATGTGCTTGATCTTCACACCAAAGTTGGTTGAAGCCCTCGAGGAAAATCGTTTGAAGACTTCCTGCACTTCAGTTTTGTAAGTGATAATATGGACCCATGTATATCGAGAGTAATCATCAACAATGACAAAGCCATATAAGGATGCAACATTAGTAAATGTGGCATAGTGAGTGGGGCCAAAGAGATCCATGTGAAGCAATTCAAATGGTCGAGTAGTAGTCATGATAGTCTTTGCTAGATGCTTGGCCTTGGTCATCTTTCCAGCTTCATAGGCTCCGCATAAGTGATCCTTGAGGAATTTGACATTTTCAATGTCAATGACATGCTTCTTCTTCATGAGCGTGTGCAGATTCCTCATGCCAGCATGACCAAGTCATCGATGCCATAGCCAGCCTTCTGAAGCTTTTACAAGTAGACATGTAGCAGGTTGTGGTCCTATAGAGAAATCAACAATATACAAATCTCCTCTCCTAAAGCCTTCGAAGACTTTGGAATGGTCAGCTTTCCATGATCACAACACAACGATACTTGCCAAAGACAACCACCATATCAAGATCACAAAGCATTGAGACAGACATGAGGTTGAACCCTAAGGACTCAACAAGCATGACTTTGTCCATGTGTAGATCCTTTGAGATTGCAACCTTACCTAGACCCAATACCTTGCTTTTACCTTTGTCAGCGTAGGTGATGTGCTTCAGCTGTGATGGAGATAAAGTAGTGTCCATCAATAAGCTCCTGTCACCAGTCATGTGATTTGTACATCCACTATCGAGGACCCACTCAGTGGCTTTGGGTTGATCATCCTACAGATGAATTAGTGCAACTTACGAACTCATATACTTCATCAGTGAAGAATTTGACATCAATTTCATCAGACAATAGAACAGATAAAACAGTATGAGGACGTGAGAAATGAAAATTCATTTCTTCATGATTAGCTTGCGTCCTTTCAAGCATATCCAGGTCTTCAGAAAATTCATCAGACGTTTAAGTTCGTCTGGAGACCTGACCCTGCATAAGAGGTTAGTTCTTTTTCTTCACCACCCACATCTGAAGGGGCGGCAAAGAGTTCATCATTCTGCGAGCTCCATAAGAGAAAGGTGGCATAGATGCCAATCCACTTCGTTTCACATAAGAGTGGTTAGGGTAAGCATAAGAGTAAGCAGAGAAATTCTTCGAGGACTTATGAACATAATGATTTGAAGAATAATGCACATACCCATAATCCTTAGACCTTCCCTGCAAAACAGAGTTGTTAGCATGATGATAATCATATGAGGACTTTTATCCTTTTGAGGAATTTGATCCAGGTGAAGAATTTGGTCCGTTTGAGGACTTGGATCCATATGAAGAATTTGGTCCACATGAAGAATTTGATCTGGGGTTCCTATTCTTCACAGGTGGCGTCATGATGACATTCACCTGAAGATTTTCAAGGCATCTTTTGGGAACCCAGATTTTCTTCATAGGAGGACCGTTCCTGCAGTTAGTGCCAACATATCTAGCAAATACTTCACCATTCTGATTTTTGAACAGTTTATAGTTGGAGTCAAATGACTCATCAGAAGAATGAGGAGATTCACATGTAAAGCCAGATAAGGTAGATGGATCCACTAAAGGTCCCTTTGCAGCAACCCATAAGGTTTTGGGATACTGCTCATGTTTCCAGTAGGTCCCATCAGCATTGATTTTCCTCTCAAATGCAATACCCTCTTTCCTAGGGTTCCTGTTGAGGATCTGCTTTTTAAGCACGTCACAAAGAGCCTGACGCCCTTTGAGGCTTTTGTACATGCCTGTCATATACAATTCCTTCAGCCCTGCATCATCAGTAATACTAGCAATGTCCTCAGACGAGGAATCAGTGATAGCAAAGGCAGTTGAAGAATTTGCAGCAATGGAAGTATTTGAGCATTCAGGTGAAGAATTAGCAGTTTCACGTTCAATGCACTTCAAGCATGGAGGAACAAATTCATCCTGAGTAGCGTTGATCTGTTGAGCAAGTAATGAATCACGCTCCTTCTGAAGATCTTCATAACTCACTCTTAACTTCTCAAGGTCTTGCTTTCTTTGAAGAAATTCATAAGAAAGCTACTCATCATCAGATAGGAGAGTGTTATGATGACCTTGAAGATTGTCAAACTTGGACTGGAGTCCCTGAAGAATTTCAGCCAAAGCCTTGGAGCAATCCATTTCTTCACCCAACATATCGTCGCTCTCATTTAGCATATTCTGAACTTTTTCCAAAGCTCTTTGTTGTTTAGTGGCAAGGGAAGCAAGTTTGACATGACTGGGTCCAAATTCATCACCAGATTCATCATCACTGGACTCAGATAAGTAACATTCAGTTACCTTGGCACCTTTTGCCATAAGACATGGTGCAGAGGATGATGATTCTAGATTGAAAGTCATAGCCTTGCGTGATTCCATGAGGTCCTCGAACCAGGGTTCATGGAGAGATCAATGACTTTCATAGACCTCAGAGAGTCGGTCCCAGATGAGTTTCGCATGGCTGAGATGCATAACATTCCTGAACTGGTTTTGTGACAAGCTGGAGCAGATGATGTCCTTCACCGCGAGGTTGAGTAGCCTGTACTTGCGAGTATCATCAGCCTCCGCCATCTTGCATAGGTCAGTAAGACCAATTTCGGTGATGGTCCAGAGTTCGCTGTTCATCGCCATCCGGGGAGGCGACCGGACGCTCGGGGGCGCGGAGGAGAGCCAGAGGGGCGGAGCCTCGTCCGCGAGCATGTGCGCGTGTGCGTGAGTGGCGGACGACGGAGCAGCAGGCGGACGCCGGCTGGGAGGCGCGAGGCGGAGGAACCGGCCAGCTCCCAACGGGCGATGTAGACCTCCAGGCTTGGGCAGAGGAGCAGCGGAGCTGGAGCAACATGGAGCAGCGGCCCAGTGCGCAGGGGGCTGCAGCGATGCCGCGGGAAGGGAGCAACGCCCGGAGCAGCGTGCGGAGGCGGGCGTACGCCGGACGGTCGTGGTGGAGCGGAGCGAGGCAAAGTATGGCTAGTGTACGGGGCAATGCCCGACTTGCATCTGACAAGTTTTTTGGATAGAGCATGGCCATTATCTGGGCTATGAGTTTGGGAAGTGTACGAGGCATGTATGGCTATGGTTTGACCATACTTTGACTTGTATCTAGCTAGCTCGCAAAGATGGCATGTAGAGGACCGAATGCGCGTTCCGGCCAGAGCAAGGCATAGCGCAGAGGGGAGCCGACGCGAGCGGCACGTGGATGGACACAGCAGACCGAGGCGAGGCATCACGCGTGGCGCGTGCACGGACGGGCGGCCGGCGCTACGTTGGTGATGACGAAGATGGCGAAGCCGACGACGAGGATGCGCCATCCCGCACGGCCGCTCTAGGGGCGGGTCGAAGTCGAGCCCCCGAGCACTACCGGAGAGATGGTGCGACGCCGCGGCGGTGATGGCGAAGATGGTCCCGCCCGGACTGCGAAACCAATAGCAGCGCGGTAGCATAGTACCACCCCACGGTGGGCGCCAAATGTCGTGGTATTCTCACGGGGGGTGCAAGACGACATATGCCACAAGGTGGCTTAGTGTGCGGGCAAGACTGTTGCCGGAATATCCAGGGACGGGTATGTGAGTAGCACGTGCTAGTTTACCCAGGTTCGAGGCTCTCCGGAGAGATAACACCCCTACTCCTGCATGTCTGAGTATATATCTGGGGTGTACGTCGGGCAGTACAAGGTGCTCCTGGAGCTGTATCTGAGGTCAGTGCCATAGGCATCTAGCCTCGTATATATGCGGGTGGCCGGATGAGCATGGAAGCTCTAGTGGCCGAGTGGCATGGGGCTGCCTAAATGGGTGTGTGCTCGTGGACATGTATGCATGCATATGTGTGTGGATGGCTGGCTAGCTAGCCCTCTTGCTAGCTAGCTTGCTTGTGTGTGTGTGCGTGAGTCCATCCCCTGATGGATGGATGTGTGCCTATATATATAGGAGTTGGCATGGGTGGTAGTGGCTTTGGTTGTAAGCTACCTTGGGTAGCTTACAAGCCAAGCTATGTAGGCATGGCTAGTGGCATGGTGCATGTCATGCTTGTCCCCTAGGGTACTTTATAAATCAGAACCCAGGGGACACGGTACATTGTAGATGACGTCGCGGTATAGTCGTCCCGTCGGTGTCTCGTCAGGCTGTAGTTGACTTCGGGCAGTCGGCTGGTTGGAGCAGCCGGCAGCTAGCAGCCGGCCTAGTGGAGCAGTCGGCAGCCAGCAGCCGGCCTGGTGGAGCAGTCGACAACTAGCAGTCGGCCTGGTGGAGCAGTCAGTAGCCAGTAGTCGGCCTGGTGGAGCAGTCAGCAGCCAGCAGTCGGCCTGGTGGAGCAGTTAGCAGCCAGCAGTCGGCCTGGTGGAGCAGTCAGCAGCCAACAGTCGTCCTGGTGGAGCAGTCAGCAGCCAACAGCCAGCCGCCGGCCAGGTAGTTGGACTGAGGGGCCTTGCTAGCCCCGATGTCTTGAATTCTTGTCTCGCCGTCTTCGGGGTATCCGTGTCCAATTACTCCGACACAAGTTCTATAATGAAAATTTCCCACTAGTATATGAAAGTGACAACATAAGAGACTCTCTATCATGAAGATCTTGGTGCTACTTTGAAGCACAAGTGTGGTAAAAGGATAGTAACATTGTCCCTTCTCTCTTTTTCTCTCATATTTTTTGGGCCTTCTCTTTTTTCTCTTTTTTTGGCCTTTCCTTTTTTTTTCATCCGGAGTCTCATCCCGACTTGTGGGGGAATCATAGTCTCCATCATCCTTTCCTCACTGGGACAATGCTCTAGTAATGATGGTCATCACACTTTTATTTACTTACAACTCAAGAATTACAACTCGATACTTAGAACAAGATATGCCTCTATATGAATGCCTCCGGCGGTGTACCGGGATTGCGATGAATCAAGTGTGACATGTATGAAAAATTATGAATGGTGGCTTTGCCACAAATACGATGTCAACTACATGATCATGCAAAGCAATATGACAATGATGATGCGTGTCATAATAAACGGAACGGTGAAAAGTTGCATGGCAATATATCTCGGAATGGCTATGGAAATGCCATAATAGGTAGGTATGGTGGCTGTTTTGAGGAAGATATAAGGAGGTTTATGTGTGAAAGAGCGTATCATATCACGGGGTTTGGATGCACCGGCGAAGTTTGCACCAACTCTCAATGTGAGAAAGGGCAATGCATGGTACCGAAGAGGCTAGCAATGATGGAAGGGTAAGAGTGCGTATAATCCATGGACTCAACATTAGTCATAAAGAACTCACATACTTATTGCAAAAATCTACAAGTCATCAAAAACCAAGTATTACGTGCATGCTCCTAGGGGGATAGATTGGTAGGAAAAGACCATCCACTACAAAAAAAGACACATCTGTGACATTTTGGGCCGAACGATTTTTTTTCCTGTCATACATATGACACTTCTATGACGATAATTGTGACAAAACCCGGTATCATCATAGATGTGGTGGGCTCCTACTTCTATGACAAAAAATCATGATAGAAAATGGGATTTTCGTCCTGGGCGGGCCAGAGACGCAGCTGCATGACAATCTTTGGGCCGTCCATGACGGAAAAAACAATGGTAGAAGCGAGGGCGAGGAAAATTTCGGGGAGTTCCCAGTTACGGTGGGAGGTCGGGGGCCGAGTGATGTGCGTTTCTCTCGTACACGTACGCGCGTGTGTGTGAGGCGTTGGCTCTAACTGAACCCGAGCGAGGCGTTGGGCTCTAACTGAACCCGAGCGATTGCACTGCAGGCTACGTGTTACTGAACCCGAGCGATCGATCGATGGCTATTAACTGAACCCGGTCGAGCGATTCCTTCGCTACTGCTGCTAACTGAAGCCGATCGATGATGCCTCTGGATGAACAGTGAGCGTTGCGGGGGGGGGGGGGGGTTGGATGAACAGTTCTCGGTGGGGTGGATGAACAGGACCCCGTGGTGTTGCCTCTGGATGAACAGGACCCCGATCGATCGAGCCGGTTGGGGCTAGATGAACAGGACCCCGTGGAGGGCTGGATGAACAGGACCACCCCGTGGAGGGCAGGATGAACAGTAGACGGTGGAGGGCAGGATGAACAGTAGCCCGTGGAGGGGTAGTTGAACAGGAGCCCGTGGAGAGGGCTGGTTGAACAGTAGCCGGTGGAGTAGCGCGCGATGGAGGCTGGATGAACAGGAGCCCGTGGATGAACAGTCGCAGGTGGAGGCTGGAGGGGGTCGACGGTGGATGAACAGTAGCTCGTGGAGGCTGGAGGGGGTCGACGGTGGAGATGAACAGTATCCCATGGAGTCCCGTTTTGCCCCACGCCACACCCCTCCCGATGAACAAGACCCCCATTTCGACCGTAGCGCTCCAACACAAGTCCGTTTCCTCCATTTTGCGGTACGCCACACCCCTCCCGATTGACAGGACCCCTGTTTCGACCGTAGGAGGTCCGTTTCCTCCGTTTTGCGGTACGCCGGACCCCTCCCGATCAACAGGACCCCGTTCCATACGTAGGAGGTCCGTTTCCTCTGTTGTGCGGTACGCCAGGCCTCGTTTCCATCGCCTGTTCTGTCCAAGCCCTCCCGATGAACACAACCACGCATTCCGTTCCGACCCAGCCGGTTGGCTCCCACGCGTTCCGTTGCCTCCCGATGAACACGATGCATTCCATTGCCTCCCCATGAACACGACGCATTCCGTTGCCTCCCCATGAACACGACGACGACGCTGTTTCTCCGTTCCGACCTAGCCATGTCAACGAGCCCTCGCCGTATGTATGCGCGAGTAGGCGTTCGAGACCCCGCCTGTATGTACACATACGTGGCCGTATTTTCTTTCTTGCACCCTGGCCGCCTCTACTACGACACGTGCGCACCTCTACATCCACCAGTATATATGTACGTACACGTTCGTGACCAGAATGACAATGCTACGTACGCTTCGACCAGGTGGGTCCCGACTGTTAGGCACTTCCTTGCGTGCGAAGATGTAGCTGGTGGGTCCCAGTAGTCAGGGGGCGAAATATGGTGGCCCGTCCGGTGGGTCCCCGCTGTCAGGTGGAGGAATAATTATTTTGCATGTAATAAGGAGGCACTTCCTTGCTGCGGCTGTGGACCCAACTGTCAGCCTCTCCACGTACAGTCCATGTCCGATGGAAGCCGTTCCTTGACCACGTTGACCACGCCGCGCCGAGAGCACCAGGGCGGTGGATGACGGCAAGGCCTAGGAAGGGGACGACGCGGAGCCGAGGAAGACGCTGTAGTGGATGCCCACGTGTAGAGGAGTACGAGGGCACTGGTTCGCTGCGGTGTGAGGCTACCATCGCCATAGAGTAACAGGAGGTGTGGGTGAGTAGAGGGATGGCCTGGCCAGCGGTGGGAGTAGTAGGGTGCGGTGAGGCCTCCGTCGCATCGCAGCCGACCACGGGAGGCAGGAGCACGAGGCACGACCGGCGCTGGTTTGGGCGGCTGGACCAAGAAGACCAGAGGTTGAAGAAGCACTACGGCCGTTGGATGGACATCGTACAGTCACTGGAGCTAGAATCGTGCATATTGACTAAGTTGACAAAGCCCTCCGTCCCCGTCAACTTAGTAGGCCCACAAGTCAGCCTGCCACTATACTGGGTCCCAGCTAACAGGGGGAGTATTCATTTTTTTGTGCGTAATAAGGAGGCACTTCCTTGCGTGCGAAGATATAGCTGGTGGGTCCGAGCTGTCAGCGGCGGTAACATTTTTTTCACGAAATACAAAGGCCCTTTCGGTGGGTGCCTGATGTCAGGTGGAGGAATCATTATTTTGCGTGTAATAAGGAGGCATTTCCTTGCGTGCGGCCGTGGACCCAGCTGTCGGCCTCTCCACGTACAGTCCACTTCAGATGCATGTCGGTCGTTAACCACGTTGACCAGGCCGCGCCGAGAGCACCAGGGCGGTGGACGACGGCGAGGCCTAGGAAGGGAACGACACGGAGGCAGGGAAGACTCGGCAGTTGTTTCCCACGCGGAGGTGAGTACAACTGTACGAGGGTTTACTGGTTTGTCTGCCGTCGCCGGAGAATAACAGCAGGTGTGGGTGAGTAGAGGGATGGCTAGGCCAGCGATGGGAGTACGGTGGGGCGGTGAGGCCTGCGCGGCAGCACAGCCGGCCGCGGGGAGGAGGGAGCAGGCAGTCCCGCCGACGCTTGTTTGAGCGGCTGGAGCAGGAAGAGCAGAGATTGAAGAAGCACGACGGCCGTTGGATGGACATCCAACAGTCACTGCTTGTGCGTCAACCTTTTTTTAGGAAAGCCTCAAATATGTGGAAATAGCATACATCGCATCTGCCATTATTTCTAATAATGTTCAGCCTATTTGCTAATTCTTAAGGTTTTTTGGAGCCCATATTCTTTTTGTTAGGATTACAGCCCAAATTGTGGCCACGGTTAAAAAATTATACGAAATTTTGCATATTTCGGTGCGATCCGAACTGTTTTTAATCCCGAAATTTCAACTCACATTCAAACTGATTTTAAAAATAAATGTATATCAATATAAAATCCAACAAATTCTCCATGCATAAAAATTAATGTAATTTAAAATCTTGAAATGAAAAAAAGATATTTGAAACTAATTGCCGGTTTGATGTGTTTTAAAAATGTACAACCCATTTCTCATTACTGATGGGCCATTTTGTCGGCCAGCCGAATGAAAGCTCTCCTCGTCTTGAAAGATTTCCAGGCCAATAGGCCTGACAAAGCGACTTACTTGGCAAATCACAAAAAAACTGGGCTGTGGCCGTGGACCCAGCTGTCAGCCTCTCCACGTACAGTACTCTTCCGATGGAAGTCGTTCCTTGACCACGTTGACCATGCCGCGTGGAGAGCACCACGGCGGTGGACGACGGCGAGGCCTAGGAAGGGGACGACGCAGAGCCGGGGAAGACGCGACAGTGGAAGCCCGCGCGGAGAGGAGTACGAGGGTTCACTGGTTCGGCTGCGGTGTGAGGCTGCCGTCGCCGCAGGGCCTGGACAGCGGTGGGAATAGTAGGGGTGGTGAGGCCTCCGCGGCAGCACAGCCGGCCACGGGAGGCAGGAGCATGCGGCACGACCGGGGCAACTTTGGGCGGCTGGAGCAAGAAGACCAGAGGTTGAAGAAGCACTACGACCGTTGGATGGACATCGTACGGTCACTGGAGCTAGAATCGTTCAGATTGACTAAGTTGACAAAGCCCTCCGTCCCCGTCAACTTTGTTGGCCCACAAGTCATCCTCCCACTATGGTGGGTCCTAGCTAGTAGGGGGTATTCATTTTTCTGTGCGTAATAAGGAGGCACTTCCTTGCGTGCGAAGATATAGCTGGTGGGTCCGACATGTAGGGTGGGGCGGTGCGGCCTGTGCGGCAGCACAGCCGGCCACGGGAGGCGAGAGCAGGCAGTCCCACCGGAGCTGGTTTGGGTGGCTGGAGCAAGAAGATCAGATATTGAAGAAGCAGCACGGCCGTTGGATTAACATCCAACGGTCACTACTGCTAGAATCATTTGTGGACTAAGTTGACAAAGCCAAAGTACATGTCAACCTAGTAGACCCACAAGTCAGCCTCCAAATCTGTCCCAAACAACATACAACCCGAAATTTCTAGCCAGATTCAAATTAATTTTAAATCTAAATATACCTTAATTTATATTCAATGAAATTTTACCCGCACAAAAACAATGAAATTTAAAATATCAAAATCCAAAAGAAAACAGTATTTTGGAACTAATTGTCTGTTTGCTGTATTTTTTCATTTTACAGCCCATTTATTATTACTTGTAGCCCATTTCTTATTACTTATAGCCCATTTTCTGGGCAAAATGCATCCCTCCTCGTCTTGAAAGATTTCCGGCCCAGCAGGGCATAGAAAAGCAAGTAGGCCTACGTTGGTTATTCTGCAAAAAAACAAAATAGCTGGCTAACAATTTTCAGAAAGGAAAAAAAACAAACTGGGCTGGTCATGTGCTAAACATATGAAATAAAAGTCTGGGCTAGACGGGCCACGGGTCCCGCACAACCCAGTTGATACCCTTCTCCGTCCTGAAAAAACAAAATTACTGCGCGCTGCTTGGTCCCTACTGTCATCCTCACCATGTACAGTCATCTCCTTATTCCTCTCGGTTGTTGACCATGTTGACAACACCGGAGGGCGGCGCCGCGGCGAGCAAACCATGGAGGAGGACGATGGTGAGGCCTCGGACGGGAACGAATAGGAGCTGGGGCAGATCACAGCCAGCCGTGGGAGGCGGGAGCAGGCGGTCCCGCCGGCGCTGGTTTGGCTTTGGCGGCTCGAGGAAGAAGAGACTGAAGAAACGCGACAGACGTTGAATGTCAATCCAACGGTCAAGGTTGGCACAATCATTTGTTGACTAAGCGGACACCAAGTAGCATACTTTTTAATATATAGGAAGAAAACTGCGAGGAAAATGTGTTCGTCTGCCGTCCTCCTCATAGGGAACGTTCGCCACATAAGTGACTAGCAGCCTTGGTTTTCAACCGAGAGGTCTTGGGTTCGAGTCCCAGGAACTCTCAATTTTGTCCTCCTTCATTCCTTGCAAAAAAGGGAAAAAAATCAAAGACTTGGGAAGGCGTACAGAACAAGCTAGTGTACCAGTAAAGAGATGTTGCCGAGTTTTAGAAAAAAGAAAGACGTGCTCCTATACCTAGTTCGAATCCAAACCTAGACTATGACTATATATGGTGCTATGCTACTCTGCAAGTAATGAAACTGAAATATCCAACGTTCGCTTCTCCTCTTCTCTACTTACTCTGCCTAGCATCAGAAGCTCAGGCCATAGCAACCATGTCCGCTGGCTGCTCGTCCACCTGCTCTTCAGGAGGCAAAAACCAGATATGCGCCAAGTCGCAACCCGTACCATCGCCTGTGGGTCTCATCACACCCTCGCCAGCACGCGCACCGCAGCCGATTGCTCATCGCAACCCGCTGCCATTGGTGTGGTGCCTGATACGTCTCCAATGTATCTATAATTTTTGATTGCTCCATGCTATATTATCTACTGTTTTGGACTATATTGGGCTTTATTTTCCACTTTTATATTATTTTTGGGACTAACCTATTAATCGGAGGCCCAACCCAGAATTGTTGTTTTTTGCCTATTTCAGTGTTTCGGATAAACAGAATATCAAACGGAGTCCAAACTGAATAAAATCTCCGGGACGTGATTTTCTCACCGAACGTGATCCAGGAGACTTGGACCCTACTCCAGGGGGTCAAAGAGGAGGTCACAAGGGTGGGGGGCACCCCCCCTAGGGCGTGCCCCCTGCCTCGTGGGCCCCTCGGTGCTCCACCGACGTACTCCTTCCTCCTATATATACACACGTACCCCCAAACGATCAGAACAGGAGCCAAAAACCTAATTCCACCGCCGCAACTTTCTGTATCCACGAGATCCCATCTTGGGGCCTGTTCCGGAGCTCCGCCAGAAGAGGGCTGTCATAACGGAGGGCTTCTACATCATCCTAGCCCCTCCGATGAAGTGTGAGTAGTTTACCTCAGACCTTCGGGTCCATAGTTAGTAGCTAGATGGCTTCTTCTCTCTCTTTGAATCTCAATACAAAGTGCTCCCCCTCTCTTGTGGAGATCTATTCGACGCAATCTTCTTTTTGCGGTGTGTTTGTTGAGACCAATGAATTGTGGGTTTATGATCAAGTCTATCTATGAATAATATTTGAATTTTCTCTGAATTCTTTTATGTATGATTGGTTATCTTTGCAAGTCTCTTCGAATTATCCATTTGGTTAGGCCAACTAGATTGGTAGTTATTGCCATGGGAGAAGTGCTTAGCTTTGGGTTCGATCTTGCGGTGTCCTTACCCAGTGACAGAAGGGGCAGCAAGGCACGTATTGTATCGTTGCCATCGAGGATAACAAGATGGGGTTTATTTCATATTGCATGAATTTATCTCTACATCATGTCATCTTGCTTAAGGCGTTACTCTGTTTTTAACTTAATACTCTAGATGCATGCTGGATAGCGGTCGATCAGTGGAGTAATAGTAGTAGATGCAGAATCGTTTCGATCTACTTGTCACGGATGTGATGCCTATATACATGATCATGCCTAGATATTCTCATAACTATGCTCAATTCTGTCAATTGCTCAACAGTAATTTGTTCACCCACCGTAGAATACTTATGCTCTTGAGAGAAGCCACTAGTGAAACCTATGGCCCTCGGGTCTATTCTCATCATATCAATCTCCATCACTTTAATCTTGCTTTGCTTTTTTACTTTGCCTTTACTTTTTACTTTGCATCTTTATACCAAAAATACCAAAAATATTATATCTATCAGATCTCACTCTCGTAAGTGACCGTGAAGGGATTGACAACCCCTAATCGCGTTGGTTGCGAGTAGCTATCGCTTTGTGCAGGTACGAGGGACTTGAGCGTGGCCTCCTACTGGATTGATACCTTGGTTCTCAAAAACTGAGGGAAATACTTACGCTACTCTGCTGCATCATCCCTTCCTCTTCGGGGAAAACTAACGCAAGCTCAAGACGTAGCAAGAAGGATTTCTGGCGCCGTTGCTGGGGAGTCTACGCAAAAAGTCAACATACCAAGTACCCATCACAATCCCTATCTCTCGCATTACATTATTTGCCATTTGCCTCTCGTTTTCCTCTCCCCTCCCAATTCACCCTTGCTGTTTCATTCGCCCTCTCTCTCTCTATCCTCCCTCTCTATTTTCCTCTTTTGCCCGCTTGCCTTTTTGTTTGCTTGTGTGCTAGTTTGTTTGCTTGTCGCCATGGCTAGTCTCATATCTTCCCCATTGTCTCCCGAGAGTGAAGTTCTAAATTTTAAACAAAGGGAGGGAGAAAATCTAAAAGATGCTTGGTATAGAATTTGCAATACTCAAAATAGATCTACCAGGAAGCAATCTACCTTAGTTCTTCTCCGCAATTTTTATGTAGGTGTTAATCCTTGGTATAGATATATCCTCGATACCATTACCGAAGGGAACTTCTTGGGTAGCCATACTTTTGATTCTTATAATTCTATGCTAAATTTGTTTGGCTCACCACCTCTTTTGGTTAATGGAACCACGTTAACTTTGGAGCATGTTATGCAAAGACTTGAAATTGTTGAAAATAAAGTTGCCACTATTGAATAAATTGAAAATCTAGATAAAAAGATCCACAATCAAATTACTCAATATGGATCTAAGGTAGGAATGACTCTGAAAAATATTAAGGAAAAGGGACCCATAGTTAATGAGAAGATAAATTTAGATTCTACTAGAATTGATAAACTTGAGGGTATCATTACAAACTTGGGAACCGCTTTTTCTTCCGTAAAGAACACTCCAAGTCCTCCTACTAAAATTGCCAAGCTTATGTATGTTCCTAAAAATAAGGGTGAATCATCTAGTAAGGAAACTGCGGATCTTAAATCTATAAGTATTCATCCTAATCTTTTTGCTATCATTAAGGAACCAATTGCTACAAATGAATTTTTCGATCTTGTGCCTAAAAGTTTGATAATCACTAGAAAGAAAGAAATTCCTAAGGGAAATAGATGCCTCATCAAAGAATTTCCTACCAAAGATGGCAATACCTAGATCTATCCTCGCTTTTATGCCTAGCTAGGGGTGTTAAACGATAGCGCTTGTTGGGAGGCAACCCAATTTTATTTTTATTCCTTGCTTTTTGCTCCTTCTTAGTAATAAATAAATTATTTAGCCTCTGTTTTGGTTGTGTCTTTTGTGTTTAATTAGTGTTTGTGCCAAGTAGAACCGTTGGGAAGACTTGGGGAAAGTCTTGTTGAACTTGCTGTAAAAAACAGAAACTTTAGCGCTCACGAGAACTGCTGTCATTTTTATTTGAAGAGTGCTATTTAGTTAATTATTTTTTCAGATGATTAACAGATAAATTCCTCACATCCAGAAATTTATTTTAGAATTTTTGGGGTTCCAGATCTTGCGCTAGCTACAGATTACTACAGACTGTTCTGTTTTTGACGGATTCTGTTTTTCGTGTGTTGTTTGCTTATTTTGATGAATCTATGGGTAGTAAAATAGTTTATAATCCATAGAGAAGTTGGAATACAGTAGGTTTAACACCAATATAAATAAAGAATGAGTTCATTACATTATCTTGAAGTGGTCTTTTGTTTTCTTTCGCTAACGGAGCTCACGAGTTTTCTATTTTGAGTTTTGTGTTGTGAAGTTTTCAAGTTTTGGGTGAATTCTTTTGATGGATCATGGAACAAGGAGTGGCAAGAGACTAAGCTTGGGGATGCCCATGTCACCCCCAAGATAATCCAAGGACACAAAAAATTTAAAGCTTGGGGATGCCCCGGAAGGCATCCCCTCTTTCGTCCACTTCCATCGGTAATTTACTTGGAGCTATATTTTTATTCACCAACATGATATGTGTTTTGCTTGGAGCGTCTTGTATTATTTGTGTATTTGTGTCTTAGTATGCCACAATCATCCTTGCTGTACACACCTTTTGAGAGATCCATACATGAATTAAAATTTGATAGAATACTCTATGTGCTTCACTTATATCTTTTGAGCTAGATAATTTTGCTCTATGTGCTTCACTTATATCTTTTGAGCTAGATAATTTTGCTCTATGTGCTTCACTTATATCTTTTGAGCTAGATAATTTTGCTCTTTGTGCTTCACTTATATCTTTTGAGCTAAGTAGTTTTGCTCTTTGTGCTTCACTTATATCCTTTGAGCTAGATAATTTTGCTCTATGTGCTTCACTTATATCTTTTGAGCATTATAATTTTGCTCTATGTGCTTCACTTAGATCTTTTAGAGCACGGTGGTGGATTTGTTTTGAATAAACTATTGATCTCTCATGCTTCACTTAAATTATTTTGAGAGTCTCTTAATAGCATGGTAATTTGCTTAATAATAATATGCTTGGTATTCAAGATTTGTGAAACTTTCTTTTGAGTGTGTTGAATACTAAGAAAAGATTGAAGCATGATAATTGTTTTGAGATATGGAGGTGATAATATTAAAGTCATGCTAGTTGAGTAGTTGTGAATTTAAAGAATACTTGTGTTAAAGTTTGTGATTCCCGTAGCATGCACGTATTGTGAACCGTTATGTGATGAAGTCGAAGCATGATTTGTTTATTGATTGTCTTCCTTATGAGTGGCGGTCGGGGATGAGCGATGGTATTTTCCTACAAATCTATCCCCCTAGGAGCATGCGTGTAATACTTTGCTTTGATAACTTCTAGATTTTTGCAATAAGTATATGAGTTCTTTATGACTAATGTTGAGTCCATGGATTATACGCACTCTCACCCTTCCACCTTTGCTAGCCTCTCTAATACCGCGCACCTTTCGCAGGTATCATACACCTACCATATAGCTTCCTCAAAACAGCCACCATACCTACCTATTATGGCATTTCCATAGCCATTCTGAGATATATTGCCATGCAACTTTCCACCATATAGTTCATCATGACACATTCATCATTGTCATATTGCTTAGCATGATCATGTAGTTGACATAGTATTTGTGGCAAAGCCACCGTTCATAATTTCTTCATACTTGTCACTCTTGATTCATTGCATATCCCGGTACACCGCTGGAGGCATCCATATAGAGTCATACTTTGTTTTAGAATCGAGTTGTAATATTGAAGATTGTCGGCAAGAGATAGAGCAGGAGTCCGGGAGAGGGGGAGGTCACGTTTTATGCATCAAAGACTGATATAAACCATGTTTCGATATAAACTTGAATTCAAATATTTAAATTGGAGAACATGTTGTTTGCAATCCACACATGAACAGAGATATGCATATCAAACAAGTTCATTAATTTGACTTTCAACATGTTCATGTAGTACTATAATACTGTACAACATGCTACTCGATTGAGGTGTTCAATTTTGGATTTAGTTCACTATTTTGACCTGGTGAACAAGCTATTTCATTGAATCGAGATATTTCATTTTCGGTTTGATTCCCGTTTTTGAATGGGTCAACTATTTGTCATATAGTAAATCGTTAGCAATGAGCATGTAAAAACACATTAGTCCCGAGCATCATCTCTCCATCTAAAAAAAGTGGCAAGCTAATATTTCAAAATTTGGTTCGAATCGACTTGGTAAGGTAGTGGATGCTCGTTCTCCCAAAATTTGAACGAACCGCTAAACACCCTCTGCTCGGTGGAATTCGCCCGAGCAAATAAATGGGAGACGCGAAATTACCGGCATATGTGGAACACACAACAATTGGCCCGTTGTACATCGAGGGTAGGTTCGTAACTTCATCCAAGCGCGCCTTCTCCTCGGCCAAAATGACATGTGCCAAATAATTCATAAACCATGGGCGGCAAAACACCCTCTCCTCGCCCGAAATCGCTCGCGTCGACTATTTCAAAACACGCCCTCCTCGCCCGAAATCGCTTGCACCCACTATTTCAAAACACACCCCCTCACCCAAAATCACTCATGCCCACTATTTCAAAACATGCCCTCCTCGCCCAAAATTGCTCGCGCCCACTATTTGGGAGAAGCAAAGTTACTCTACTATCCCCGGCCCTCGGTACACACACCCAAGCCCAGAAGCCTAAAGGCAGGGGTAAAACTGTAACTCCCCCACATTTCAGACAAATGCGTCTGTAAGACATGGTTCCCCCTCCCAATTCCCCATTCATACCTTGTGGGTGCCAAATCACCTTCTCCCCAGAAGCTCCCTTCTCACTAGCCATGAAACCTCAGCCCCTCCTCCATGGCGCCCCCACCGCACCAAATTCACCGCCACCCTCCTCCCCCATGCCGGAGACGCGGTCCGTTTGCCATCGTGCACTGCGCTGTGTGCCTCTTACTCCATGCTGCCGGAGCTGCCTCGACGATGGCCGCATGGACCGTACCGGAGCCGATTCACTCCCGCCGTTGTGCATAGTGCCGGAGCGGCTCTAGCTTTGGATGCCTCCAGGATCCTAGCGCTGCTTCCCCAGAGCCATCGATCGTTGCGACATCTCTGCTTTCCTGCCGTCGGTAGCCACCGCAACCGCGCCGGCCTCACCGACTCGGCAGCTAGAGCTGCCTACTTCACCGGGCCGCAAGATAGGTCATACACTCATCTCAAATCACTTTATTTAGGTGTCAGTTGTCTGAATTTTTATTCTGGGCCAATCAATTCCTAATGGGAAGCAGCACCCCTCGAGGCGGCGGAGCTCCTAGGCTGCCGGTTGGATGGTGTCTAACGTAAGGGTGCGGGGGCGCAAGTTCACCGCAGAAGCAGCACTTAGATGGCTATCTTAGAGTTGCATGGGTTGAAGGTACCGCTGTCGGATCTGGATGACGGCGAGTCTTTGTGGATTGGCCGGGGGCGTGTAACATCCCAAATTTTCAATTTGCAATGTTATACATTAGATCATCATTGCATATCATATTTTAATTTGCTTTTGGTTTGATCCTAGAAATTTCTATGCAACTCAAGGACCCACGGAGAGAGTTGGGAAATTTTTATTTTCATATTTGAGTTCTCTCAAATTTTGAGAATAGGATCATTTGATTTTATTTATTTTATCATCAATTATTTCTATTACAAAATTATGAGAGAGGGAATAAAATGACTTTCCCAAAATAAAGAAATATTGAGGATTTAATAATAAAATCAAATAAGATTTTATTTCGGAGTTTTTTGTTATTTTATTTGAATTTAGGAAAAATGTGCATTTTTCAAAATTGCATTTAGGCCCCAAATAAATGTTCACCTTGTGCGGCTTGATTTTAGAAGCCCGGGAAAATTTATTTCGGAATTTTTGGAGTTCGTTTAGTATTTCTCTTTATTTTTCTTATGCGCTTAATATTAAAAAAAACGAACCGACCTACGGGCCGTGTCCGACTAGGACTCCGGCCCGACTAGGCTTTATAAGCCGGGGGAGAGGCCCAGCCGAGCCAAACCCTAGCCCCGCCGCCGCCACCGGACGCTGCCGCCGCCGCATGCCGCCCGAGGTTCGCCGCGCCTCGATTTCCGCGCCGTTTTTTTTAGTTTTTTTTTCAAAAAACCGTCCGGTTTTTCCGTCGTTTTTTGTTTAGTTTCGTTTTTTTTAAATAGATCGGTTTTCCGGTTTATTTAAATAGCCAGCGTTCTAGCGAACGTTCGTCGTTTTTCTTTTTCTCGGATTAAATCCGCGGTTTTTCTGATCGCGATTCCCGATCCAATTTTCGTTTTAGTATATCTTTTCGCTCGTTTATCGGAATCAGGCGATTCAAGCGCCTGGAGTTTCGTCTCGAAACCCTCTATCCGTTTAACAAACTTAAACAAGTTTTTGCTACTGTAAAAATGGCCCTAGATCCAGATTAGTAGAACGAAGTTGTTTTCTTTCGCCGTTTGACTTTCGTTGCTTCATTCCATTTGATTCTTTTTGCAAACCGGAGTTCTTAAGTTGAACCTTCTGGTTAGATCTCTTATTTGAGTTTTACCCGTGCATTAGATGAGTACTTATTGTATGCTTGTTTGTTTGTTTGCGATAGAGTACCCGGAGTGCGCCGCTTGATACTTCGAATCGCTAGGTTTCCCGGATCATCAGCAAGGCAAGTAACACTTTGATCATACCTTTCCTACTATCCAATTTTATTGCATTAGATCAATCCTCACACATTGCATGATTAGGATCTAATTAAATTGTGGGATGGGAAGTAGTTGAGGTAGTACCTATTACCTGTTTATTATCAAACCTTTGGGAGTTACTTCTACGTTTGCTTATTATGCCATGCTATGCTAGTAGACGTGGATTGGGTGAGTGATATCCATGATACATGTGAGTTTGTTAATTAATGGTTTATCTAAGGTGGCAACTTAAACACACATCTGGGTGGATTGAGGCACCTAGGTATTTCAGGACTTGCCTGTTTTCTTTTGGACCGCCACCCAGGCTCAAAGGGATCATGAGACTATTCATACTAGAAACTTCCGTGTGCAGCCACAAGCTATTATGGGCTCTAGCATAGTTGACTAAGTCGTGCGAACTCTTATAGTGGTAGACTAGCAGATGTAGGGGATGTAGGTGGTACGATCTACCCGATCGTAAGGTGCTAGCGCTTCTGAAAGACTATGTCTCGGTCATCCGTCTTCTCAAACACCATGTAGTGTGAGAAACCAAATAAAGGCGGTCGAGTCTTGTGGGGAAAAGTGCGCAAACCTCTGCAGAGTGTAATAAACTAATCATGGTTAGTCGTGTCCCCAGTTATGGACAATCTTGAGTATCTAGTACTTGGATTATCATGTGAATCTCAACATGTTACTCTAAATTAATTTTGTTGGGTTTTGTTAATGATATTTTTAATTGGGATTGAGAATGTTGTCAACCATTCTCAATGTTTAACAACTACCGTGATAGTTAAATAAATTTATTCCTTTGAAGTACGGAAAAATTGGCTTTACGCAAAATTGTAACCATAGAGCTTTCCACCAGCCAGATATGCATATAGTATAGTTGTTTCATTCCATTACTCTCTATGTGTTACCTTGCCAGCATATTCCATGTGCTGACCCGTTTTGGGCTACAACGTTAATGTTGCAGACTTTTCAGACGATGATTAAGGAGTTTTTAGGTCGTGGTTCTATACTTAGTGATGCCGTTGGAGTTGATGGACTCACTTATCTTCCAAGCCTTCCGTTGTTATCATTATTAGATGGCCTTAAGCCATATTTATTGTAATAAGTTCTCTATTGAGACACTCGATGTAATAAGTGTGTGATTGCGACTCTGTTATAAATCCTCTGAGTACTATGTGGTGTCAGCATTACTAATCCAGGGATGACACCGAAGCACAGAGATCAGACTGTTTGAGGTCTGGTCACTACAGAGATGGTATCAAAGCACACGCTGACTGTAGGACACGACCACTAAGCTAAAGACCTAGATCACTATTCACTCTCTTCTCCTCTGACTCCTCATCTTTTGTACTCTTTTAGGATGGCGGATGCAAGGAACAAGTTCACGCAACCGGATGAAGATACACCCTTTGAACGTCACTTGAAGGAAGTCACTAGATACCTGAACATAGGAGTACCAAGCTTCACCGGAACCTACAATGCCACTTTACCTAAAAAAGAGCGCTGGATGATTCAAGTTCAAGTTCCAGGAAGGACGTTAATGCCAGTCACTGAGCCCATAGAGTTTTCTTTTGATGCACCAACTTGGAGTCTAGGAAAGAGCATGGCAGCTCACATCACCATGGGATGCATTGGAGAAGTCTACCGCAATGATCTCAAGGATACTATCTACCAGATTTGTGGGCGCTGAGATGAGCACTGGGAGATGATCAGCACCCGAAAGGATAGATCCATTGCAGCTTTTATCCAGGGGTTAAACCAGCACATTCGACGACAGGAGAACCAGATGTGCGCTGACATGATAGATCTGAAGAAGGCTAAGACAAGAATCAAGGAACTGGAGGAAGAACTCAAGGCTACACGCGAAGATTATGAAGAGGAAATTGAAGTATTGGTGGACAAGAATGCCGACTTAACAATGAAGATCGGGATATTTATGGGAGGCCCTACACCGGTAGATGAAGATGAAGAACCCAAGGAGATTCGCCTGGAAGACTACATCATCATCAACGACACCGATTCGGATCCAGATGATAGCGATGATGATTATGTTGATGAAGCTGGAGCAGATATCATGGAGTCTGCAACCGAAGAATATTTCTAGTAGACCACCTCATCAGTAGTAGTAGTCCACCATGTAAATATATTAGTCCGAGCACTTTTGCGATAGCTAGATCAATTGTATGCCCTTGTTTGATTGAATGAAGTGAATTGTTTGCTTTTGCCTCATGTGCATATGGGTAGTGTTTTCTCTTTAGACCCCCTCTATTCTTAACTCTCATATTTTCTAAACCCTCAGATGCCTCCGAGATGTGACCCCGGATTTACCTTTCCACCGGAGCTCACCCAGTTGATCCAGCAGCAAAACACATTGATGCAGTTGCTAGTCCAGAGTCAGAACCAGGGGAACAACAACAACAACAACCCACCACCACCACCACCTGTTGATCACTTAGCCCGTTTTCTTAGGCTAAATCCGCCGGTGTTTTCCAGTAGCACCGAGCCGATAGTAGCAGATGATTGGCTCCGCAAGACAGCTAGAGAGTTGACCACAGCAGGATGCACGGATGCGGAGAAGGTGAAGTTTGCCGCACATCAGCTTGAAGGACCCGCAGCATCATGGTGGGAGAATTTCACTGCCACTTTCCCTGTCGGCACTGTCACATGGGACCAGTTTCAGCAGGCTTTTCATACTGCCCATGTTTCAGCAGGAACTATGGCCATGAAGAAGCGTGAGTTTCGCAACTTGCGCCAAGGAGGATGGACAGTAGGCCAGTATGTGGAGGACTTTAGTAAGTTAGCATGTTATGCCCAGATGACGTTGCTACGGATGCAGCTAAGCAGGAGAAGTTTCTGGAAGGACTGAATGATGAGTTGAGCATGCAGTTGATGGTAGCAACCTTCAACAACTACCAGGAGTTGGTAGACCGTGCTCTTATGATTGAAGGCAAGCAGCAGCAAATTGAGAATCGCAAGAGGAAGTATGGACAAGGAAAGTACAATTCAGGAGCTCAGCAGAAGCCATGTTTTACCCCTAGACCGGGAGGACATTTTCAGCATACCCATGGAGGAGGTAGCTCGCACAATCATAATGGCACCAGGAATGGTAATGGGAATGGAGGAAGCAACGGCCAGAATCGCACCAACCCATCAACCCCAGCCAAGAAAGACCTTAGCCAAGTCACTTGCTTTAAGTGTTCGAAGACTGGACATTATGCCAATGAATGCCCTGAAATACAAAATGGAAATAGCAATGGAAGCTCTGGGAAGAAGCCAAACCCTTTCAACAGGGGACAGGTGAACCACGTTAGCGTGGAGGAGGTTGAAGCTCAGCCTGATGCAGTAATAGGTAAGTTTTTGGTTAAGTCATTTACTGCACTCGTTCTTTTTGATACTGGTGCATCGCATTCATACATCTCAAGGGGATTTGTGGATAAGTATAACCTGTCAACGCAAGCCCTTAGGTCACCCATGTTAGTAACTTCACCTGGAGCAGAATATTTGGCTAGTCGATGGTGTGATCGGTTACCATTAAGGATTGGTAACTATGTTTTTCCCTCAGACCTGATAGTATTGGAATCCCAAGGATTGGATGTGATATTAGACATGGATTGGTTATCAAAGTATGAAGGGAATATTGAATGTGCTAGTAAGTCAATTTTGCTTACCACCCCAGAAGGGAGAAGGATCAAGTATGTATCCCGACATGTGCCAAAAAGGGCTCAAGTAAATTGCTTAACAGGAGTTGTGCAGGAGGAAGTACCAGTGGTAAGGGATTTCCCTGAAGTATTTCCAGAAGAGTTGCTAGGCATGCCACCGGATAGAGATATTGAGTTTTTGATTGAGCTATTGCCAGGCACCGGGCCAATATCAAAGAGACCATATAGGATGCCAGCAAAGAATTTGGTGGAAATTAAGAAGCAGATTAAGGAGTTATTGGATAAAGGATATATTCGCCCAAGTTCTTCGCCTTAGGGATCGCCAGTACTTCTAGTGGAGAAGAAGGATGGATCGTTAAGGATGGTTGTAGATTATCAAGGATTGAATGAAGTAACGATCAAGAACAAGTACCCACTACCAATGATCAATGATCTGTTTGATCAATTGCAAGGAGCTAAGGTATTTTCCAAGATCGATCTGCGATCAGGATACCACCAGTTGAAGATTCGAGAACAGGATATACCTAAGACAGCTTTTACCACCAGGTATGGGCTGTACGAGTATACCGTTATGTCATTTGGTCTGACTAACGCACCTTCCTATTTTATGAACATGATGAACAAAGTATTTATGGAGTTTTTGGATAAGTTCGTCGTGGTGTTCATTGATGATATCCTGGTTTACTCGAAGAATGAAGAAGAGCATAAGGAACATTTTCGATTGGTACTTGAGAAGCTTAGAGAACATCAGTTGTATGCCAAGTTCAGCAAATGTGAGTTTTGGCTGAAGGAAGTAGGATTTCTCGGGCACGTTATATCCGGAGAAGGAATAGCAGTAGATCCCACTAAAGTTGATACCGTGACCAAATGGGAAGCACCGACCATGGTTGGAGAGATACGGATTTTTCTGGGACTCGCAGGATACTACCGGAGATTTATTGAGAATTTCTCAAAGATTGCGAAGCCTATGACTGAGTTGTTGAAGAAGGATACCAAGTTCAATTGGACTGAGGAATGTGAGGCTAGTTTCTAGGAATTGAAGAAATGTTTGGTTACCTCACCAGTGTTGATTTTGCCAGATCAAACCAAGGACTATGAGGTATATTGCGACGCTTCACGTCGAGGACTTGGAGCAGTGCTTATGCAGGAAGGGAGAGTTGTTTCATATGCCTCAAGACAACTGAAGCCTCATGAGTTGAATTATGCTATGCATGATTTGGAATTAGCAGCCGTAGTGCATGCATTGAAAACATGGAGACATTTCCTCATTGGAAACCATTGTGAGGTGTACACGGATCATAAGAGTTTGAAATACATTTTCACGCAGAAGGAGTTAAACCTCAGACAAAGGAGATGGTTGGAGCTCATCAAGGATTATGATATGAGATTGCATTACCATCCCGGAAAGGCTAATGTAGTAGCAGACGCATTAAGCCGTAAGAGCCATGTCAATACAATAATGATGGGAGAAATACCAAGGGAGTTAGTGGAAAATCTTCGTGACCTATCTTTGGAAATAGTTCCGAGAGGCTATGTAGCAGCATTGGAGATTCAGTCAACTTTGATGGATAGAATCAGAGAAGCTCAGAAGACTGACAAGGAGATTGCCTCTATTAAGGAGAAACTTAGCAAAGGAAAGGCTAAAGGATTTCATGAGGATGAACATGACACCCTATGGTTTGAAGACCGTGTTTACGTGCCCAATGACCCGGAGATTAGGAAGTTGATTCTGCAAGAGGCACACGATTCACCATATTCGATTCACCCAGGAAATACCAAGATGTATTTGGATTTGAAAGACATTTTCTGGTGGACCGGAATGAAGAACGATATTGCGGAATATGTAGCAGTTTGTGATGTATGTCAGAGAGTAAAGGCAGAGCATCAGAAGCCAGCAGGATTGTTACAACCATTGCCGATACCCGAATGGAAGTGGGATAAGTTAGGCATGGATTTTATCACGGGATTACCCAGGACTCGTTCAGGCTATGACTCAATTTGGGTTGTAGTTGATCGATTGACGAAGGTAGCTCATTTCATCCCGGTAAAGACCACTTACACCAGTGCTAAGTTGGCAAAGATATACATGACCAGGATCGTATGTTTGCATGAAGTTCCGAGGAGTATCGTATCAGATAAAGGGACCCAGTTTACCTCAAAGTTCTGGAAGCAGTTGCATGAAACTTTGGGTACCAGGCTAGAGTTCAGCACATCTTTTCATCCACAGACGGATGGACAAACCGAGAGAGTCAATCAGATTTTGGAGGATATGCTGAGAGCTTGTGCGCTAGATTATGGTTCTAGTTGGGACGACAATTTACCGTATGCAGAGTTCTCTTACAACAACAGTTACCAAACCAGTTTAAAGATGGCCCCTTTCGAAGCTTTATACGGAAGGAGGTGCAGGACACCGTTGTCGTGGGATGAAGTTGGAGACCGCCAGTTGTTTGGACCTGACTTGATTAAAGAGTCTGAACAGAAGGTGAAGTTGATTCGCGATAGGCTTAAGATAGGCCAGTCTAGATAGAAGAGCTACGCAGATTCTAAACGGAAGGAGACAGTTTACGAAGTTGGAGATAGAGCTTATCTTTGAGTATCTCCACTTCAAGGAACAAAGCGTTTTGGAGTTAAGGAAAAGTTAGCGCCACGATTTGTAGGACTGTATCGAGTTTTGGAGCGTATGGGAGAAGTGGCCTATAAGTTGGAATTACCTGAAGGATTGTCAGGAGTTCATTATGTGTTCCACGTTTCCCAGTTGAAGAAGTGTCACGCGGAGATGGCTGACATACCGTTGAGAGACACAGTGCCATTGGAAACAATTCAGTTGGATAACAATTTGACCTATGAGGAGAAACCAGTTAAGATTCTCGAGTTTGCCAATCGAGTCACTCGCAGCAAGGTTATCAAGTTTTGCAAAGTTCAGTGGAGCCACCACACGGAGGACGAAGCCACCTGGGAACAAGAGGAAGATTTGCTCAAGGACCGCCCTCACATATTTTCTAGCCAACCCGAATCTCGAGGGCAAGATTCATCTTAAGGGGGGTAGGTTTGTAACATCCCAAATTTTCAATTTGGAATGTTATACATTAGATCATCATTGCATATCATATTTTAGTTTGCTTTTGGTTTGATCCTAGAAATTTCTACGCAACTCAAGGACCCACGGAGAGAGTTGGGAAATTTTTATTTTCATATTTGAGTTCTCTCAAATTTTGAGAATAGGATCATTTGATTTTATTTATTTTATCATCAATTATTTCTATTACAAAATTATGAGAGAGGGAATAAAATGACTTTCCCAAAATAAAGAAATATTGAGGATTTAATAATAAAATCAAATAAGATTTTATTTCGAAGTTTTCCGTTATTTTATTTGAATTTAGGAAAAATGTGCGTTTTTCAAAATTGCATTTAGGCCATGTTCACCTTGTGCGACTTGATTTTAGAAGCCCGGGAAAATTTATTTCGGGATTTTTGGAGTCCGTTTAGTATTTCTTTTTATTTTTCTTCTGCGCGTAATATTTAAAAAAACAAACCGACCTACGGGCCGTGTCCGACTAGGACTCCGGCCCGACTAGGCTTTATAAGCCGGGGGAGAGGCCCAGCCGAGCCAAACCCTAGCCCCGCCGCCCTGCCGCCTCGCCGCCACCGCCGCCGGACGCTGCCGCCACCGCACGCCGCCCGAGGTTCGCCGCGCCTCGATTTCCGCGCCGGTTTTTTTAGTTTTTTTCGAAAAACCATCTGTTTTTTCCGTTGTTTTTTTAGTTTCGGTTTTTTAAATAGATCGGTTTTTCCGGTTTATTTAAATAGCGAGCGTTCGTCTGTTCGTTCGTACTAGCGAACATTCGTCGTTTTCCTTTTTCTCGGATTAAAGCCGCGATTTTTCTGATCGTGATTCCTGATCCGATTTTCGTTTTAGTATATCTTTTCGCTCGTTTATCGAAATCAGGCGATTCAAGCGCCTGGAGTTTCGTCTCGAAACCCCCTATCGTTTAACCAACTTAAACAAGTTTTTGCTACTGTAAAAATTGCCCTAGATCCAGATTAGTAGAACGAAGTTGTTTTCTTTCGTCGTTTGACTTTCGTTGCTTCGATCGATTTGATTCTTTTTGCAAATCGGAGTTCTTAAGTTGAACCTTCTGGTTAGATCTCTTATTTGAGTTTTACCCGTGCATTAGATGAGTACTTATTGAATGCTTGTTTGTTTGTTTGCGATAGAGTACCCGGAGTGCGCCGCTTGTTACTTCGAATCACTAGGTTTCCCGGATCATCAGCAAGGCAAGTAACACTTTGATCATACCTTTCCTACTACCCAATTTTATTGCATTAGATCAATCCTCACACATTGCATGATTAGGATCTAATTAAATTGTGGGATGGGAAGTAGTTGAGGTAGTACCTATTACCTGTTTATTATCAAACCTTTGGGAGTTACTTCTACGTTTGCTTATTATGCCATGCTATGCTAGTAGACGTGGATTGGGTGAGTGATATCCATGACAGATGTGAGTTTGTTAATTAATGGTTTATCTAAGGTGGCAACTTAAACACACATCTAGGTGGATTGAGGCACCTGGGTATTCCAGGACTTGCCTGTTTTCTTTTGGACCGCCACCCAGGCTCAAAGGGATCATGAGACTATTCATACTAGAAACTTCCGTGTGCAGCCACAAGCTATTATGGGCTCTAGCATAGTTGACTAAGTCGTGCGAACTCTTATAGTGGTAGACTAGCAGATGTAGGGGATGTAGGTGGTACGGTCTACCCGGTCGTAAGGTGCTAACGCTTCTGAAAGACTATGTCTCGGTCATCCGTCTTCTCAAACACCATGTAGTGTGGGAAACCAAACGGAGGCGATCAAGTCTTGTGGGGAAAAGTGCGCAAACCTCTGCAGAGTGTAATAAACTAATCATGGTTAGCCGTGTCCCCGGTTATGGACAATCTTGAGTATCTAGTACTTGGATTATCATGTGAATCTCAACATGTTACTCTAAATTAATTTTGTTGGGTTTTGTTAATGATATTTTTAATTGGGATTGAGAATGCTGTCAACCATTCTCAATGTTTAACAACTACCATGATAGTTAAATAAATTTATTCCTTTGAAGTAGGGAAAAATTGGCTTTATGCAAAACTGTAACCATAGAGCTTTCCACCAGCCAGATATGCATATAGTATAGCTGTTTCATTCCATTACTCTCTATGTGTTACCTTGCCAGCATATTCCATGTGCTGACCCGTTTCGGGCTGCAACGTTAATGTTGCAGACTTTTCAGACAACGATTAAGGAGTTTTTAGGTCGTGGTTCTATACTCAGTGATGCCGTTGGAGTTGATGGACTCACTTATCTTCCAAGCCTTCCGCTGTTATCGTTATTAGATGGCCTTAAGCCATATTTATTGTAATAAGTTCTCTATTGAGACACTCGATGTAATAAGTGTGTGATTGCGACTCTGTTATAAATCCTCCGAGTACTGTGTGGTGTCAGCATTACTGATCCAGAGATGACACCGGAGCATAGAGATCAGACTGTTTGAGGTCTGGTCGCTACAGGGCGGCGCAACCATGGCAATGCGGTGGGGCGGGGAGCGGGGTTTTGGTCGGAGCTCTTGTGGCCATGGACGGCAGAGGGAGGCTGCTCTGCCAGTGGTCGTTGGCTCTTCGGGGAAGATTCTGAACAGTGTCAGCCAGGAGGCACAAGATGGCCATCAAGCCATCTAGCGTTGATCGGACAGTACTAAAATAAAATAAAATCATGTGACCCCAATTTAGTCTTCAGTCAATAGACGTGTGACCACTCTCGTACCTTACTGCTGATCTCTTAGGGTATTTTTCAGATCAGAGATATGTGTCGTTCATAACATTATGTGTTTTCTGCATCTTCAGCCACACTGTCTTCCTTCTCACCGTAGCTGCTCCAACAAGGGAAGCATACGCCAGAAGGGAGCTATAGTCCCCACTCAACAATTCCCTGCATCAAATGCACGTGCCCAACATGGACAGCCACAACAACTGCAGGGCCATCGACAAGTTAGCACATGATGCTCACTCGTATGGATGGCGGCCAGTTAGGTTATACCCTCATCTTACTTGTGTTCAACATTTATGGGTTTGATATTCATCTAAGCATGGAAAAAGATTATCATAGTTCATTGTATATTCCTGCTGATCTCTTACGGGTCTTGTTCAGGAGTTAACGTTGTTCCATAGTTCAGCTAAGAGACTTGTTCTTTAGGTAACGTTGTTCCATAGTTATCATCCATCAGCCAATGCTATCCCACAGGCTGGTGATTATAGTATTATACCACTTCTAGTATTACCTATGTTGTTCTTTAATACTTTTGTGTGCCATCTAGTTAATCTCGAGTACAAACGATACATATTTTGTAGCTTTCACTATGTTCTCCCTTTAGTTTTTTAGACATGTTGCTTCTAGTTAACCCCAACCCTACTATTTATGTCGTCTCCTATAGGCACTCATTACATAAATCTAACTACTAGTTGTCTTCCATGCATGTCAGATATAATTGCACACACTGATATATCCATAAGAACCTCATGGAGCAATGTAACGTCCAACAAACTTGACGTCAATGATACCCAATATGATGGAACATGTAAAGGCAGTTCTTCAGAAGACTTGCAGAAAGATGATGAATCCTATTCACCCCACAAGGTCCTTTCTCTAACTTGTCATGTGATATGGGTACAACATGCATATAATGTCCTAAAGTGCATCTACTCTGTTGCAATGCCATGTGCTTAGCCTGCTGATCATGCATGTAAATGTGTCATGCCTTCCTGTTTTTCAGTACCTATTCCATTCATGATAACATGTTTTCAAATTCAAGTACTGTCATTCTACTCTATCGCAATGCCATCTGCTTAGTTTGGACATCATGCTTCTGAATATCTTATGCATTGTTATTCATCAGTATGTACTTCATTTGTCTACCATACCATGTTTTTTTACATTGAAGTGGTGTACTAGTGCTCTGTTGCAATGCCATCTTAGTTTCCCAATCGCTTGCGTCGGCGAACAGCGGGGAGTGAGGACACCACGGGAGCCGATCGATACTGGGTCGATGGCTGCCGGAGAAGGACACCGCAAGCGCATGTGCGAAAGTGCGTCGCCCCACGGACGGGGAGCGCCTCGACGTTAAGGGTAGCTTCCTGAAGCCAGGCGGAGTCGTCAGCAATGAAGACGAGCGCACCGAGATGGATCTCACGGCCCTCTGCCAATCCACCGCCGGAAACCATGATGATGGGAGTCGGAAAAATCGCAACTTCACCAAAAAGTCGCTAAGACGCCTGCCCCATGGTGGGCGCCAACTATCGTGGTTCTAAGACTGACAGTAGAAGGGGGTAGGTATGAGGAGGCAAGATCCCAGCTATGGTGAAGTTGTACACACAAGATTTACAAGTTCAGGCCCTTCACGGTGGAAGTAATAGCCCTACATCTCGGTGCCCGGGGGCGTTCGACTGGATTATATATGTGTGGTGTTACAGGGGGTGCGAACCCTTGTCCCTGAGGAGGGGGGCGGCTTATATGGAGTTCGCCATACCCCTTCCGCCCTCAGTTACAAAGGGTTTAAGGTACATAAAGATGGGGCGTTTCTGGTAACGCTAGTAATAAAGTGACATAAATGACCATTTGTTGGGGAACGTTGCAGAAAATTAAAATTTTTCCTACGGTTTCACCAAGATCCATCTATGAGTTCATCTAAGCAACGAGTCTAGGGAGAGAGTTTGCATCTACATACCACTTGTAGATCGCGTGCGGAAGCTTGCAAGGTGATGATGTAGTCGTACTCGACGTGATCCAAATCACCGATGACCAGCGCCGAACGGACGGCACCTCCGCGTTCAACACACGTACGGGACGGGAGACGTCTCCTCCTTCTTGATCCAGCAAGGGGGAAGGAGAGGTTGATGAAGATCCAGCAGCACGACGGCGTGGTGGTGGATGCAGGGCGTCACAGCAGCAGGGCTTCGCCGAGACTACGAGGGAGAGACGTAACGGGGAAAGGTGGAGGCGCCAGGGGCTGGTGTGTGAAGTCCCTCCTCTCCCCCACTATATATAGGGGTGCCAAGGGGGGGCGCCGGCCCTAGTAGATGAGATCTACTAGGGGGGCGGCGGCCTAGGGGAGGTTTTCCTCCCCCCCAAGGCACCTAGGGGTGCCTTCCACCACTAGGACTCCTCCTAGGGGGAAACCCTAGGCGCATGGGCCTATAGGGGCTGGTGCCCTTGGCCCATGATGGCCAAGGCGCACCCCCTACAGCCCATGTGGCCCCCCGGGACAGGTGGCCCCACCCGGTGGACCCCCGGGACCCTTCCGGTGGTCCCGGTACAATACCGATAACCCCGAAACTTGTCCCGATGCCCGAAATAGCACTTCCTATATATAATTCTTTACCTCCGGACCATTCCGAAACTCCTCGTGACGTCCGGGATCTCATCCGGGACTCCGAACAACATTCGGGTTTCTGCATATCCATATCTTCATAACCCTAGCGTCACCGAACCTTAAGTGTGTAGACCCTACGGGTTCGGGAGACATGCAGACATGACCGAGACGCTCTCAGTCAATAACCATCAGCGGGATCTGGATACCCATGATGGCTCCCACATGCTCCTCGATGTTGTCATCGGATGAACCACTATGTCGAGGATTCGATCAAACCCTGTATGCAATTCCCTTTGTCAATCGGTACGTTACTTGCCCGAGACTCGATCGTCGGTATCCCAATACCTTGTTCAGTCTCGTTACCGGCAAGTCACTTTACTCGTACCGTAATGCATGATCCCGTGTCCAACACCTTGGTCACATTGAGCTCAATATGATGATGCATTACCGAGTGGGCCCAGAGATACCTCTCCGTCATACGGAGTGACAAATCCCAATCTCGATCCGTGTCAACCCAACAGCTACTTTCGGAGATACATGTAATGCACCTTTATAGTCACCCAGTTACGTTGTGACGTTTGATACACCCAAGGCACTCTTACGGTATCCGGGAGTTTCACGATCTCATGGTCGAAGGAAGAGATACTTGACACTTGCAAAGCTCTAGCAAAACGAACTACACGATCTTTTATGCTATGCTTAGGATTGGGTCTTGTCCATCACATCATTCTCCTAATGATGTGATCTCGTTATCAACGACATCCAATGTCCATAGTCAGGAAACCATGACTATCTGTTGATCACAACAAGCTGGTCAACTAGAGGCTTACCAGGGACATAGTGTGGTCTAAGTATTCACACGTGTATTACGATTTCCGGATAATACAGTTATAGCATGAATAAAAGACAATTATCATGAACAATGAAATATAATAATACTTTTATTATTGCCTCTAGGGCATATTTCCAACAGTCTCCCACTTGCACTAGAGTCACCAATCTAGTTACATTGTGATGAATCGAACACCCATAGAGTTCTGGTGTTGATCATGTTTTGCACGCGAGAGAGGTTTAGTCAGCGGATCTGCGACATTCAGATCCGTGTGCACTTTGCAAATCTCTATGTCTCCATCTTGAACATTTTCACGGATGGAGTTGAAATGACGCTTGATGTGCCTGGTCTTCTTGTGAAACCTGGGCTCCTTTGCGAGGGCAATACCTCCAGTGTTGTCACAGAAGAGTTTGATCGGCCCCGACGCATTGGGTATGACTCCTAGGTCGGTGATGAACTCCTTCACCCAAATCGCTTCATGTGCTGCCTCCGAGGCTGCCATGTACTCCGCTTCACACGTAGATCCCGCCACGACGCTCTGCTTGCAGCTGCACCAGCTTACTGCTCCACCATTCAACATATATACGTATCCGGTTTGTGACTTAGAGTCATCCAGATCTGAGTCGAAGCTAGCGTCGACGTAACCCTTTACGACGAGCTCTTCGTCTCCTCCATAAACGAGAAACATGTCCTTTGTCCTTTTCAGGTACTTCAGGATATTCTTGACCGCTGTCCAGTGTTCCTTGCCGGGATTACTTTGGTATCTTGCTACCAAACTTACGGCAAGGTTTACATCGGGTCTGGTACACAGCATGGCATACATAATAGATCCTATGGCTGAAGCATAGGGGATGACACTCATCTCTTCTTTATCTTTTGCCGTGGTCGGTGACTGAGCTGAGCTCAGTCTCACACCTTGTAACATAGGCAAGAACCCCTTCTTGGACTGATCCATTCTGAATCTCTTCAAAATCTTATCAAGGTATGTGCTTTGTGAAAGACCTATGAGGCGTCTCGATCTATCTCTATAGATCTTGATGCCTAATATATAAGCAGCTTCTCCAAGGTCCTTCATTGAAAAACACTTATTCAAGTAGGCCTTAATGCTGTCCAGAAATTCTATATTATTTCCCATCAGGAGTATGTCATCTACATATAGTATGAGAAATGCTACAGAGCTCCCACTCACTTTCTTGTAAACGTAGGCTTCTCCATAAGTCTGCATAAACCCAAACGCTTTGATCATCTCATCAAAGCGAATGTTCCAACTCCGAGATGCTTGCACCAGTCCATAAATGGATCTCTGGAGCTTGCATACTTTGTTAGCGTTCCGAGGATCGAGAAAACCTTCCGGCTGCATCATATACAGTTCTTCCTTAAGATGCCCGTTAAGGAATGTTGTTTTGACGTCCATCTGCCATATCTCATAATCATAGTATGCGGCAATTGCTAACATGATTCGGACGGACTTTAGCTTCGCTACGGGAGAGAATGTCTCGTCGTAGTCAATCCCTTGAACCTGTCGATAACCCTTAGCGACAAGTCGAGCTTTATAGATGGTAACATTACCATCCGCGTCCGTCTTCTTCTTAAAGATCCATTTGTTTTCTATCGCTCGCCGATCATCGGGCAAGTCTGTCAAAGTCCATACTTTGTTTTCATACATGGATTCTATCTCGGATTTCATGGCCTTCAAGCCATTTGTTGGAATCCGGGCCCGCCATTGCTTCTTCATAGTTCGAAGGTTCATTGTTGTCTAACAACATGATTTCCAGGACAGGGTTGCCGTACCACTCTGGTGCGGAACGTGTCCTTGTGGACCTACGAAGTTCAGCAGTAACTTGATCCGAAGTACCTTGATCATTATCATGGTTTTCCTCTTCAGTCGGTGTGGGCATCACAGGAACGGTTTCCTGTGCTGCGTCACTATCCCGCTCAAGAGGTAGTACTTCATCGAGTTCTACTTTCCTCCCACTTACTTCTTTCGAGAAAACTCTTTTTCCAGAAAGCATCCGTTCTTGGCAACAAAGATCTTGCCTTCGGATCTTAAGTAGAAGGTATACCCTACAGTTTCCTTAGGGTATCATATGAATACGCATTTTTCCGACTTGGGTTCGAGCTTTTCAGGTTGAAGTTTCTTGACATAAGCTTCGCATCCCCAAACTTTTAGAAACGACAGCTTAGGTTTCTTTCCAAACCATAATTCATACGGTGTCGTCTCAACGGATTTAGACGGTGCCCTATTTAAAGTGAATGTAGCTGTCTCTAGAGCGTATCCCCAAAATGATAGCGGTAAATCGGTAAGAGACATCATAGACCGCACCATATCCAATAGAGTGCGATTACGACGTTCGGACACACCGTTTCGCTGAGGTGTTCCAGGCGGCGTGAGCTGTGAAACGATTCCACATTTCTTTAAGTGTGTACCAAATTCGTGACTTAAGTATTCTCCTCCACGATCTGATCGTAAGAATTTTATCTTTCGGTCACGTTGATTCTCCACCTCATTCTGAAATTCCTTGAACTTTTCAAAGGTCTCAGACTTGTGTTTCATTAAGTAGACATACCCATATCTACTCAAGTCATCTGTGAGAGTGAGAACATAACGATATCCTCCGCGAGCCTCAACGCTCATTGGACCGCACACATCGGTATGTATGATTTCCAACAAGTTGGTTGCTCGCTCCATTGTTCCGGAGAACGGAGTCTTGGTCATTTTGCCCAAGAGGCATGGTTCGCACGTGTCAAACGATTCATAATCAAGAGACTCTAAAAGTCCATCGGCATGGAGCTTCTTCATGCGCTTGAACCCAATGTGACCAAGGCGGCAGTGCCACAAGTATGTGGGACTATCGTTATCAATTTTAAATCTTTTGGCATCTACACTATGAACATGTGTAATATTACACTCGAGATTCATTAAGAATAAACCATTGACCATCGGAGCATGACCATAAAACATATCTCTCATATAAATCGAACAACCATTATTCTCAGACTTAAATGAGTAGCCATCTCGTATTAAACGAGATCCAGATACAATGTTCATGCTCAAACTTGGCACTAAATAACAATTATTAAGGTTCAAAACTAATCCCGTAGGTAAATGTAGAGGCAGCGTGTCGACGGCGATCACATCGACTTTGGAACCATTCCCGATGCGCATCGTCACCTCGTCCTTTGCCAGTCTCCGTTTATTCCGCAGCTCCTGCTGTGAGTTACAAATATGAGCAACGGCACCGGTATCAAATACCCAGGAGTTACTACGATTACTGGTAAGGTACACATCAATCACATGTATATCAAATATACCTTTGGTGTTGCCGACCTTCTTATCCGCTAAGTATTTGGGGCAGCTCCGCTTCCAGTGACCCTTCCCCTTGCAATAAAAGCACTCAGTCTCAGGCTTGGGTCCATTCTTTGACTTCTTCCCGGTAACTGGCTTACCAGGCGCGGCAACATCTTTGCCGTCTTTCTTGAAGTTCTTCTTACCCTTGCCCTTCTTGAACTTAGTGGTCTTATTGACCATCAACACTTGATGTTCTTTCTTGATTTCAGCCTCTGCTGACTTCAGCATCGAGAACACTTCAGGAATGGTCTTTTCCATTCCCTGCATGTTGTAGTTCATCACAAAGCTCTTGTAGCTTGGTGGGAGCGACTGGAGGATTCTGTCAATGACCGCCTCATCTGGGAGGTTAATGTTCAGCTGGGTCATACGGTTGTGCAACCCAGACATCTTCAGGATGTGCTCACTGACAGAACTGTTTTCCTCCATCTTACAACTGTAGAACTTGTCGGAGACATCATATCTCTCGACCCGGGCATGAGCTTGGAAAACTAGTTTCAGCTCTTCGAACATCTCATATGCTCCGTGATGCTCAAAACGCTTTTGGAGCCCCGGTTCTAAGCTGTAAAGCATGCCGCACTGAACGAGGGAGTAATCATCAGCGCGAGACTGCCAAGCATTCATAATGTCTTGGTTCTCTGGGACGGGAGCGTCACCTAGCGGTCCTTCTAGGACATATTGTTTCCTGGCAGCTATGAGGATGATCCTCAGGTTCCGGACCCAGTCCGTATAGTTGCTGCCATCATCTTTCAGCTTGGTTTTCTCTAGGAACGCGTTGAAGTTCATGTTGACATTAGTGTTGGCCATTGATCTACAAGACATATTTGCAAAGGTTTTAGACTAAGTTCATGATAATAAAGTTCTAATCAAATTATGAACTCCCACTTAGATTAGACATCCCTTTAGTCATCTAAGTGTTACACGATCCGAGTTGACTAGCCCGTGTCCGATCATCACGTGAGACGGACTAGTCATCGTCGGTGAACATTTTCATGTTGATCGTATCTTCCATACGACTCGTGTTCGACCTTTCGGTCTCTGTGTTCCGAGGCCATGTCTGCACATGCTAGGCTCGTCAAGTTAACCCTAAGTGTTTTCGCTGTGTAAAACTGTCTTACACCCGTTGTATGTGAACGTAAGAATCCATCACACCCGATCATCACGTGGTGCTTAGAAACGACGAACTGTAGCAACGGTGCACAGTTAGGGGAGAACACTTCTTGAAATTTTATAAGGGATCATCTTATTTACTACCGTCGTCCTAAGTAAACAAGATGCATAATACATAATAAACATCACATGCAATTATATAGTTGTGACATGATATGGCCAATGTCATATAGCTCCATTGATCTTCATCTTCGGGGCTCCATGATCATCTTGTCACCGGCTTGACACCATGATCTCCATCATCGTGTCTTCATGAAGTTGTCACGCCAACGACTACTTCTACTTCTATGACTAACGTTTAGCATTAAAGTAAAGTAGTTTACATGACGTTATTCAATGACACGCAGGTCATACAAAAATAATGACAACTCCTATGGCTCCTGCCGGTTGTCATACTCATCGACATGCAAGTCGTGAATCCTATTACAAAGAACATGATCTCATACATCACAATTCATCATTCATCACAACTTCTGGCCATATCACATCACATGATCAATCGCTGCAAAAACAAGTTACACGTCCTTTAATTGTTGTTGCATCTTTTACGTGGCTGCAATTGGGTTCTAGCAAGAACGTTTTCTTTCCTACGAATCACCACAACGTGATTTTGTCAACTTCTATTTACCCTTCATAAGGGCCCTGTTCATCGATTCCGCTCCAACTAAGGTGGGAGAGACAGACACCCGCCAGCCACCTTATGCAACTTGTGCACGTCAGTCGGTGGAACCGGTCTCACGTAAGTGTACGTGTAAGGTTGGTCCGGGCCGCTTCATCCCACAATACCGTAGAGCAAGAAAAGACTAGTAGAGGCAAGTAAGATGACAAAATCCATGCCCACAACAAAGTTGTGTTCTACTCGTGCAAAGAGAACTACGCATAGACCTAGCTCATGATGCCACTGTTGGGGAATGTTGCAGAAAATTAAAATTTTTCCTACGGTTTCACCAAGGTCCATCTATGAGTTCATCTAAGCAACGAGTCTAGGGAGAGAGTTTGCATCTACATACCACTTGTAGATCGCGTGCGGAAGCTTGCAAGGTGATGATGTAGTCGTACTCGACGTGATCCAAATCACCGATGACCAGCGCCGAACGGACGGCACCTCCGCGTTCAACACACGTACGGGACGGGAGACGTCTCCTCCTTCTTGATCCAGCAAGGGGGAAGGAGAGGTTGATGAAGATCCAGCAGCACGACGGCGTGGTGGTGGATGCAGGGCGTCACAGCAGCAGGGCTTCGCCGAGACTACGAGGGAGAGACGTAACGGGGAAAGGTGGAGGCGCCAGGGGCTGGTGTGTGAAGTCCCTCCTCTCCCCCACTATATATAGGGGTGCCAAGGGGGGGGCGCCGGCCCTAGTAGATGAGATCTACTAGGGGGGCGGCGGCCTAGGGGAGGTTTTCCTCCCCCCCAAGGCACCTAGGGGTGCCTTCCACCACTAGGACTCCTCCTAGGGGGAAACCCTAGGCGCATGGGCCTATAGGGGCTGGTGCCCTTGGCCCATGATGGCCAAGGCGCACCCCCTACAGCCCATGTGGCCCCCCGGGACAGGTGGCCCCACCCGGTGGACCCCCGGGACCCTTCCGGTGGTCCCGGTACAATACCGATAACCCCGAAACTTGTCCCGATGCCCGAAATAGCACTTCCTATATATAATTCTTTACCTCCGGACCATTCCGAAACTCCTCGTGACGTCCGGGATCTCATCCGGGACTCCGAACAACATTCGGGTTTCTGCATATCCATATCTTCATAACCCTAGCGTCACCGAACCTTAAGTGTGTAGACCCTACGGGTTCGGGAGACATGCAGACATGACCGAGACGCTCTCAGTCAATAACCATCAGCGGGATCTGGATACCCATGATGGCTCCCACATGCTCCTCGATGTTGTCATCGGATGAACCACTATGTCGAGGATTCGATCAAACCCTGTATGCAATTCCCTTTGTCAATCGGTACGTTACTTGCCCGAGACTCGATCGTCGGTATCCCAATACCTTGTTCAGTCTCGTTACCGGCAAGTCACTTTACTCGTACCGTAATGCATGATCCCGTGTCCAACACCTTGGTCACATTGAGCTCAATATGATGATGCATTACCGAGTGGGCCCAGAGATACCTCTCCGTCATACGGAGTGACAAATCCCAATCTCGATCCGTGTCAACCCAACAGCTACTTTCGGAGATACATGTAATGCACCTTTATAGTCACCCAGTTACGTTGTGACGTTTGATACACCCAAGGCACTCTTACGGTATCCGGGAGTTTCACGATCTCATGGTCGAAGGAAGAGATACTTGACACTTGCAAAGCTCTAGCAAAACGAACTACACGATCTTTTATGCTATGCTTAGGATTGGGTCTTGTCCATCACATCATTCTCCTAATGATGTGATCCCGTTATCAACGACATCCAATGTCCATAGTCAGGAAACCATGACTATCTGTTGATCACAACAAGCTGGTCAACTAGAGGCTTACCAGGGACATGGTGTGGTCTAAGTATTCACACGTGTATTACGATTTCCGGATAATACAGTTATAGCATGAATAAAAGACAATTATCATGAACAATGAAATATAATAATACTTTTATTATTGCCTCTAGGGCATATTTCCAACACCATTAAGTCTACAGAGTAAACCCCCGACCATTGCTTTCCAGAGTGGTCTTTGATCTTCTGCCTGTCGAGTGATTATTGCTATGGTCGAGTGACATAGAGTCTTCCGAGTGGAACGTTTCTGGTCGAGTGGATGATGGTATCCCTTGAATGCTTCTGACTTTAGGGTGATGTCCTAGGGAAGGGTGTCTAGGTCAGGCCTATGACCTTACCCTAGGTACATAGCTTCATCATCTGACGGCCGGACATATGTTCCTTGGAAGTTGTCGCGAAAGGCGACCTCCAAATCTTCCCAGCTGCCAATGGAGTTTTCCAGCAGACTGTTTAACCAGTACCGAGCTAGTCCTTTGAGTTTTAGTGGTAGGTATTTGATGGCATGCATGTCGTCCCCACGGGCCATGTGGATATGGAGGAGGAAGTCCTTGATACATACCGTGGGATCCGTTGTTTCATTGTATGATTCGATATTTATAGGTTTGAACCCGTTTGGGAATTCATGCTCCATTACTTCGTCTGTGAAGCAAAGAGGGTGTGCGGCACCTCTATGTTGGGCCACACTGCGACGCACCTCCGATGGAGTTCATTTGCGGTTTTCGGCCCGGGCGTGGCTAGGTTTGTCATGTCCGAATAGGTGGCCGTCGTCGCGTGTCGAGGTATGTCCTCGCGATCCGTAGATCGCTCTTGAGTGTCCTGCTCTACTACCCAAGTCCTGTTGAAGGTCGTATGCACAACCCTGAGCTGTTTTGTTCTTGCCTTTGCGGCAAGGTGGGGCGGTCTGGTGTTCGGCTTGAGTTGCCGCTTTACCTGGACCAAGTTGTGGTCGACCTGCCGCGATGTGCGATGATGGCACGGGCTTGAGCACCTTATCGTTGCCCTGGGGTAGCAATCTACGCTTCGGGTAGCTTTTGGCTGGGCCACTAATGCCGTATTCTTCGGCGGCTAGGACTTTGGTCCATCTATCATTGAGCAGATCTTGGTCAATTTGAAGCCGCTGCTGTTTCTTTTTCAGGCTCCTTGCAGTGGCTATTACTTGGCACTTGAAGCACTCCTGCTCAAGAGGTTCCTCAGGCACGATGAAATCCTCGGTGCCGAGGCTCACCTCATCCTCAGAGAGCGGAAGCTAATTGTCGTCCTCTGAATCTTCGTGCATGGCCTGTTTACCACAGCTAACCTGCCCGTCTTCCCATTTATCTTGTTCATTAGCTGTATCAACGGGGTCTTCGTTGTCTTCGGCATCGTCGTCCATACCGCCAATGTTCTCGGAGTCGTAATCAAGTGTATCGGTCGAATCCTCGATCGTGGCTATGAAGTGGGTGGTGGGTGGGGAGCAAAATTCTCCACCGTCAGCCCCTGGTTCGAGCCAGATATAGTTCGGCTGGGAGTCCTCCGCCAAGGACAGGTTCTTTAAGGAATTTAGCGCATCGCCCAAGGGCGAGTGCTGGAAGATGTCTGCGGTGTTGAATTCGAAGATCGATAAACAATCAAGCTCGGCATCCGCGGGCTCACGTGGTTCGGAACTTACGACCGGAGACGAGTCCGGAGTTCCGCTGACAAAAACATCATGTGAGGTTAAGTCTATGTGCGGCTCCAACACCGTGGAATCTGTGGCCTCCGTGGTGGGTTTGATCCTCCCATCCTTGGATGGCGCAGCTTGCTCCGGATCTAGGGCCAGAGCGGTTATAGGAGCAATCTCCTGGATGCGTTTAGATGACAGATTTAGGTCATGATCGTCGGGGTGACCGGGAGCGGCTACCGCGGTCTCGAATCCGGCGAAGATCAAGTCTCCACGGATGTCCGCAACGTAATTTAAGCTCCCAAATCTGACCTGATGGCTAGGGGCGTAGCTTTCGATCTGCTCCAGATGGCCAAACAAGTCGGCCCATAGTTAGAAGCCGCCAAACACGAAGATCTGTCCGGGGAGGAAAGTTCCTCCTTGGACAGCATCATTATCGACGATCGAAGGGGCCATCAAACCTTTTAGGGACAACACAGAGGAACTCTCAATGAAAGCACCAATGTCGGTGTCAAAACCGTCGGATCTCGGGTAGGGGGTCCCGAACTGTGCGTCTAAGGTCGATGGTAACAGGAGACAAGGGACACGATGTTTACCCATGTTCAGGTCCTCTCTATGGAGGTAATACCCTACGTCCTGCTTGATTGATATTCATGAATATGAGCATTACAAGAGTTGATCCACCTCGATATCGTAATGGCTAAACCCTAGAGGTCTAGCTTGTATGGCTATGATAATGAATCTCCCCTATCCGAACTAAGTCCTCCGGTTTATATAGACACCAGGAGGATCTAGGGTTACACAAAGTTGGTTACAAAGAAAGGAATCTACATATCCGGTCACCAAGCTTGCCTTCCATGCCAAGGAGAGTCCCATCCGGACACGGGTACAGTCTTCGGTCTTCGTATCTTCACAGCCCATCAGTCCAGCCCATGGCTAACAGGCCGGACGCTCGAGGACCCCTTAGTCCAGGACTCCCTCAGGCCTCAGTGGTCGAGACACTCTCCACTATCAATAATACAAGCCTACCAAAATCGCCATCTGAATCTGTTCAATTTCCTCTGTCTCGAATGCAACCAAAAATATATATGTTTGTGAACCAATTACTGGCTGAAACAATGATGGAAATCATGGAGGAATCAGAGGTGCACATTCTTGCGCAACAATAACTGATGAATGTCTTTAGAGACAGTGTAGCAAAGAAGGAAGAACTTGCTCACATGCTTATGGGCATCATCCAAGCTGAGGTTGCAGATTGTGATGTTGTTGATCGTTAGGTTCTGAGAAGGCGGCAAAGATGCCAAGTGCTGAATAGGCTTCTCAAGTGTTCCTCAAGTCAAAGCAAGACCAACTTGGATATCTAATTCAAGCCACCTTGAGGGTTGAGAAGGGATTGGCCACCCTGACTCAGAACCAAGAGAGCCTGGAGAGGATCATTAAGACTAAATTCTATGATCTTGACTTGACAGTAACAGAGATGCAGACAGCAGTTGAGCCGCTCTAGTAAGAAGCTGAGGAGAGGAAAGGGCAGGCTACCACAGATGCCTTTCAGAGAGTGCCAAGAGGGCAGAGGTCTGTTGCAGTGCCAATGACTGACACAAGAGCAACTACTTCAGCATCTGCAGCCACATCATCAGTGCCACCTCCAGTTGCCACTCCACCAGCTCCAAGAACTTCCACCGATGCATTCGTCCTTGGAGCCCTCTCAACGCCCCCTCCCGAAGATCAAGCATAGAGAGACACATAGCACTATGCATTTTCAAGCTTTTCGGTAACTTGTTGCCAAAGGGGGACAAAGTGTATAGATCATAGGCTTTGAGACAGAGAGCTTTGCTTCTTTTTGTCTTATTTGCCTCTTGTTGATACTTATTTGTGTGCTTGCTTGGATGATACTATGTGTATGTGAGATACTCGTTTGATCATGTGTTTGATCATATCATACTTTAATGCTTGTGCTTGAATGAGGCTGTTATTTATCTCTTATGTATGATCATTCACTTTGCCTTGGTGATGAGTGCATATTTCATATTCTATCATTTTGAGCGCTCCACCAAGATGTATGTGACATGAAAGAGTAACCCATGATCCTAATCAGTTGTGCATTTGCATTCAAAAGCAAATTTTAAATAGTGCACAAATTTAGGGGGAGCTCTTGCTTATCACATACTTCTCAAAGCGATAATGTATTTCAATCTTATTATCATTTGTCGAACCTTTGATCTATATGTTGTCATCAATTACCAAAAAGGGGGAGATTGAAAGTGCAACTATCCCTGGGTGGTTTTGGTAATTCCTAACAACATATAGCTCATTGAACTAATGCTCTTTCAAGATGATCATTTCAGGAAGTTCAATGATTGGCATGGCATGGACTACGAATGTGGACCCCTCAAATGCTAAGGACATATATTAGCAAAAAGCTCAAGACTCTACATTTTCATTTTAGTGATCCAAGATCACATTGAGTCCATAGGAAAAGCCAATACTATTAAAAGGGGATGAGGTGTTTCTTAATGGCTTGCTTGCTCAAAATGCTTAGTGATATGCTCCAAAAGCCCTCAACCACTTTCTCATATCCACATATGTCCTAAACCAAAAGTCAAACTCGGCCCCACCCATTTGATCTATCCAGCGCCACCGAGATCATTTGACATAGCCATAGCCAGAAACCCTAATCAGTTCGGTCTCACTGATAGGGATCTCGGTCTCACCGAGATGGGATTGCAAACTCTCAGTTTCCCTTCGTAATGTTTCGGTCTAACCGAAATGAGCGATCGGTCCCACCGAGTTTGCAATGCAAACTCTCTGTTTCCTTTTCATAACGTTTTGGTCTCGCCGAAATGAGCGATTGGTCCCACCGAGTTTGCTCGGCCAATTCTCTGTTTGCCTATTACAGAAATCGGTCTCACCAAGTTCATGTGATCGGTCTCACCGAGATTACATTATGCCCTAACCCTAATGAAATTGGTCCCATCGAGTTGATCATATCGGTCCCACCGAAAAGCCTAACGTTCACATTTTGAACTGAATCGGTCTGACCGAGTTTGTGTATTCGGTCTCATCGAGTTTGGTAAATTGTGTGTAACAGTTAGGTTTTGTGTGGAGGCTATATATACCCCTACACCCATCCTCCATTCGTGGAGAGAGCAATCAGAACGTGCCTACACTTCTACCATACATTTTCTAAGAGAGAACCACCTACTCATGTGTTGAGACCAAGATATTCCATTCCAACCACAAGAATCTTGATCTCTAGCCTTCCCCAAGTTGCTTTCCACTTAAATCATCTTTCCACCAAATCCAAATCTGTGAGAGAGAGTTGAGTTTTGGGGAGACTATCATTTGAAGCACAAGAGCAAGGAATTCATCATCAACACCCCATCTATTACCTTTTGGAGAGTGGTGTCTCCTAGATTGGTTAGGTGTCACTTGGGAGCCTCCGTCAAGATTGTGGAGTTGAACCAAGGAGTTTGTAAGGGCAAGGAGATCGCCTACTTCGTGAAGATCTACCCAAGTGAGGCAAGTCCTTCGTGGGCGATGGCCATGGTGGGATAGACAAGGTTGCTTCTTCGTGGACCCTTCATGGGTGGAGCCCTCCGTGGACTCGCGCAACCGTTACCCTTTGTGGGTTGAAGTCTCCATCAACGTGGATGTACGATAGCACCACCTATCAGAACCACGCCAAAAACTCCGTGTCTACATTGTGTTTGCTCCCTCTAAACTCCTCCCCTTTACCTTCATATGCAATGATTTACATTCCGCTGCTATACTCTTATACTTGCATGTGTAGGTTGATTGCTTGACTTGTGCTAAGTTGCTAAAAATCTGTCAAGACTTAAAATTGGGAAAAAGTTAGGTTTTTATTTGGTCAAGTAGTCTAATCACCCCCCTCTAAACATACTTTCGATCCTACAGTATCATGATATAATGCATGTGTCAGGTAGGTCCTAACGATATTTGAAGAGCGGCAAAAGAGAGCTTTTGAGCTTAGGCACATGCACAAGTGCCAAAGAATTCAATCACCCAGTGAGCGAGTTGTATGCTGAGAGAGGGAGGAGCTGTGAGGCGACCTCCCCTGGCATGGTGACACCACTTTGCCTGGTGACCTCCCGTCAAAGCTATTTTAAACCTTATGTGTTCTTGTGCAGTGCCCCTCTACTCCTCCACTTTCTTAGGGACCTAGCCTTCAGCGAGAAAGTGAGTGTTGTGGTCATGACTAATGGTGAAGCTGTGACATTCTAAGTTCGCAGCTATATGTCAAAGCATCAATGGCAACCAATGAAGGTTTGACTAATTCTGCAAGTATCAGCAGCTCTGCACAACATGACCTACAAACATGTGCAATCCTTTCTTCTTTGTCTGCATAATGTCATCCTACTCCAACTTACTTGTGGCCTATTGATGTCGCTTGAAGCTACATCGGTATTTCCCCAATGAGGAAGGGATGATGCAGCACAACGGTGGTAGGTATTTCCCTCAGATGTGAAACCAAGGTTATTGAACCGGTAGGAGAACCAAGCAACACAACGTAAATAGCACCTGCACACAAATAACAACTTCTCGCAACCCGACGTGTTAAAAGGGTTGTCAATCCCTTCCGGGGTATGGCGCCTCAAGATAGGCAAACAGACGTGATGTAAATTTGTTGTAGATTGATAGATCAAACGCCGAATAAAATAAATAAGAATAAATTGCAGCAAGGTATTTTTGGGTTTTTGGTTTAATAGATCTAAAAATAAACGCAAAGAAAAAGTAGATCGCAAAGGCAAATAATATGAGAAAGAGACCTGGGGGCCGTACGTTTCACTAGTGGCTTCTCTCAAGAAAAATAGCAAATGGTGGGTGAACAAATTACTGTTGGGCAATTGATAGAACTTCAAATACTCATGACGATATCCAGGCAATGATCATTACATAGGCATCACGTCCATGGTTAGTAGACCGACTCCTGCCTACATCTACTACTATTACTCCACACATCGAGAACTATCCAGCATGCATCTAGTGTATTAAGTTCATGGAGAAAGGGAGTAATGCAATAAGAACGATGACATGATGTAGACAAGATCTATCTATGTAGAGATAGACCCCATCGTTTTATCCTTAGTAGCAATGATACATATGTGTCGGTTCCCCTTTTGTCATTGGGATCAAGCACCGTAAGAACAAACCCACTACAAAGCATGTAACGCCCTCGATGCGGCATAGCCAAGGACTCTTTAAGACACAACGAGACTACTGTAAAACCGACCGTGAATAGGCGGACCACTAGACGTCGAACCCCAATTTCATATCATACATCTGTCGGAAAGATATCCTAAGAGCTACTTGAATTCCCACCTATGAAACTCCCGAAATTTTCCGGTTATGCAATCAGGTGTTGTGGATACAGGGGAAGCATAATATCTCACCCAAACTAGCAATTCCTACATCCAGCTATATCCATCCTTCAACACATAACCAAGAAACCTTCGGAAACCATCTACCTCAACCTTCGAAAAGCATCCGTTATACAAGTTATGGCGATACTCCCGAACTCCCGCCCCAGTACTGGGTGGCGTCGAGGTTATCTCACCAATGAACTGCATAAAAGAGATTTTCGATGTCGGCGAACATATCTCAAGTATTCCAGAATTGCAACGATAAAATTATGATGACAACACCTCAGAGCTCAACTCCCCGGGACACTTCCACTAAACCCCTGACAGGAGGCACCAAGACAATGTTCTCATCATAAGCCATCGGAACGATTCCAAGATACTCGCGTGATCCTAAAAATTTTTTTTAGTGAAATTTGAGAAGAGAAGAGTCAAAACTCTATGTCAGGATGCCTTACCAGAGCGATGAGGAGACTGGGAAGTAAAAAGAATTCCTAAGCTCTCCGATATATAATTCCTAAAGACTCAAAACATTTTTTCTAGACACAACTCGGCTGCTAAGACGATCAAGCAATGGGGCTCCTAAGGTCGGGGAAGGCTCTGATACCAACTTGTAACACCCTCGATGCGGCTATAGCTCCCACGTGTCGAGGCACGACTTAGAGACATAACCGCATTGAAAGCAATGTCGCAAGTCAGGCAATCATTACAACATCCCATGTAAGATATAATAAAAGGGGGAGAAACATAGTTGGCTTACACTCGCCACATCACATCAAAGTACATAAATAACATCCATCATACAAACACTCATGGCCCGACTACGGCGCCAAAATAGAAGAAAACCCAACATGCGACAAGGTCCCAATCACCCCCAACTGGGCACCACTACTGATCATCGGGAAAGGAAACGTAGTAACGCTGAGAGTCCTCGTCGAACTCCCACTTGAGCTCGTACTCGTCACCTGGAGCGGAATCACCTGGACCTGCATCTGGAGTTATAGTATCTGTGAGCCATAGGGACTCAGCAATCTCGCACCCTCGCGATCAAGACTATTTAAGCTTAAGGAATGGGTAAGGCAAAGATAAGTGGAGCTGCAGCAAGCGACTAGCATGTATGGTGGCTATCTTATCCGCAAAAGAGAGCGAGAAGAGGAGGCAAAGCACGAGCGAGAATCTAGGGGAACAACCTGCGCAAGCATAACTCCAACACCGTGTCCACTTCCCGGACTCCGCCAAGAAGAGGCCATCACGGTAACACACTCAGTTGATTCATTTTAATTAATTAAGGTTCAAGTTATCTACAACCGAACATTAACAAATTCCCATCTGCCCATAACCGCGGGCACGGCTTTCGAAAGTTCAATCCCTGCAGGGGAGTCCCAACTTAGCCCATGACAAGCTCTCACGATCAACGAAGGAATAGACCTCCTCCCAAGACGTTCCGATCAGACTCGGTATCTCGGTAACTCAAGACACTTTGACAGGTTAAAACAAGACCAGCAACACCGCCCAAATGTGCCGACAAATCCCGATAGGAGCTGCACATATCTCTTTCTCAGGGCACACTCAGATTGTCTTAGGTACGGGTAGGCTAGCCCAGAGTTGCCCCTGGTGGCCACCGGCAGCTGACAGGTGGACCAACACTCAGAGGAGCAGCGGCCCGGGGGGGGGGGGGGGTAAAATAAGATGACCCTTGAGTCTGTAGAACCCAAGGGAAAGAAAAGGCTAGGTGGAAAATGGTAAAACCAAGGTTGGGCATTGCTGGACAAGCTTTAATCAAGGCGAAATATCAAGGGGTTCCCATTATAACCCAACCGCGTAAGGAACGCAAAATCCGGGAACATAACACCGATATGACGGAAACTAGGGCGGCAAGAGTGGAACAAAACACTAGGCGAGAGGCCGAGCCTTCCACCCTTTACCAAGTATATAGATGCATTAAGATAACATAGCAATATAATGATATCCCAACAAGTAAATAAATGTTCCAACAAGGAACGGCTCCAATCTTCACCTGCAACTAGCAACGCTATAAGAGGGGCTGAGCGAAGCGGTAACATAGCCAATCAACGGTTTGCTAGGACAAGGTGGGTTAGAGGTTTGACATGGCAATTGGGAAACTGACAAGCAAAAGGTAGGCATCGTAGCATTGGCATAGCAAAGAGCGAGCAAACTAGCATAGCAAAGATAGTAGTGATTTCGAGGGTATGATCATCTTGCCTGCACAGTTGTCAGAGTTGACTGGATCCTCACAAGCAAACTCAACGGGCTCCTCGGTAGCGAACTCGTCTCCCGGCTCTACCCAAACAAGACAAACAAGCAACAAGGATACAATCAACCACGTGCAAGAACAAGCAATATGATGAAATGATGGTATGCTATGCGGGATGCGATGCAGGATGCAAAATGCAAGATATGACAGGAAATGCATGAACCTGGCCCCAACTTGGCAAACCAAGTGTGCCACTGGATAGAGGGGATAAAATCACTTGAAAACGATATAAAGATCATTGGAATCGGAGTTACGGTTTGGAAATGGCAAGCGTTTTAAGGTATGACACCGGTCTGCGATTTACAGCAAGTAGGCATCTAAATGCAATGAGATGAACATGCTACAACCACCAAACATGAAAACAAAATACATGGCAGGGATGCACACAAGATGCTTAACAAAAGACTAACACTGAGCCACGGCCAATTCATCCATTATGAGGTTCAAACAAGCATGGCAAAAACACAAATGCAAAACAGATTCCAGACTTAGTGAAATTAACACTTGTCTGAAATTTCATATCACGAAGCCCTCTTCGGAGCAGCAAAACAACATGATACAAGACCTTATTAGACAAGTAAGAACATGGCATGGACCTACTCAACAAGCTTAACAAAAGACCCAAAGTGACCTGGGGCCAAAAGGGTTCGCAAAATATACTAACGGGCACACGAACATAGCTAAAACACAATCAATTTTTCAGACTTAGTGAAAACTGAGACATGCTAAAATATAACTCACGAAGGCACGTAAACGAGCTCGATGCACTCACCACGGTGCAAGTCATGGCAAGGCAAGCATACATCCATTAAGAAGGCACAAAACGCTAGCTAGACATGGCAAGAACAATGGCATAGTATACACGGATCAACTACAATGACATTGGCAAAATCGCAAACGAGTTGACGATCTGCCCAGATTCACCACGAACAAAAGTAGAGCTCGATTGACTCAAGCTATGGTGCTCCATAATTGCAAACAAAGACATGGATGGATAGATCATAACAAGATTAACAAAACTCCTTTACTGATCATCCTCACAAGAGGCACGGATCACTAGGAAACAAGCTGAACATATGGCATCATGAACTAAATAATCCCAGACTTAGTGAAAACAACTAAGTCCCTGAAATCAGATTTACCGGGTGCCTCACTTTGCAAGCATGCACAAGTCACCACACACATCCTAAAAATGCATGGGTTGCACCTCTGGAAAGAAGACAAAATGCTTAACAAAACATATGAAGGACTCACATGCATATCATGCACAAAATAATCATGGCAAAAATGACAAAAGGCTAAGATGAACTAGCAGATCTGTCAATTAACTCACGAAGCCTCCTTCTAACAGCATTTCTGGCATCAAGATGAACTCAAATGCAAATTATGCAATGATGTACTCGTTGAGGTGAACATTTTGATATACTATATGCCCAAATCGGAGCTACGGATGGAAAGTTACGGCAGATCAAAGTAGGCATAAAAATTAGGGGAGAGGGAGAAAAAGTCAACCCTAGGGTTCCAAAGATCCAGATCTGGCGCCTGGGTACTGTAGCACACTGTTCACCGAGCTCGCCGGAATCGCCTTGGTCGCCGGAGATGGAGGGGAGAGGCCGGGGCCGGTGAGGGGGCGGCCGGATCCGGCCCGGTCGCTGGAGATGGAGCGGCGTGGAGGCGGTGGGCGGCTCGGCGGCGTCGTGGCGGTGGTGACCCGAGGCGGGGCCGGGCGAGGCGGCGGCCGCGTGAGGTGGCGGCGTGCGGCGGAGGCAGGCGGCGGGCGGCGGACGGCGGCGGCGCACGGCGGAGGCAGGCTGCGGCGTCGGGGAGAAGAACAGGCGGCGGCGGGCGGCGGAGTAGCCCGGTCGGGCGGCAGACGGGCCGGCACTGGGTCCGCGTCGGTGGGAGGCGGCGGTGATGTGGGCACGCTGCCACGTGGCGATGCGGGATAGGCTGGAGGCGGCGGGGCGGACACGTCCGGCTCGCGCGGACGTTGTCCAGCGGCGGCCGAGAGGTTTTTAGGGTTTCGGGGAGAGGGAGAGATCCAAAAATGGAGGGGTCTATATATAGGCATAAGTGGAGCTAGGAGAGTCCAAATGAGGTGCGGTTTTCAGCCACGCGATCGTGATCGAACGCTCTAGGACATGGAGCAGAGTTTGGTGGGTTTTGGGCCAAATTGAAGGGGTGTTGGGCTGCAACACACACGAGGCCTTTTCGGTCCCTTGGTTAACCGTTGGAGTATCAAACGAAGTCCAAATGATACGAAACTTGACAGGCGGTCTACCGGTAGTAAACCAAGGCCGCTTGGCAAGTCTCGGTCCAATCCGGAAATGTTTAATCCCCACACACGAAAGAAGGCTAGAAATGGCCACCGGAGGAGAACGAAGCGCCGGAATGCAAAACGGACAACGGGGAAAATGCTCGGACGCATGAGACGAACACGTATGCAAATGCAATGCACATGATGACATGATATGCAATGCATGACACGCAAGCAATGACAAGGCAACAACAGCGAATAACTGAACGACACCTGGCACTTCGGTCTCGGGGCGTTACAACACTCCACCACTACGAGAGGATCTCGTTCCGGGATCTAGAATGGCACCGGAGGGACAACGGAAGAGATAAGAGAAGAGGTAAAACAAATTGCTTCTTTGACAAACAAGTGAAACCAAAGAACCTTGAAAGGTTGAATAACTTGAAAGAAAGAAAAACAACAGAGATGAACAAAGTTGAGAACACTCCGATAGAAAATAGGAACAAGGAAGAACAAATTCGGACATCACTCCGGTAGAAAAGAGAAGCAAAACTTGATAAGATGAGAGAACTTGAAAAGAGGGCACGATACTCCGGTTAAATTGACAATCAAAATAAGAACAAGATCTTTGACAAACGAGATGATGGGTTGAAAAGAGCAACATCACAATGACTCCGGAACAAAGGGAAACAAGATCTTGAGAGAGCACGGTTACAACAAATGCTAGAATGGAGTTGTTGAAAACCAACAACGAAAAGAATAATCTTGATATGGTCTTATGAAATACATGTCAAAATTATGAGGTGACAATCTGCCACTCACGTGAAAGAATTGTATTTATTTGAACAAGGAGACGAGAAAGTATTTCACCGGGAGGATAAAGAAGAACTAGGGTCATTATAAGCACCATAATTAGCCACAATCCTTTGGGAAGGCTTTAGGTGAAATATCACCCCAGATGACTCCAATGACGAGATTGATGGATTTAAAATATCTCATTCTTGACAACTTGTGAATCATGAAACATGAATTCAAATTATCAAGAATGACATAATACCACCTCAAAAGATTAGATAGGAAGAACTGCACTCCGGATTACAAGATGAAGAATGCTTGAATTCCTCTGAAAAGAATCTCAATGAACACTTCGAGAAGGAATTAAATCCTTTATGAACCGTCATGTAGAGCCTCCATGAAGAACTCTGGTAAACAAAAGAATGGTCAAACGAAAGGAAAGAGAAGTTAAAAACACAAGCGAAGCCTTGCGACGATTTAGATGAATCTCCTGGTGATATAATTGAAATAGCTTGGAACTCCGGGGAAGAAAAGATAAGATGAACAATTGAGATCAAGAATCTTGTGAGCCTCCGGAATAAGGAATTAATCATTAGGATGAAACAAGAATAAGAATTACATTATGCGTATCCTTCACCAATTAAATTGATGACAATCAACGGGTTTGGCATATTACTTATTCTCGTAGAAAAGATTAAGAGAGATATAACATCAGACTTGGGAAGGTATTGAACGAATGGAAGGTTTGAAACAACGAATAAATTGATATGATAAGAAAGAAGAAGAAATCTTGAACGAACCACCGTAAGAATTGCAAATGAACGAATAAAAGATAACAAAACACCGGGAAGAATTGAAAAATGAACAAAGAAGCTAGAGGGGATTTAGATACATGAGAACGAAGAGATCACGAGCTGATAAGAGAATACTTGAATGATGCGCTGGTAAGATTTAGAGAAAGAGAGCTGAAAGCTGAGAATGAATAAGTCTTAGATGATGGGCTCCGGATAATCAGACTGAGAAGACTCTTGAATAGCTCCGGATGGGAGAAAAGAATTCCCACAATCAAAAATAATTATGAGAGGATGGGAACAAGCTAGAATCACAAATGTTTGATAGATCGAAACAAAATTCAAGGGGAAATTCTTCTTCGGTCTTCATAATCCGAGAATGACGACGAGAACCAGCACCAAATTGTTGAGACACTCCGGAATGATTAAAAGAGGAGAGGTTGAGCCAACGATGAAAAGAATTTGCAAGAATTTGGAGAAAACATATGACTGATGATGAATCATTCTTACGTCAAACTTCAAAAGAAATTTGAGGATAGCTCCGGGAAGACTGGAAGAGTCAGGTAAGATCCTGAGAAAAGACCTGTGGGTTAGGGCCCACTCAAAATAAACACCGTTGGAATGATTACTTGAAAGATATTGCACCGGTTGAATTAAATGACTTGAAAGAGATAACATCCTCGAAAGAGTTTGAATGAAAGCAGAGTGGAAACACGAATCTTCGAGATATCCTGAGCACTCCAGAACAAATGAATAGCGAGAAGTGAATTATTATGAGGTGCACCGGTATGAGAATGTATTTGGAACGAGGAGAAAGATATGATCAACACCGAAAGCTTGAATTGGTTCCACCGGAGAAGAAAAAGAATGAATAATGGTGAACTAGAAACTTCATTAAAATCTTCATGAGCATCACCGGATAAGAACATTGAAGGAAAAGAATGGAGAGGTTTCACATCAATAAGATGATACTAGATTAAGAAATCTGAGTCGTCGAAGAAAAAGGGGTGGGTGGGCGGGAAAACAAAGACAACTTGGAACGGATGAAACAAACACCGTTGAGAAGAACCGATACTTGATCTTGCGGATGTTGAAAAGATCGGATCCACTTGAAGAGAAACACGCCAGTTAAAAGGATTGACATGACAATCTCCATGATCTAGAAGGATTAGTATTCACATCGGAGTATGAGAATACTATTTCGGGAAGGTATGGAATCAACACTTGACATTGAAGCAACTCGAATACCACAGCTCAAAAACAAAACAAAGGATTGGCTTGCAAAATAAGCCAGAACAAACATACGATAGAGATTTCGCCCAAAGTTTTCGTGGTGGGGCCTACACGGGCTCGATCGTACAGCACCATCATGTACAAGGCAGTGCACATGACATACGAAGCGTCCCCGAGTCGGCATAGCCAAGGACTCTTTAAGACACAACGAGACTACTGTAAAACCGACCGTGAATAGGCGGACCACTAGACGTCGAACCCCAATTTCATATCATACATCTGTCGGAAAGATATCCTAAGAGCTACTTGAATTCCCACCTATGAAACTCCCGAAATTTTCCGGTTATGAAATCAGGTGTTGGGGATACAGGGGAAGCATAATATCTCACCCAAACTAGCAATTCGTACATCCAGCTGTATCCATCCTTCAACACATAACCAAGAAACCTTCGGAAACCATCTACCTCAACCTTCGAAAAGCATCCGTTATACAAGGTATGGCGATACTCCCGAACTCCCGCCTCAGTACTGGGTGGCGTCGAGGTTATCTCACCAACGAACTGCATAAAAAAGATTTTCGATGTCGGCGAACATATCTCAAGTATTCCAGAATTGCAACAATGAAATTATGATGACAACACCTGAGAGCTCAACTCCCCGGGACACTTCCACTAAACCCCTGACAGGAGGCACCAAGACAATGTTCTCATCATAAGCCATCGGAATGATTCCAAGATACTCGCGTGATCCTAAAAAAAATTTAGTGAAATTTGAGAAGAGAAGAGTCAAAACTCTATGTCAGGATGCCTTACCAGAGCGATGAGGAGACTGGGAAGTAAAAAGAATTCCTAAGCTCTCCGATATATAATTCCTAAAGACTCAAAACATTTTTTCTAGACACAACTCGGCTGCTAAGACGATCAAGTAATGGGGCTCCTAAGGTCGGGCAAGGCTCTGATACCAACTTGTAACGCCCTCGATGCGGCTATAGCTCCCACGTGTCGAGGCACGACTTAGAGACATAACCGCATTGAAAGCAATGTCGCAAGTCAGGCAATCATTACAACATCCCATGTAAGATATAATAAAAGGGGGAGAAACATAGTTGGCTTACACTCGCCACGTCACATCAAAGTACATAAATAACATCCATCATACAAACACTCATGGCCCGACTACGGCGCCAAAATAGAAGAAAACCCAACATGCGACAAGGTCCCAATCACCCCCAACTGGGCACCACTACTGATCATCGGGAAAGGAAACGTAGTAATGCTGAGAGTCCTCGTCGAACTCCCACTTGAGCTCGTACTCGTCACCTGGAGCGGAATCACCTGGACCTGCATCTGGAGTTATAGTATCTGTGAGCCATAGGGACTCAGCAATATCGCACCCTCGCGATCAAGACTATTTAAGCTTAAGGAATGGGTAAGGCAAAGATAAGTGGAGCTGCAGCAAGCGACTAGCATGTATGGTGGCTATCTTATCCGCAAAAGAGAGCGAGAAGAGGAGGCAAAGCACGAGCGAGAATCTAGGGGAACAACCTGCGCAAGCATAACTCCAACATCGTGTCCACTTCCCGGACTCCGCCGAGAAGAGGCCATCACGGTAACACACTCAGTTGATTCATTTTAATTAATTAAGGTTCAAGTTATCTACAACCTGACATTAACAAATTCCCATCTGCCCATAACCGCGGGCACGGCTTTCGAAAGTTCAATCCCTGCAGGGGAGTCCCAACTTAGCCCATGACAAGCTCTCACGGTCAACGAAGGAATAGACCTCCTCCCAAGACGTTCCGATCAGACTCGTATCTCGGTAACTCAAGACACTTCGACAGGTTAAAACAAGACCAGCAACACCGCCCGAATGTGCCGACAAATCCCGATAGGAGCTGCACATATCTCTTTCTCAGGGCACACTCAGATTGTCTTAGGTACGAGTAGGCCAGCCCAGAGTTGCCCCTGGTGGCCACCGGCAGCTGACAGGTGGACCAACACTCAGAGGAGCACTGGCCCGGGGGGGTAAAATAAGATGACCCTTGAGTCTGCAGAACCCAAGGGAAAGAAAAGGCTAGGTGGCAAATGGTAAAACCAAGGTTGGGCATTGCTGGACAAGCTTTAATCAAGGCGAAATATCAAGGGGTTCCCATTATAACCCAACCGCGTAAGGAACGCAAAATCCGGGAACATAACACCGATATGACGGAAACTAGGGCGGCAAGAGTGGAACAAAACACTAGGCGAGAGGCCGAGCCTTCCACCCTTTACCAAGTATATAGATGCATTAAGATAACATAGCAATATAATGATATCCCAACAAGTAAATAAATGTTCCAACAAGGAACGGCTCCAATCTTCACCTGCAACTAGCAACGCTATAAGAGGGGCTGAGCGAAGCGGTAACATAGCCAATCAACGGTTTGCTAGGACAAGGTGGGTTAGAGGTTTGACATGGCAATTGGGAGGCTGACAAGCAAAAGGTAGGCATCGTAGCATTGGCATAGCAAAGAGCGAGCAAACTAGCATAGCAAAGATAGTAGTGATTTCGAGGGTATGATCATCTTGCCTGCACAGTTGTCAGAGTTGACTGGATCCTCACAAGCAAACTCAACGGGCTCCTCGGTAGCGAATTCGTCTCCCGGCTCTACCCAAACAAGACAAACAAGCAACAAGGATACAATCAACCACGTGCAAGAACAAGCAATATGATGAAATGATGATATGCTATGCGGGATGCGATGCGGGATGCAAAATGCAAGATATGACAGGAAATGCATGAACCTGGCCCCAACTTGGAAAACCAAGTGTGCTACTGGATAGAGGGGATTAAATCGCTTGAAAACGATATAAAAATCATTGGAATCGGAGTTACGGTTTGGAAATGGCAAGCGTTTTAAGGTATGACACCGGTCTGCGATTTACAGCAAGTAGGCATCTAAATGCAATGAGATGAACATGCTACAACCACCAAACATGACAATAAAATACATGGCAGGGATGCACACAAGATGCTTAACAAAATACTAACACTGAGCCACGGCCAATTCATCCATTATGAGGTTCAAACAAGCATGGCAAAAACGCAAATGCAAAACAGATTCCAGACTTAGTGAAATTAACACTTGTCTGAAATTTCAGATCACGAAGCCCTCTTCGGAGAAGCAAAACAACATGATACAAGACCTTATTAAGACAAGTAATAATATGGCATGGAGCTACTCAACAAGCTTAACAAAAGACCCAAAGTGACCTGGGGCCAAAAGGGTTCGCAAAATATACTAACGGGCACACGAACATAGCTAAAACACAATCAGTTTTTCAGACTTAGTGAAAACTGAGACATGCTAAAATATAACTCACGAAGGCACGTAAACGAGCTCGATGCACTCACCACGGTGCAAGTCATGGCAAGGCAAGCATACATCCATTAAGAAGGCACAAAATGCTAGCTAGACATGGCAAGAACAATGGCATAGCATACACGGATCAACTACAATGACATTGGCAAAATCACAAACGAGTTGACGATCTGCCCAGATTCACCACGAAGCAAACGTAGAGCTCGATTGACTCAAGCTATGGTGCTCCATAATTGCAAACAAAGACATGGATGGATAGAGCATAACATGATTAACAAAACTCCTTTACTGATCATCCTCACAAGAGGCACGGATCACTAGAAAACAAGCTGAACATATGGCATCATGAACTAAATAATCCCAAACTAAGTGAAAACAACTAAGTCCCTGAAATCAGATTTACCGGGTGCCTTACTTTGCAAGCATGCACAAGTCACCACACACATCCTAAAAATGCATGGGTTGCACCTCTGGAAAGAAGACAAAATGCTTAACAAAACATATGAAGGACTCACAGGCATATCATGCACACAATAATCATGGCAAAAATGACAAAAGGCTAAGATGAACTAGCAGATCTGTCAATTAACTCACGAAGCCTCCTTCTAACAGCATTTCTGGCATCAAGATGAACTCAAATGCAAATGATGCAATGGAATGAAATGATATACTCGTCGAGGCGAACATTCTGATATACTATATGCCCAAATCGGAGCTACGGATGCAAAGTTAAGGCAGGTCAAAGTAGGCATAAAAATTAGGGGAGAGGGAGAAAAAGTCAACCCTAGGGTTCCAAAGATCCAGATCTGGCGCCCGGGTACTGTAGTGCACTGTTCACCGAGCTCGCCGGAATCGCCTTGGTCGCCGGAGATGGAGGGGAGAGGCCGGGGCCGGTGAGGGGGCGGCCGGATCCGGCCTAGTCGCCGGAGATGGAGCGGCGTGGAGGCGGTGGGCGGCTCGGCGGCGTCATGGCGGCGGTGACCCGAGGCGGGGCCGGGCGAGGCGGCGGCCGCGTGAGGTGGCGGCGCGCGGCGGAGGCAGGCGGCGGGCGGCGGATGGCGGCGGCGCGCGGCGGAGGCAGGCGGTGGCGTCGGGGAGAAGAACAGGCGGCGGCGGGCGGCGGAGTGGCCCGGTCGGGCGGCGGACGGGCCGGCGCTGGGCCTGCGGGCCCGCGTCGGTGGGAGGCGGCGGTGATGTGGGCACGCTGCCATGTGGCGATGCGGGATAGGCTGGAGGCGGCGGGGCAGACACGTCCGGCTCGCGCGGACGTTGTCTGGCGGCGGCCGAGAGGTTTTTAGGGTTTCGGGGAGAGGGAGAGATCCGAAAATGGAGGGGTCTATATATAGGCATAAGTGGAGCTAGGAGAGTCCAAATGAGGTGCGGTTTTCGGCCACGCGATCGTGATCGAACGCTCTAGGACATGGAGCAGAGTTTGGTGGGTTTTGGGCCAAATTGAAGGGGTATTGGGCTGCAACACACATGAGGCCTTTTCGGTCCCTCGGTTAACCGTTGGAGTATCAAACGGAGTCCAAATGATACGAAACTTGACATGCGGTCTACCGGTAGTAAACCAAGGCCGCTTGGCAAGTCTCGGTCCAATCCGGAAATGTTTAATCCCCACACACGAAAGAAGGCTAGAAATGGCCACCGGAGGAGAACGAAGCGCCGGAATGCAAAACGGACAACGGGGAAAATGCTCGGACGCATGAGACGAACACGTATGCAAATGCAATGCACATGATGACATGATATGCAATGCATGACACGCAAGCAATGACAAGGCAACAACAGCGAATAACTGAACGGCACCTGGCACGTCGGTCTCGGGGCGTTACAAAGCACCTCTTCCCATTGCAAGATAAATAGATCAAGTTGGCCAAACAAAACCTAAATATCAGAGAAGAAATACGAGTCTATAAGCAATCATGCATAAAAGAGATCAAAGAAACTCAAATACTTTCATGGATATAAAAAGAGATAGATCTGATCATAAACTCAAAGTTCATCGGATCCCAACAAACACACCGCAAAAGAGTTACATCATATGGATTCCAAGAGACCATTGTATTGAGAATCAAAAGAGAGAAAGAGAGGGAGGGAGAGAGAGAGAGAGGAAGCCATCTAGCTACTAACTACAAACCCGAAGGTCTACAAAGAACTACTCACGCATCATCGGAGAGGCACCAATGGAGGTGGTGAACCCCATCCGAGATGGTGTCTAGATTGGATCTGGTGGTTCTGGACTTTGCGGCGGCTGGATCAATATTTCGTCGACTCCCCTAGGGTTTTGGGAATATTGGGGTATTTATAGAGCAAAGAGGCGGTCCGAGGGGCACCCGAGGTGGGCACAACCCACCAGGACGTGCCTGGGCCTCCTGACGCGCCCTGGTGGGTTGTGCTCTCCTCGGAGCACCCCCCAGGCGCAGCCAGGGCCCATTATGTTCCTTATGGTCCAAAAAAATCTTTGTAAAGTTTCTGGCATTTGGACTCCGTTTGATATTGATTTTCTATGATGGAAAAAACAGCAACTGGCACTTGGCACTTGGCACTATGTCAATAGGTAGTACCAAAAAATGACTATAAAATGATTATAAAACATCCAAGATTGATAATATAACAGCATGGAATAATCAAAAATTATAGATATGTTGGAGACGTATCACCTATGTCGTATATATTGATGGCAGGTACCAAAAATTAAAAGGTTTCTTCGCTGTAATTGGAACAATGAAGCTTTATATTTTTTCGATGCCCACTGGTGGGTTAAATTTTTTGATGTAGCATTTCTCTGCCTAAATTATTCGCTGCCACTAAATAGATTGCATAGCAATATATTCTCGGTAGTCTTCGTAAACCCTGGGTTGTATATATGATCTATATATGGCAATTATTAATCCGGATACAATACCCTTGGTCATCTGAAAGCACCAACCACCAAACAAGTAACTGATGAGGTTTACATGCACCTGTTAATATCCATAATGTGATTGTTTTATCTACATGTGTTGCTTTTTTGCTGGTTTGTTCTATTTTAAATGTCAGTTCCTTCACGGCAACATCAAATAATACCCAAAGCACACTACTTGGTAAAAATAGGAGAGTGGAAGGGGCGCGTCCTACCTGGCATCGCCCCAGCTCTCTCAGGAGGCGCCATAGGGTGGCGCCTAACATTCTAACTATGCATTTTATGTGTTTTGATTTTGATTTGATCATGTTTATTATGATTCCTTTTTTCTAGTAGCTTTGAACTAAACATCCAAGTTGAGATAAGTCATTTGTTTATGAAACATATGTTTTGTACATGTATTACTATCCTATTCATGTGTGTTTTCATATTCATGGGAACTAAAGGAACACTTTTATGATCGAGTAAGCAACAGACACGCCTGATAAATTTCTCTATAAAAGATCAATGGAATCTTAAGGTACAAATCATGTTTCTCTGTATTTGCCCGCCGCTTGGACAAACGTTGGCGGGGAGGGATATTCTTGTGTCTCGGCTCTGGCTAGTAGTTTAGGTTAAGCATTTTTCTCACAGGGGTGACATTTTAACGGATGACGGTGCTTCATTTTTTAGTTGGTCTGCTGGGCTCCGATCCTCCTGGAGTCCGTCCATTGGGACGAAGTCGACGGAGGCTGGACGTAGATGCATGACGTCTCCTTAGAGCAATGAGGTTAGGGCTTCTCTTTGTGTGTGCACGCCAATGAGATTTGGTGCCAGGCGCTTGAGATCAATCCAAGAGTTCAATGGCAAGGACCGCGGCTCTGGGGCACTAGTCCTTAGGAGCACGTGCACGAAGATTTCCTAACTGTCATCAATAAGGTCAACTCGAGTTATGACAGCGGCAATGGTAGTTCAGTGGTGCAGAGTCCTTGATGCAATTTTATTTCTGTACGGTGTTTTGTACTTCTTATGATCCTTTATAATAGACTAGCAAAAGAGACCATGCGTTGCAACGGGAGAAAAAATACCACACTCCCCTAATCCAATAACCATGAGCCAAGACCCCAATAGATCCACGACATCTGTTTCAACATGTGGCATCACATATATGTTACCACTTATCCTCCTTCTCACCCTTGTCGGCGGTGGCCTTAGTGCTCACAAAATCACAACACGTTTGAATGCTGCAATCCTAAGGCGTCTCTCTCTCGGCGTAAGATGAGAAATTTGTTTTCCTCTTGTGTGGTTTTGATGAGACGTGCATGCGTGGTTATAAATGATTTTTTCATCTCCAGTCCTGGTTTACTGAGGCGTTCATTTTCAATATAGATTGGCGTGGTGTGAAAGAAAGATGGATCATGCGCTATCGATTAGGTTGCACCCTAAATAGCATTATTAAAATGGGTAAGAGGTAAAATGACATCATAGTTAGATTCGACACATTTTCTAATAAAACTCCATATATACCCTGTTAAATTTGGAGCCAGGATTCAAAAGTTATGAATTTTTTAAAAAGTATTTGATATGTACTATGGATTGATTAACCCAATTATCGGGGATTTTTTGCAAAAGCGAAAATCCGACTTAAAACTGACATGATAGCTGATTATCAGAAACATCAGGGAATTTTATGCAAAAGTAAAAATCTCACACAAAACTGGACTGCAGGTCGATTACCAGAAACATCATTTTTTTGGCAAAATATGACAGACCAAAAATACCTATTTTCTTTATTAGTAATATATATATATATATATATATATATGTATAATAGATTTGGATTCTTTTTGGCAAAAGAAATTATATTTCTCTTCATTTGTCACGGTACACAATATAATGAAGCATGGCGATGAACGACCACAAATTTGATGAACATGGTTTCATATGCACCCCTTATAAATAGTAAATTAAAAATATTAGAAAAAGTCAAAAATATATTTTTCTTCTAACATGCATAGTCAACCGATAAACTCACACACGAAGTTTCACGAAAAATGACGCCCACAAAAATCTGGGAAAAAATGATAAAACTGAAGCTATATTTGAAAAATTATATGATGAATAGTATGGCCCCAATTGTATTTTTTAACATGTGTTAATACTTCACGAAACTTCATGCCTGAGTAGAATGGCCGACCAAATTTAATACCCAAAATTTTAGAATTTTTATTTTTTAAATATTTTTTGAATTTATTGTTCACGTAGGTGTGCATAGAACCATGTTTACCTTTGTATTTTTGGACGATGAACTGCAGAATAACCCTAGAATCGATGACCGTGCTAAAAAAAACATCTGCTGAATCCAACGACAGGGAAGGTACCACGTCACGTGCATGCCCACCCGAGCCCACCATCGAGAATCATGTGATGTTCTTCCCTCGTATTGATCCCCCGCCCACCGTGGAGACCCCTTCCTCTCCACACAAGCACTCCACCTCCTCCGCGGCTTACCAACCTAGCCCGTCACTGACACGCCGCCCCCACCACAGATCCCGGCCACCATGGACCAGGACCTCAAGGACCGGCTCCTCCTCCCTCCCCGCGCCGCCTCGAACGGGCCCCACCGCCGCGGCAAGCCCGCGGCGCCAGGCGGCGGCGGAGGTGGGGGTGGCGTGACGATCGACGTCCACGGCCTGAAGAAGCGCGGCGGCGGGCGGCGCTCGTGGGTGCGGGTGGACGCGGCGACGGGCGCGGCCGAGGCGGTGGAGGTCGCCAAGCCGGCGCTCATGCGGCGGCTCGACCTGCCCGCGCGCGACCTCCGCCTCCTCGACCCGCTCTTCGTCTACCCCTCCGCCATCCTCGGCCGCGAGCGCGCCGTCGTCTGCAACCTCGAGCGGATACGGTGCATCATCACCGCTGACGAGGCGCTCGTCCTGCGCGACCCCGACGCTGACGGCGGAGCCGCTGCGGAGGAGGCCGTGCGGAGGTACGTCGACGAGCTGCAACGCCGTCTCGTGGACTGCGCCGACGACCTGCCCTTCGAGTTCATCGCTCTGGAGGTCGCGCTCGAAGCCGCCTGCTCCTTCCTAGACGCTCAGGTTCCACACAGCGCTCTGCAGACCTTTGCGTTCTACTACTAAGTAATTTACTAGATGGTGTAGAATATAATACTTGTGCTCCTGTCTCAACTAATGGAGTACTCTATTAGCCGGCGTACAGTTTTGGTGCATGATGAGCTTGATAGTTCCGGTCCTTTGGGAGCATGTGATGATTGAATTAATGATGGTTCTCAATTGTTAATTTGAATTCTTACATTGGGCTAGTATTCCATATGGAGTGTGTCATTGCTTAAACTGTGATTAGTTGAACAGTCATATCCTAGTATGATGTACTTAACATCCACAGTTCCACACTGTATTCTGAAAAGAATAGATTTCCTCTTGATCATATTCTATTACTGACAGGAAAGTATCTGATGGTGAAATAAGCTATGGAGTAGATTATCCACCACATAGGAAGTTCAGTTTGCCACGTACCAATGGTCAAATGAGGTTGCGTGTCACCATTTGAATTTTCATCATGCCCAGCCTCTTATCTTAATGACAAATTGACAACTCTATCAAATGTAGCATTGTTCTGTGTCAACCATTGTTGGTCTCAATTTCTTTTACTCTGTTTGGTTTCCAGAAAATTGAATTGACCATAACCGCCAATTATCGATGAAAATGAAGCCACACATTACAAATTTGGTTATCAGCTGACAAATCATGTGATGATCAATTTGAGTTTCCCACTTTCTGAGCTGTTTCAAGGATAATGATTTGGCATCTGACTGGAGAACTAAAAATGCTTGCAAATTTTATCAGGCTGTTGAGCTGGAGGCTGAAGCTTATCCACTGCTAGATGAGTTAACGGCCAAAATCAGTACCCTTGACTTGGAGCGTGCTCGACGCCTAAAGAGCAAGCTGGTTGCATTGACTAGGAGGGTCCAAAAGGTAAATGGACTTCCATTATGTTTTTACTGCTCTTATTAGTTAGGTTGTCAAACAGTATCCGTTTCCAGTCTTAAGAAATGTCCAATTTTCACCATTAAGGTCAGAGATGAGATAGAGCAATTGATGGACGACGATGGTGATATGGCTGAAATGTACCTCACGGAAAAGAAGATGAGGATGGAAGCATCATCATTGGACGAGGAGGGCCTTCAAGGAGTTGCTGGAAATAATGCCTTCGGTGCATCCGTCTCTGCTCCAGTTTCACCAGTTTCGTCGCCCCCTGCGCCCCGGCGGCTTGAGAAGCAATTTAGTTTTGCTAGAAGCAGGCACAGCAGCTTCAAGAGCTCAGAGAGCAGTCAATATAACATAGAAGAACTGGAAATGTTGCTGGAGGCTTACTTTGTGGTTATTGACTACACTCTCAGCAAATTAACTTCGGTATAAAGCATGAACTGTCTTTTAGTTAGCCTATTGTTCAATTGATTTCTCTTTTAAGAAATACATTAGCTGACAATTTTGCTATTTACATTATTTTTTTCCAGCTGAAGGAGTATATTGATGACACAGAGGATTTCATCAATATCCAGCTGGTATATTCCCCTGATTTCATACTGTATCATTTGAACATGCCTATTGCTCAACTTTCAGATGAAGAATCACGTTAAAAGAAGTTGTTTCTCATTCAAATCAGCATGTTTCACTTTGCCTGGTTTTACACCAAAGCGAGAAAATGATATGCCGGTTACCATGTGTTATTACAAGATTGATATGTAGCTTCTTGGTGGCACATTTCTGGATAGGTAATACTGTTTATTTTGTAATTAAAACACACAAAGAGATTCAGTTTGACAGACATAATAGTTGTTGTCCCCCACTCAAATGGAAATGATAAGTTAACTTAGAAACAAACATTAGTAAGCAAGGTTGAATAACTTGTATTTTACTGTTCGTGGGAACATCAGGATGATACAGGCAAGATAGTAAGTACTCAATATAAACCATAAATGGTTGACAAGTAACACAAGTTAATACACTAATTATAGCCTGGTACTAGAAAATACTTCCTGTGGCTTTATTTATTTATTTATCATATATTAGACTTATCTGTTTAGACATTTTTTTCTTTGACCACTCTTTTGTTCCTGAATTAGGACAAGCAGTAGCTGATCTGATATAGTCACTACCTCTGTTTTTGAGTCGCCGACTAATCGCCGAGTCGTCGCCGCGTGGCTGGCTCGCGCAGGCGACTTGACTCAGGGAGCGAGTCGCGCGACTCGCGTGGCTCGCCGGCGACTTGGTGCGATTAGTCGCGCGACTCGCTGGCTTGCTGGCTTGCGTGGCTTGCTGCTGATGTATATGTGGGGACTGGGGAAGGAGGAGGACTGAAGGAAAGAGAGCGCAGGGTGGGCTCTATATGTGCCCTGCTTAGATGTAGTATATGAAAGAGAGCGCAGGGTGGGCTCTATATGTGCTCTGCTTAGATGTAGTATATTTTCTCTGCTGTATATGTGCTCTGCTGCTGCTGTATATCTATGTTCTCTGCTGCTCTATGTACTGTTGTGCCATGGCGACTTGGGGCGACTAATCAAGCCAAGTCGCTGACTCAAGCCAGCAAGCCACTAGCCGCAGCCTCGGCGACTTGGCTTGACTCGGCGACTCAAAAACCTTGGTCACTACTCACTAATAGCCTGGTGTGATGAGATATTAGTTTCTTAAGAGTTAAGAACATTGATGAGATGCTAGTTTCTTAAGAACACTGATGAGATTCTAGTTTCTTAAGTGCACTGATGACTTGATGAGATACTAGTTTTTTAAGAACATTGACGAGATACTAGTTTCAGTTGACCAGTCATTTGATGCTGCGAGTAACCTTTGGACAAAACAACTTTGTTTCATGAAGGGGATAAAAGGATAGAATAAAGGGAAAGGGCTATCTTAGGTGACAGTAATAACAAATGTGGAACCAATGAAAAACTTTCTTTCGGAGCAAGTTGATATGTGGTTGTCATGTTACAATGGCTGGTGATGGCTGATGGTTGACACATTTCATCCATAATGCCTGTCATATTTTTCTCTATGGTAGATGCGTTCATGGTTTAAGACTATCTTTTTTTTAAAGACATTTAAGACTATCTTTTTTTTAAAGACGTTTAAGACTATCTTGGATACCGGGAACATCAAACTGTAGTTAGGTTCAGTAATACCACTAGAGAATAGGGTGTTCTTTCATGTGTTTGATTACCATTTTTTATGATCTTGACCGAAAAAATGCTTACATGATGATTCTCACGAATGCTGTTATTGCAGGATAATGTCCGGAACCAACTGATCCAGTTCGAGCTGCTGCTGACCACCGCTACGTTTGTGGTAGCCATCTTCGGGGTTGTCTCTGGGGTCTTCGGCATGAACTTTGAGGGGGTCGCTGTGCTTAAAGTGCCTCACGCTTTTGAGTGGACGCTCATCATAACGGGTGTTTGTGGCGCGGTCATATTCGCCTGCCTCCTGTGGTACTTTAAGAAGAGAAGGTTCTTCCCCTTGTAAAATGTATTCTTGCAACCTTCTGCTGCATGTTGCAGAAAGCAGCATTCGGCAGTTCATTATTTTACCAGCTTCGCTGGCGTGCAATTGTACATACTTTTTCTCCTTTGTTCCAGTGAATATACACAATGTTGGAGCTGCATTGGCTGTAGCGTGTGCATCTGATATCGATTTTGAAGCTTCCTGTCTCAATGGGTTAGCTTCACACGTCTGGACCGTCTGATAAGCATTGGCATCTCCAAGAGGTTTTATCTAATATATCATCCCACATTTGTGCGTGACACGTCTGGTTGTTTTCACGAACACCCTTCGTCTTTCCTCAAACTATGTGTCCTCCAATTGCATTCTCATCCCTTCAAAATTCAACCATCATACTATGAAGGCATCACAGATATATACCCCCCAGATATTTATTCCATTATTACTATTGATGCTTCCTTTGAAGAGACTTCCTCGGAGGCATCTGATTCGGCTTGCTCGATGGTGTTGACCATGGCCGCCTGGCTCAGGTGGCGAGCACCTCCTCCATTGCTAGGGCGGTTTGATGGGCGGTGTGTGCCTCCTCCACTAGGTATCCTCCACCTCGGCGGTGGCGGCGTGCTCCCTCACGATTGAGGTGGCAGACCTCCTCCATGGCTCGGGCGGTGCACAACTCCTTGGCGGCTTGTTGGAAAATAGGGCATGAAGTTGAGAGGCGCCATGGCGGAGGTCCTACAGGGATAGGAAAGGGCACACCATTGGATGATTTTTTTTCTGTTGGGTCCATGTGTCATGGTTAAGATAAGTCTAGACTCCCGGGCAACCCATTTCTCCCCACATATGGATTGGTTGGGCGAGTAGGGATTGTCCGGACATTTGTATTGGGCATGGGAGAGCTGGGCAATCGTTTTCGTGTGTGGGCATGTTGAGACTGTCCGCCCGACATACACGTGGAAGAAGCCTTTGGATGGGTTTGGCTCGGGTGCAGGGGTCACAACACGGATTAATATACAGGGCCAATAATCAAGTGACACATGTCCCAGTGGGACCATCAGAAAAGACATTTTTATTTCTCTCTTTTTATTCTACCAGTTTCCTGGTTCTCAATCTTCTACTCCACCATTAATCAAGGGTAGAGACCATGAAGCTTTACGTCCTATGAAATCAACGTTTGTAATACTAGGGTGCTTCCTCGAGAGAGTAGCTAGCTGTCATCCCATTGACGACGACGCCCCCGGCCGCCGGCCGCCACACAAATGAAACTCCCCGCGCCGCATGAAGCCGGACAAGACAGAGGACGTGCCGCTCCGCCGCTCCAACTCACCTCCATGCACGAGGACTGTGAATTCAACGCATGAGTGCTGCCATCTCCATTACGTAAGGAACCATGGTCCAATCGCTGCTTTTTTTGGACCGAAGTCTAATGGCTACGTGCCCCTCAGCCTCGCGACGTCTTCCTCCGCGGCCCCGCCTTGGCTGCCCACACCATCACCTCAGCCTCACGCCGCCGCAGCCTTGGCCACGATCAGATTCATGGTCTCTAGTCTAGAAGAAGAACGAAGAAGATTGAGAATCAGAAAACTCCTAGAAAAAAAGGCCTTATTAGTTGGTCCCACCAGAACACGTCTCACTTTATTATTTGCTCTGCACGTTAATCCATGCGGTGAACCCTGCACATGAGCCGAACCCGAGATGCTGTTAGGTGTGCACTGCTCCTTCGGAAGAGAAAAAGGTGCAAGTGGTAGTATTAACCGGCCTGTCTTGTTCTATCAAGAAAGTACTCGCCGGTTCCCCGGCATCGTCCCACACAGAAAAAAAGAGCGTGGAGCCCCGGCCCAACCTGTAAGTCCACTAACGTAAAGTGAGGAGTTGAGTCTGAACTGGTGAACCGAAGTCACTTTCGTAATCATACTTCCTACAGCTAACACGTGTCCAGTTCAGTGGAAACGCGAAGCACAAACGAACATGAGCTGTTATACCGAATCCCCCGCTGGCCATCGGGGACCTAGTGGTAAGGCCATGATCCGCGGGGAAAAGGAACGATCAGCAATTCAGCGTTGCGTCTTCTTCTTCGGCGGTACACGCTACTACCTGTGACCTAGGTGGGTGGTACCAGTACGCTACCGTTAGTTAGCAGCACATGACATGACATGACATGTAACGTACATCCAGCAAATGCGAGAACGAAATGTGCCACAAATCGAGCCGCTCGGGACCAAGCTTCCGGTCCGGTGGTGCTGACGTTCTTGCTGTTGGCAGTGACGAGGACAAGTACGACGGTGTCATCGTCTGTTCTACAAACGCCCTATTTTTCTGTTTTGTGAAGTCGCGTCAATTCATTGGAGCGGATCGCATGGCCTAATCATCGTATACTCTAAAAATACCGATTCCGTGTTGATCAGGCCGGTGGTCAGAACGCGCTGGTTTCCAATCTCCTGATAGCGAATAATGGAACGTGGTTACTCAATGTATGATTGATTTGTGTCTACATAGGAGCAACTCCAACACGCCGATTCATTTCGTCAGCACATATCTGTTTGGATTAAAACAAATATAAAAATCGGCTCAACGTGCCGACCCAAACGCACGTCCGCTTTTCGTCCGCCGAACGAGCCATTTCTGACCCAAATTTGGGCGTCATTTGCGTTTGCGCGGATACAAGGCGGACGCGCGAAGCCCGCCTACTCCTCCCTCTGGCCCACCAATCGGTGGCATATAGGTCATTCTCTTCCTCCCATCGACATCAAGCCCCCGACCGCCCCCACCCCGTCGCCAATGCCGCCCAGTTTCGGTGCCATCGCCAGCAGTCCGCACCCACATACATCCCCCGTAGAATGCCACCTTCCCACGTCGTCGCCACTACCGCCTCGTCGTCGGGCCACCACAGCACCACCTCGCCCCCGCTTCCCCGACCCGCTCCTTCGACAACGCCGCCACGCTCGTCTGACACCGCCATGCTCGCCGGACGTCGTCTAGCCAGCTAACTAGTCCAGGGGAGGCGCGCGTCTCTTCACCGATCAGTTTCTTCGACGACGCCCGCAAGTTGTTCGACGGTTTGCCCGCAAGGTAAACATGGACTCTGCCGACGAGTTCTTTTTCCATAATTTCCTCTGCGACTCGGATGATTCTTCATCCAACGAATGAGGAGATGGTGGTTGTTGTGTTGGTCGTCCATGACCACCTTAGTAGGCAACAACCGTTGTTCCGGGGCTCGATCCCGGGGCACACTGCGGCGTTGAATCGCAACCGAGAGAGCGGTCATTTTCTTCTTTGGAATGACTACTTTGAGACACCCAACCCTCTCTTCAAACATCACCAATTACGGCGCCGTTTCGTATGGCTAAGCATGTTTTCAACCGTATTCGAGAGGGGGTGGTCAGATACGATTAGTATTTCGAGTGCAAGGAGGATGCACTTGGAAAGATTGGCTTCTCCTCATATCAGAAATGCACCGCAGCAATCTGGATGCTTGCGTATGGAGTTCCCGATAACCCACAAGTATAGGGGATCAACTGTAGTTTTTTTAATAAATAAGAGTGCCGAACCCAACGAGGAGCTAAAGGTAGAATTTATATTCTCTTCAAGTTCTATCGACCATCGATACAACTCTACACACACTTAATGTTCGCTTTACCTATAATAAGTATGAAACTATTTTGTAGGTGATAGGATATATTTGCACCGATAAAACTAGAAGTACTTAGCAGAAATAAAACTACGAGTAATTTACAAGATAATAAAAGTTAGTTATTTAGTAGAAAACTTTTTGTAACATAAGAGAAGGATTTGTCCCTAGGTAATTGATAACTAGACCGATAATCATTATTGTAATTTTATATGAGGGAGAGGCATGAGCTAACATACTTGTCGTACTTGGATCATATGTTACTTATGATTGGAACTCTAGCTAGCATCCTCAACTACCAAAGATCATTAAGGTAAAACTCAACCATAGTATTAAGTAACAAATCCTCTTTACTCCCAGACGCAACAACCCCTTTACTCAGGTATGTGTTTCTTCACTCACGCCACCCACTAGAAGCGAATCAAGAATGTATTGCTACACCCTACAGCGGTAATCCCACACGTTTGCACGACACGAAGGGCATCATAGGACAACACCAAAATAAAACATACAACTCAAACCAGTCATGATCATCAATCAACCCATAGGACAAAACAAATCTACTCAAACATCATAGGATGGCTGTAACACCCACGATGCGGCTATATCTCCCACGTGTCGGAGCACGACTTGGAGGCATAACCACATGGTAGGCAATGTCGCAAGAGGGATAATCTTTACACATCCCATGTACTGAACAAGAAAGAGGTACAGAGTTGGCTTACAATATAGCATTACATCATCCAGAATACAATCAAGGCCCAACTACGGAACCAAATAAAGAAAGATAACCCCTAATGCAAAAGATCCCCGATCGCCCCAACTGGGCTCCACTACTGATCAACTGGAAACGAAAACAACACACCGCACACGATCTTCATCGAGCTCCTCCTTGAGCTCGGTTGCGTCACCTGCACGGTATCATCAGCACCTGCAACTAGTATTGGAAGTAATCTATGAGTCACGGGGACTCAGCAATCTCACACTCTCGCGATCAAGACTATTTAAGCTTATGGGTAGGGAAAAGGTATGAGGTGGAGCTGCAGCAAGCACTAGCATATATGGTGGCTAACATACGCAAATGAGAGCACGGAGAGAAGACAAAGCACGGTCAAGAATCTATGATCAAGAAGTGATCCTAGACTACTTGCGTTCAAGCATAACTCCAACACCGTGTTCACTTCCCAGACCCCGCTGAGAAGAGACCATCACGGTTACACACGCGGTTGATGCATTTTAATTAAGTTAAGTGTCAAGTTCTCTATAATCCGACATTAACAAATTACCATCTGCCCATAACCGCGGGCACGGCTTTTGAAAGTTCAAAACCCTGCAGGGGTGTCCCAAATTAGCCCATCACAAGCTCTCACGGTCAACGAAGGGTATTCCTTCTCCCAGGAAGACCCGGTCAGACTCGGAATCCCGGTTACAAGACATTTCGACAATGGTAAAACAAGACCAGCAAAGCCGCCCAAAGGTGCCGACAAATCCCGATAGGAGCTGCACATATCTCGTTCTCAGGGCACACCGGATGAGACATCCTACGAGTAAAACCAAACCTCAAGTTTCCCCGAGGTGGCCCCGCAGTCTACTCGGTTCGGACCAACACTTAGAGAAGCACTAGCCCAGGGGGGTTAAAATAAGATGACCCTCGGGTTAATTACTCCCAAGGAAAAAGTTTAGGTTGTTAGGCAAATGTAAAACCAAGGTTGGGCCTTGCTGGAGGAGTTTTATTCAAGGCGAACTATCAAGGGGTTCCCATTATAACCCAACCGCGTAAGGAACGCAAAATCAAGGAACATAACACCGGTATGACAGAAACTAGGGCGGCAAGAGTGGAACAAAACACCAGGCATAAGGCCGAGCCTTCCACCCTTTACCAAGTATATAGATGCATTAATTAAATAAGAGATATTGTGATATCCCAACAATAACCATGTTCCAACATGGAACAAACTCTAATCTTCACCTGCAACTAGCAACGCTATAAGAGGAGCTGAGCAAAGCGGTAACATAGCCAAACAACGGTTTGCTAGGAAATGTGGGTTAGAGGCTTGGCTTAGCAATATGGTAGGCATGATATAGCAAGTGGTAGGTATCGCAGCATAGGCACAGCAATAGAGCGAGCAACTAGCAAGCAAAGATAGAAGTGATTTCGAGGGTATGGTCATCTTGCTTGCAAAGTTCTCCGAGAAGACGAAAACTTGATCCTCATAAGCGTACTCAACGGGTACCTCGAACATGAACTCATCTCCCGGCTCTACCCAAGGCAATAACACAAGCAAAGGAAACAACAATCAACCACGGTGCAATGCGCAAGCAACATGATGCAAAACATGGCATGATATGCGGGATGTGATATGCAATGCATATGCGTGCTCCGGAAGGAAAAGATTGAACCAGGCCTCAACTTGGCAAACCAAGAGTGCCGCTGGAAATATGAGATGATTTCGGTCGAAATTGATATAAAGATCACCGGAATCGGATGCACGGTTTGGAAATGGCAAGCAAAACAATAATGGCACAAATCTGTGATTAACAACACGATGCCATCTAGAATGCAATAAGAAATTAAGCTACTGCACTCTAACATAACAACAAAGCACATGGCAGCGATCCATACAAGATGCTTGACAAAAGATGAACACTGAGCTACGGCTAAATCACTTAATAGCAGGTTCAAACAAGCATGGCAAAAGAGCAAAAGATAACAGCATCACAGACTTAGTGAAATAACATGTCAGGATTTAACATCAGGAAGCAATGTTTAGAGCAAGATAACAACATGCTACAAGATCAGATCATAGCAATACAAGGCATGGCATGAATCTACTCAAAGCATATAACAAAAGTCCCTTACTGACCATAACCCAAAAAGGATCATAAGATATGATGGCACTGATGTAAACATAGCAAGTTTTGTTAACAGATTCATACTTAGCAGAAAACTGGACATGGCATAAACAGAATTATGAATGCATGTTTGCGAGCTCGATGCACTCAACACAAGGCATTGCATGACAAACTAAGCATAATACCAGCAAGAAGACATGATCAATAAGCTAAACATGGCAAGAACAACCTCATAGCATGCATGGATCAACTACAACAACCTCGGCAAAATTGATTAACACGTAAACAATCTGCCAGGAACATTTTGTAGCAAAAGTAGAGCAATATTGAGTCATGCTAGGGTACTCCATAAATGCAACCAAGGGCATGGATGGATAGAGCATAACAATATATCAAAATCATCCTTACTGAACATGCTCAAAAGAGGCATGGATCACTCTGTAGCAACATGAATACATGGCATAAAAATAACATCACGGAAATGACTTGGAAGAATTCTAAGTCCCTGAAATCAACAATATTACGAGAGCTACTTTGCATGCTTGTGCTAGTCACCACAATGATCACAAAAATACATGGCATACACCCCTGTAAAGATGGCATGGCATATAACAAAACACATGTAGAGCTCATGCTCATAGGAGGCACACAACAAACATGGCAAAAATGACAAATGTCCAAAATCTGATAAGAGGCAGGCACTAACATTACATAGCACTCTTGCAATAGTATTTAGGGCATCAAGATGGACTCAAATGAACATGGTGCAATGGACTGAAATGAAGAGGACAAACAGATGAACATTTCGATATCTCATATGCACAAAACGGACCAACGGTGATGAAGTTATGGCATTATGAACATGGCTATGAAATTATCAGGAAAAAGGACTTAGAGAGAAAATAGAGTCAACCTGCTCAGTTCTAGGGTTTCGGGGTGCGGTCCACAAGGTTCGCCGGAGAAGGAGTTCGTCGGAGTTCTAGCCGGAGACGAAGAAGGAGGAGGCCGGAGTGGTTGGGGGCGCCGGATCCGGAGGTCAGCGGCGACGACAGAGGCGGAGGAGGCGGCGCGACCTAGGGCGGTGTGTTCCCACGGCGAGGCGGAGGGCGACGGTGGCCGTGCGGGGCAGCGCCGACGAGGCAGAGCGGCCGGGAGCGGAGATCGACGGTGAAGTAGCGTGGAGCAACGGGCGGCGGGGTGAGCGAGGCGGCGCGGGGCGAGCGTTGCAGGCGCGAGCACAAGACGGCGGCGCACGGCGGGTGGCGCACTGCGGCGAGGACGGCGTCGGGCGGCGGTGGAGTGGTGAAGCGCGGGGCGGCGAGGCGCGAGGCGACGGAGCGCGGGGGCCGATCCGGGCTTCGGCGGCGGCGGTTCGGGCCCGTGCGGGCCCGCGATGGGCTCCGTGGGCCGGCGGCGCGAGGACGGCGGCGGTGGACAGGTGGCGGCTCCGGATTGGCTGAGGGCGAGAGCGGACACGTCCGGTCGCCGGGCGGACATGTTCGACGGCGCGAGGAAGAGGAAGGCTAGGGTTCATCCGTGAAAATTCGGGGGAGAGGACACATATATAGGTAGAGGGAGCTAGGAGAGTCCAAATGAGGAGCGGTTTTCGGCCACGCGGTCGTGATCGAACGACCGAGAGGATGGAGGGGGTTTAGATGGGTTTTGGGCCACTTTGGAGAGGTGTTGGGCTGCAACACACACGAGGCCTTTACGGTTCCTTGGTTAACCGTTGGAGTATCAAACGAAGTCCAAATGGCACGAAACTTGACAGGCGGTCTACCAGTAGTATACCAAGGCCGCTTGGCAAATCTCGGTCCATTCCGATAAAGTTTAACACCCGCACACGAAAAGAGGTAAAAGGAGACGCCAGAGGACATAGGAGCACCACATTACAATACGGACAACGGGGAAAATGCTCGGATGCATGAGACGAACACGTATGCAAAAGAAATGCACATGATGACATGATATGAAATGCATGACACACAAACAAATGACAAGGCAACAACAGCGAATAACTGGAAGACACCTGGCGCATCGGTCTCGGAGCGTTACAACACTCCACCACTACGAGAGGATCTCGTCCCGAGATCTAGAATGGCACCGGAGGGAAAACAGAAGAGAAAGAGAAGAGGTAAAACTAAGTTGCTTCTTTGACAAACGAGTGAAACCAAAGAACCTTGCGAGGTTGAACAACTTCGAGAAAAGAATACAACGGAGATGAACAAAATTGAAAACACTCCGTTAGAAAAGAGGAACAAGGAAAAACAAATTCGGGCAACACTCCGGTTGAAAAGAGATGCAAGACTAGATAAGTAGAAAAGAACTTGAGCAGAGGGCACAACACTCCGGTTAAATGGATAAGCAAAAGAAAGAAACATGAGCTTGACAAAACAAGATGATGGGTCGAAGAGAGCAACATCACAATGCCTCCGGAAGAAGAAAGAATGGCATGGAATGAACGGAGGGAAACACGATCTTGAGTGAGCTTACAACATATTGTCGAACGGAGTTATTGGATTATCAACAACGAAAGGATAAGCTTGATGTGGGCTTATGGAAGACATCTCAAAATTATGAGTTGAAATTATGCCACTAACGGAAACAATAGATTGGATTGATATGAACAAGGAGACGAGAAGCTATTTCACCGGGAGGATCTATGGAGAACTACTGTCGTTTATAAGCACCATAATTAGCAAAATCCTTAGGGAAAGATTTAGGTGAAATATAACTCAAGATAAATCCAATGAAGAGGTTGATGGGTTTAAAATACCTCATTCTTGATAACTTGTGAATCATGAAACACGAAGGAAAAATTATCAACAATGACATAACACCACCTCAAAAGATAAGATAGAACGAATATGACTTTGGGATGCAGGATGCAGAATGCTTGAACTCCTATGAAAAGAATCTCGATGAACACTTCGAGGTAATGATTCAGATGGATCTTCATGATGATGAGAGCTTGGAACTCCGAGAAAGAAAAGATGAACAAAAGAAAATCAAGAATTTGATGAGCCCTCGAAATAAAGAATTAATCCTTTGGGTGAATCAAGAATAAGAATTATGTTATGCTCATCCTTCACCAATTTAGATTGATGGCAAGTAACGGATTTGGCATACTACTTATTCTCTTTGAAAGGATTAAGATAGATATAGCGCAACTTGAGACGGTCTTCGATGATCCACCGGTAGGATGAAGAACAAATGAATCTGTATGACAACGAAGGATAAGAACTCTTGAACGAACCACCGTAAGAATTGAAAAACAAACTAAGTAAAGGGATGAATCACCGGTAAGAATTTGAAAATGAACAAAGATACTTGAGGAAATTTAGATATAAGAGAATGAAGAGATCATGAGCTGATTAGATAATACTTGAATGAAGGACGGGAAACATTTGGAGAACGATAGCTACACGCTGAGAATGAATAATTCTGAGATGATGGGCTCCGGAGAATCAAACTGAAAAGACTCATGAATTGCTCCGGATGGGTGAAAAGAATTCTGACAATCGAAAACAATTATGAGAGGATGGAATCAAGCTTGAACCACGAGTCTTGAAGAGAATGGAGCAAGATTGAAAGAGAAAAAATCTTCTTCGGTCTACAAAATCTGAGAATGACGACGAGAAACACCACCTTGAGTTGCCGAGGCACTCCGGAATGGAAATTAGAAAGGTTGAACCAACAAGGAAAAGAATTTGGAAGATCTTAGAGAAGAACATATGACTGATGATAATTCATTCTTATGTCAACTTTGAAAGAAATTTGAGGATAGCTCTGGGAAAATAGAAGAGTCAGGTAAGATCCTGGAAAAAGACCTGTGGGTTAGGGCCCACTCAAAAGAAAACACCATTGAAAAGATTGCTTGAAAAGGGAGATTGCACCGGTTGAATTAAATGGCTTGAATGAGATAACAACCTCGAGATATCTTCAGCACTCCGGAACAATTGAATAGCGAGAAGTGAAAGATTAAGAGGTGCGTCGGCATGGAGAAACATTGGACAAATGAAAGGAATAAACTCAACACCGAAGCTTGAATTGAATCCACCGGAGAAGAAAATGATAACAAAGAATGATAAACTTGTAGAGCATCTTCAAGAGAACCACCGAGTAAGAACATTGATTGAAAAGAATGAGGAGACTTCACATCCCTAAAAGGGGGCTTGATTAAGAAAATCCGAGTCCTTGAATAAAAAGGGTGGGAGGGTGGGAAAATAAAGACAATTTGGGATGAATGAAACGGCTTCGTTGGGAAAAACTAAGAGGTGATCTTGCGGATGTTGAAGTGATTGGATCCACTTGAAGAGAAAACACGCCGGTTGAAAAGGGTTGACATGACAATCTCGATTATCATGAAGGATTGGTATTCACATCAGAGTATGAGAACACCGATTCGGAAAGGTATGGAATCATCACTTAACAAGGAAACAACTCGAATACCACAACTCAAAACAAAACAAAGGATTGGCTTGGAAAATAAACCGGAACAAACATATGATAGAGATTTCATTCGAAGTTTTCATGGTGGGGCCCACACGGGCTCGATCGTACAGCACCATCATGTACAAGGCAGTGCACATGACATACGAAGCGTCCCCGAGTCAGCATAGCCAAGGACTCTCTAAGACACAATGAGACCACTTTAAAACCAACCCTGGATAGGCGGACCACTAGACGTCGAACCTCAATCTCATATCATGCATCTGTCGGAAAGATATCCTAGGAGCTACTTGAATTCCCACTTATGAAACTCCCAAAATTTTCCGGTTATGCAATCAGGTGTTGGGGATACAGGGGAAGCATAATATCTCACCCAAAACTAGCAAATCCTACATCCAGCTGTATCCATCCTTCAACACATAACCAAGAAACCCTCGGAAATCGTTTACCTCAACCTTCGAAAAGCATCCATTATACGAGTTTTGGCAATACTCCCGAACTCCCGCCCCAGTACTGGGTGGCGTCGAGGTTATCTCACCAACAACTGCATAAAAGAGATTTTCGATGTCGGCGAAACTCAGGTATTCCAGAACTGCAACGATAAAATTGTGATGACAACACCTCGGAGCTCAACTCCCCGGGACAATGCCACAACCCCTAAATGTCAGGAGGCACCAAGAACAATGTTCTCGTCACAAACCATTAGAACGATTCCAAGATACCCGCGTGATCCTAATTTTTGTTAGTGAAATTTGAGGAGAGAAGAGTCAAAACTCTACGTCAGGAGGCCTCACCAGAGCGACGAAGGGACTGGGGAGTAAAAAGAATCATACTCTCCGATATATATATAATCCTAAAAGACTCAAAACATTTTTCTAGACTCAACAACGCCAGCGATTCGATCAAGCAGGGGGCTCCTAAGTCGGGGAAGGCTCTGATTACCAACTTGTAACACCCACGATGCGGCTATATCTCCCACGTGCCGGAGCATGACTTAGAGGCATAACCACATTGTAGGCAATGTCGCAAGAGGGTAATCTTTACACATCCCATGTACTGAATAAGAAAAAGGTACAGAGTTGGCTTACAATCGCCACTTCACACAATACATGAATATAGCATTACATCATCCTGAATACAATCAAGGTCCGACAATGGAACCAAATAAAGAAAGACAACCCCTAATGCAAAAGATCCCCGATTGCCCCAACTGGGCTCCACTACTGATCAACTGGAAACGAAAACAACACACCGCACATGATCTTCATCGAGCTCCTCCTTGAGCTCGGTTGCGTCACCTGCACAGTATCATCGGCACCTGCAACTGGTTTTGGAAGTAATCTGTGAGTCACGGGGACTCAGCAATCTCACACCCTCGCGATCAAGACTATTTAAGCTTATGGGTAGGGAAAAGGTATGAGGTGAAGCTGCAGCAACCACTAGCATATATGGTGGCTAACATACGCAAATGAGAGCGAGGAGAGAAGGCAAAACACGGTCGAGAATCTATGATCAAGAAGTGATCCTAGACTACTTACGTTCAAGCATAACTCCAACACCCTGTTCACTTCCCGGACCCCGTCGAGAAGAGACCATCACGGTTACACACGCGGTTGATGCATTTTAGTTAAGTTAAGTGTCAAGTTCTCTATAATCGGACATTAACAAATTCCCATCTGCCCATAACCGCGGGCACGGCTTTCAAAAGTTCAAAACCCTGCAGGGGTGTCCCAAATTAGCCCATCACAAGCTCTCATGGTCAACGAAGGATATTCCTTCTCCCAGGAAGACCCGATCAGACTCGGAATCCCGGTTACAAGACATTTCGACAATGGTAAAACAAGACCAGCAAAGCCGCCCGAATGTGCCAACAAATCCCGATAGGAGCTGCACATATCTCGTTCTCAGGGCACACCGGATGAGACATCCTACGATTAAAACCAAACCTCAAGTTTCCTCGAGGTGGACCCGCAGTCTACTCGGTTCGGACCAACACTTAGAGAAGCACTGGCCCCCGGGGGGGGTTAAAATAAGATGACCCTCGGGTTAATTACTCCCAAGGGAAAAGTTTAGGTTGTTAGGCAAATGTAAAACCAAGGTTGGGCCTTGCTGGAGGAGTTTTATTCAAGGCGAACTGTCAAGGGGTTCCCATTATAACCCAACCGCATAAGGAACGCAAAATCAAGGACCATAACACTCGTATGACGGAAACTAGGGCGGCAAGAGTAGAACAAAACACCAAGCATAAGGCCGAGCCTTCCACCCTTTACCAAGTATATAGATGCATTAATTAAATAAGAGATATTGTGATATCCCAACAATAACCATGTTCCAACATGGAACAAACTCCAACCTTCACCTGCAACTAGCAACGCTATAAGAGGAGCTGAGCAAAGTGGTAACATAGCCAAACAACGGTTTGCTAGGAAAGGTAGGTTAGAGGCTTGGCTTAGAAATATGGGAGGCATGATATAGCAAGTGGTAGGTATTGCAGCATAGGCATACCAATAGAGCGAGCAACTAGCAAGAAAAGATAGAAGTGATTTCGAGGGTATGGTCATCTTGCCTGCAAAGTTCCCCGAGAAGACGAAAACTTGATCCTCGTAATCGTACTCTACGGGTACCTCGAACATGAACTTGTCTCCCGGCTCTACCCAAGGCAAGCACACAAGCAAAGGAAACGACAATCAACCACAGTGCAATGCGCAAGCAACATGATGCAAAACATGGCATGATATGCGGGATGTGATATGCAATGCATATGCGTGCTCCGGAAGGAAAATATTGAACCAGGACTCAACTTGGAAAACCAATAGTGCCGCTGGAAATATGAGTTGATTTCGGTCGAAATCAATATAAAGATCACCGGAATCGGATGCACGGTTTGGAAATGGCAAGCAAAACAATAATGGCACAAATCTGCGATTAATAGCACGATGCCATCTAGAATGCAACAAGAAATTAAGCTACTGAACTCTAACATAACAACAAAGCACATGGCAGTGATCCATACAAAATGCTTGACAAAAGATGAACACTGAGCTACGGCTAAATCACTCAATAGCAGGTTCAAACAAGCATGGAAAAAGAGCAAAAGATAACAGCATCACAGACTTAGTGAAATAACATGTCAGGATTTAACATCAGGAAGCAATGTTTAGAGCAAGATAACAACATGCTACAAGATCAGATCATAGCAATACAAGGCATGGCATGAATCTACTCAAAGCATATAACAAAAGTCCCTTACTGACCATAACCCAAAAAGGATCATAAGATATGATGGCACTGATGTAAACATAGCAAGTTTTGTTAACAGATTCAGACTTACCAGAAAACTGGACATGGCATAAACAGAATTACGAAGGCATGTTTGCGAGCTCGATGCACTCAACACAATGCATTGCATGACAAACTAAGCATACTACCAGCAAGAAGACATGATCAATAAGCTAAACATGGCAAGAACAACCTCATAGCATGCATGGATCAACTACAACAACCTCGGCAAAATTGATTAACACGTAAACAATCTTCTAGGAACATTTTGTAGCAAAAGTAGAGCAAGACTGAGTCATGTTAGGGTACTCCATAAATGCAACCAAGGGCATGGATAGATAGAGCATAACAATATCTCAAAATCATCCTTACTGAACATGCTCAAAAGAGGCATGGATCACTCTGTAGCAACATGAATACATGACATAAAAATAACATTAGGGAAATGACTTAGACGAATTCTAAGTCCCTGAAATCAGCAATATTACGAGAGCTACTTTGCATGCTTGTGCTAGTCACCACAATGATCACAAAAATACATGGCATACACCCCTGTAAAGATGGCGTGGCATATAACAAAACACGTGTAGAGCTCATGCTCATAGGAGGCACACAACAACATGGCAAAATGACAAATGTCCAAAATCTGATAAGAGGCAGACACTAAGATTACATATCATTCTTGCAACAGAATTTAGGGCATCAAGATGGACTCAAATGAACATGGTGCAATGGAATGAAATAAAGAGGACAAACAGATGAACATTTCGATATCTCATATGCACAAAACGGACCAACGGTGTTGAAGTTATGGCATTATGAACAGGGCTATGAAATTATCAGGAAAAAGGACTTAGAGAGAAAACAGAGTCAACCTGCTCAGATCTAGGGTTTCGGGGTGCGGTCCACGAGGTTCGCCGGAGTTCTAGACGGAGACGAAGAAGGAGGAGGCCGGAGTGGTTGGGGGCGCCGGATCCGGAGGTCACCGGCGACGACAAAGGCGGAGGAGGCGGCGTGACCTCGGGCGGTGCGTTCCTGCGGCGAGGCGGAGGGCGAAGGCGGACGTGCGGGGCAGCGCCGACGAGGCGGAGCGGTCGGGAGCAGAGATCGATGGCGAAGCAGCGCGAAGCAACGGGCGGCGGGGTGAGCGAGGCGGCGCGGGGCGAGCCCTACGGGCGCGAGCACGAGACGGCGGCGCACGGCGGGCGGCGCACTCCGGCGAGGACAGCGTCAGGCGGCGGTGGAGCGGCGAAGCACGGTTGCAGGGAGGCGCGGGGCGACGGCCGGCGGCGAGGCGCGAGGCGGCGGAGCGCGGGGGCCGTTTCGGGCTTCGGCGGCGGTGGTTCGGGCCCGTGCGGGCCCATGATGGGCTCCGCGGGCCGGCGGCACAAGGACGGCGTTGGTGGACAGGTGGCGGCTCCGGATTGGCTGAGGGCGAGGGCGGACACGTCCGGTCGCCGGGCGGACATGTCCGACGGCGTGAGGAAGAGGAAGGCTAGGGTTCATCCGCGAAAATTCAGGGGAGAGGACATATATATAGGTAGAGGGAGCTAGGAGAGTCCAAATGAGGAGCGGTTTTCGGCCACGCGGTCGTGATCGAACGACCGAGAGGATAGTGGGGGTTTTGGTCCACCTTGGAGAGGTGTTGGGCTGCAACACACACGAGGCCTTTAAGGTTCCTCGGTTAACTGTTGGAGTATCAAACGAAGTCCAAATGGCACGAAACTTGACAGGCGGTCTACCGGTAGTATACCAAGGCCGCTTGGAAAATCTCGGTTCATTCCAAGAAAGTTTAACACCCGCACACGAAAAGAGGTAAAAGGAGACCCCGGAGGACATAGGAGCGCCGGATTGCAAAACGCACAACGGGGAAAATGCTCGGATGCATGAGATGAACACGTATGCAAATGAAATGCACACGATGACATGATATGGAATGCATGACACACAAACAAATGACAAGGCAACAACAGCGAATAACTGGAATACACCTGGCGCATCGGTCTCGGGGCGTTACAATGGCCATACATCATTGGATAATAATATATAGCATTAAGCACCATGTTTAAGTAGAGATTACAACAGGGAGAAGAGGTGTTACACCGTTGTATAGAGGGGGGAGAGAGTTGGTGATGATGGAGACGAAGTTGTTGGTGTAGATCACCGTCACGATGGTTGCCCCGACGGCGTTCCGGCGCCACCGGGAGAGAGGGGGAGAGAGCCCCCGTCCTTCTTCTTCTTCTTCTTCCTTGGCCTCCTTCATAGATGGAAGGAGTGTTTCCCCTCTGGTCCATGGTCTCCATGGCTCCCGGAGGGCAGGAGCCCCTCCGAGATTGGATCTCTCTCTGTTCTCTTTTATTTTGCGTTCCTGTTTTCTGGCCTTTCACCGTTTCTTAAATTTCCGGAGATCCGTGACTCCGATTGAGCTGAAATTTTAACACGGTTTTCTTCTGGATATTATCTTTCTTGTGGCGAAAGAAGGCCAGCAACCGACTTACGAGGGGCTCGCAAGCCACCTGGGTGTGCCCATACCCCCTAGGAGTGCCCAGGTGCCTCATGGCCCCCTCGGACACCGTCCTGCGTTGATTCTTCTTCCCAAAAATCACATATATTACAAAATAAATCTTTGTAAATTTTTATCACGTTTGGACTTTGATTGGTATGGATATTCTGCAAGATAAAGAACATGCAACAAATAGAATCTGACGCTGGGCATTGGATCAATATGTTAGTCCCAAAAATATTATGAAATGTTACCAAAAGTGTATGAAAGTTGTAGAATATTAGCATGAAACAATGAAAAATTATAGATACGACGGAGACGTATCAGTTCCTGATGCTCTCATTGATGAGTACATCTGTATGAGCAAGTCTGCGTGTCTAGACTCCATGTATAAATTCTGCAAGGCTGTGATTGTAGTGTTTGGCCCTGAGTACTTGAGAGAGCCAAATGTTGAAGATACAACCCGCTTGTTGGCGATGCATGCCAGCAGGGGCTTCCCGACGATGCTTGGTAGCATAGACTACATGCACTGGGTGTGGAATAACTGCCCTTCTTCTTGGAGGGGTAGTATAGGGGCCATTTCAAAGCTTGCCCCGTCATACTCGAGGTTGTGGCTTCACAAGGTCTCTGGATTTGACACTCTTTCTTAGGCATGGTCAGATCTCACAATGATATCAACGTGCTTCAGTGCTCTACGGTGTTTGCAAGGCTTGCCGAAGGCAACTGCCCGTCGGTGAATGTTAACATCAACGACCACAACTACAACAAATGATACTACCTAGCTGACGGTATCTATCCTCAGTGGACTATTATTGTGAAGATAATCTCAAACCCTGTAGGAGAGAAGTGGAGGAGATTTGCACAAGAGGACGAGAGTGCTAGGAAGGATGTGGAGTGTGCCTTTGATGTTCTGTAATCTTGATGGGGCATCGTTCGATGTTCCTGCTAGAACTTGGAGCACCAAAAAGTTGTGGGATGAGCGTCCGGAGCATATCTACGACCAAGAGTTTCAGTTTAAGGGTATTAATGTTGTGCCTGAGCATGAAGGAGTGGCAATATTTGCACATTTCACTCAATTTTATCATCAAATGCGTGATTGGGAAATTCACGTTTAGCTGCAAAATGATTTGGTTGAGCATATGTGGGCTCACTTGGCAGCCAATAGATGTATTTTTTAAAAAAAAATATATTCAAGACAATTTAATTTTTATTTGGCTTGTAAACTATGATATATTTATTTGGCTTGTGAACTATGCTATATTTGTTTGCTTGTGAAACTATGTAAAATGTTTGTATTTTGTTTGAAAAACCACAAATAAAAAAGAGGACGGAGGACGAACGGGCGGCCGATCCAAACGGACAAAAAACGGACAAAACACGCGTTTGTTTGGGTCAGCGCATTGAAGTTGCTCCAAGGATTTTTGTTTTGATGAAGCTTGAGAATGTGGCTCCAACTCGCTTGGTTGCCTGCCAAACATGATTTCGCCATTGCTCACGCTTTTTGCCACCCCTTATCGTATTTTTGACTAGCTAGTCATAACAAGTTGAGGTTTTTTTTGTGGATATAAGTGGCCCATATGCTATTTTTTATAAAAAAACTTTAGCTTCATTTTTGTCAACCCTGAAGATAAAAGAAAGACAAAAGCCAACAAGTTAAGAGTGAACTTGTCATGTTTTGCTTGCCAACAGGCACTTGAAAGTTTCATCTCACCGTACCTCATGTACAAATGGACCAGAGGATACAAATATCATATATTATTTCAATGTCAGATGGTGAAATATGTTTGGAGAGGGTTGGGTATGGACGATGTAATTAAAAAAGCTTGTGAGATGGACCGTGTTGGTGAAGTTGTTCTTGAGTTTTTACTCCATTTGCCTGATCGGGATTTATCTATTTTGGGTCTTAAAAATATTCATGAGACGATCACCATTACCACTTGGTATTTGTGGTGGGAAAGACGTAAGTTCGTTCATGGTGAGAGGACACAGGATATTAATCAAGTTGCTTTGGAGATTCATGCTTTGGCGGCTAACTATGTGGTTCCTTCTTCCTTGATGTGACCATGAAGAGGAGGTTGGACTTGGCTCACTGTGGAGTTTGTTAAACTTAATTTTTATGCCTCTTTTGACTAAGACCTGCTTAGCGGCTCGACTAGTGCAATTTTGAGAGATGCTAGCAGAAAGTTTATCTGGTTGAGGGTGGGGTGGAGTATTGAAGAATTGATTGTTGTGCTGATGTCCTGACTACTGAAGCTATTGCACTGAGATTCAGCCTGTCCCTTGTGCAATCGACTGGATGCAATCGCCTTGTCATTAATTTTGATAATCTCTAGGACATCATCACCATGAATAATGGCCCTCGATTAGCAGGAGCAAAGCGCGACAGTTTTTGATGATTGTTATAACATTGCTTGTGATTTTCCTCAAAGTAGTTTCGTACATTATAATAGTGAAGCAAATAAGATTTACTTATGAGCTTGCCATGTTGGCTAGATTTCATGCTACCCGTGCTTAGTTGAAGGAACCTATGAGCCAAACTATACCTTTCCTTATGGACTATGCAACTGTTATTCAAATCTAATAAAGTGATTTTGTTTCAAGAAAAGCTAAGATGTGTCTACAACTGAAGGGATGCACATGATTTTTGTTGAGTTGGAGAAGAACAAGAAAGAAAAAGCAAACACACATTAAAAAAGATAAAAATTTGACTGAACTGGAAAAAATTAGACGCATGTCCAGTAGCAAAACCAAACACGATTTGGGAAGAAAGAACATGAAAATTAGAAATATCCAACACTCAACGATTTTACCAAATAATGCAAATAATAATTATCATAACCAAAATTCTCGACTAGTTAGGCTAGAGGGATGGGTAAAATGTGAAATGATTCCAGTTTATGTATGGTAGGTGATGACAAGTTTGACATAAATAAAGTGAAACGTCCAGGAAACACATCTTCTATTTATTATTCGTAGCAGGGCAAACAGGGGGGAGTGATAGAATGCAAATCTAGTTATAGAACCAGATATTTGGTTGAGCTTGTGCCTATAGGCAACAAAAACCGAACCTCAAATCCAAACAGACAATCTGTTTATGTCTGCGTGTCATGTTCGGTGAAGTTTAAACCTAGGGCACACCCAAAATGCACCTTTTTACGCCCATTTTGCATGTTTTATGACTCCAGATAGGGTGTGGACCGCTAACTGTTTGGAAAAGCAGGTTTGACCGATTTTTAGGCCCATTTTACAAGAGGGCGCACGAATTAGCGGGCACGCATATGTTCTTTACCTATTTCACATTGAGAGTTTTGGAGAATGGTTAATGAATGGCTAGACTTATCACGGTGAGCGAGATAGCAATCATAAAAATGATGGATCAACATGTGGAGCAAAAATATTACAAATCGAAAAGCGATGACTTCCCTCACAATATTACTAATTGGGCCTTATGGAACAAGCAAAATGCGCGAGTCTTCTAGAACAAGTCCGTCGTCATCACCTCCCCTTTTGATCAATATCAAGAGCGAGGCCAAGTTTTAGGCAACTGCGGGTGCCAGTCACTTGAGAAACATCATTGCCAGGAGAGTAGTTCAACTTGTATCTTTTGTCCTTTCCTTTTTATAAACCTCTGTCACCATTCTTCTTAATTATTGGATGAGGGAAATCTTTTGCCCTCGAAAAAGGGTATACCCACACCTTTTGTTCACGCCATGCGCATTTAGGCAAGCATGCCATACAATTTCCATATTCTTTGTTGGCTGTAAATGCTAAGTGTGTCATGCTATACTCAAGCACATTTTTAGCTTCATTTTGCGAAACTAAAGAAAAGCACAAACTAGCCAAGCAGCAAAAGGTCATCAATAATAAATGTGCCACGGCTTCTCGCAAATGTTCATACTTGTTTATGAAAAAATGTAAGGGCGGGTTTCTATCCAATCCCCATGTGCGTGTTTTCTTTTCCTTAATTCTATAAAACTTATAAATACAATTTTGACTAAGTTTTAAGAGAATATTCTGGTTAGGGATATCTAGCATTCAACAACTTTATCTAATAATGCGCATAGTCATACACTCACAAATTTACAGAAGAGGAAAACATGCCACAATCCAAATTCTGCTAACCTGGCTATTATTTGCCTGAGGTGTGTACATTTTTCCCGCAAAAAAAGAAAGAAGAAGCAATGTACGTTTTTTCAATGAAAGGTAGAAGCAGCACAAGCTGAACCTTAAGTCCAAACAACATATCCAGTGAAGCCTCAGTCTAGTGGCACCCACAGTTGAACTACTCTGAGATTGCACCAACAATCTCTTTGATTTGCAGAATTCCAGAAAATGTATGAATACAAAAAATACTTCCTCCTATTGGAAAAAGATGTCCTAGTCAGTTTTGCACTAAGGTTAATGTCATGCTCATTCAAATCCTACATGATTTTGGTTGGTTTGTTTACATACTAAAAAACACAAAGTACTATTCTTTTCGAAGAGGCTTGAGTGGATGCTTCAATCATACCAACCAAATGACCAACATAAATTTTTCTCCTAAAATTTATATTTCTAAATTCTTATGAAAATCCTTTGGAACAAATAGGCCCTAACAATGATCGAAGGCTAAAAAAAGAAAGAAAGAAAGATTGAAGGCAAAGAAGGACGACCGCGAAGCAACCTCCACACGAAAACACGGAATCCTCTGTCACGCTGGACGAGAGAGCATTGAGGGTGTGTTTGATAGCATGTATGGACCTAGCCTAATTGTTCTCATCTCATACATGCTGAGTTTAGACATGCTGAGTTCATGCAGTTGCTGTTGTTTGGTAGTGATGTATGCGTTGAGACATGCTGAGATGAGATTTTGTTTGGCAGCCTGCATGTGTTTAGACATGCTGAACAATTTCAAATTCTGAATATTTTTTTTGAATGATGAACAAAATCGAAAAAATGTCAACACAAATTTAAACATATTTTGAAAATTTAAATAAAATTTGATATTCTAAACTTTTTTGGAAAATTAAAATAAATTTTAAAATTCTATTTTTAAATTTGAACAGATTTGAAATTATGAGTTTTTTGAAAATTTAAACAAAATTTGAATATTTTATAAAAAATATTTTTTTTCAAAATTCAAACGAATTTTGATTTCCTTTTGAAATTCCGAACATTTATGTTTTTTTAGAAAAATTGAAAATTCAAACAAATTTTGAAATTATGATTTTTTCAATAATTTAAACAATTTTGGAATTATTTTTTTATTTTTTTTCCTGAAATTCTAAAGTTTTTCGAAAATTTAAACAAATTTTGAAATTCTGATTCTTTTTGAAAAAAATAAACATATTTGGACGTGGTTTGGTCGGTGAGGACGAGTGTCAGGGCCAACATAGCTACCTCCATGCACCCTGTCTGGGGTGCATGAGATGAACATGGCCGAGGGCACTTTTATGCATCAGATGAGCATAGCTCAGGTGGGTCCATGCACCCTACCAAACAAGCAAAAATAGATCGGATTAGAAACTTTTGCCCTCATGCACCCTTAATACATCCTATCAAACACACCCTGAGGCATCTCTCTCGAAGCAAGGGGACACATCACAGTGAACTTCGAGCTGCCACCACCAACTCCAAGGCCAAAAACGGCGCACACGCAAAGCAGCTGTACCAGGACCAAAACACCTCGCTAAACCAAATCTACTGCTAAACACCAGGCGAAGGCACCTACCACCCACCAATACCATACCAGCGGCAGTAAATTTCGAGCTGCTGCTGCTACTGCTGGCTGCTGCTGCCTGCTCGGCATACCACCCACCAATACCATACCAGCGGCAGTAAATTTCGAGCTGCTGCTGCTACTGCTGGCTGCTGCTGCCTGCTCGGCACACTTCACTCCATCTCCGCCTCCGCCCCCTCCCCCGCCCCCGCTCCGCCTCCGCCTCCGCCACCCCCAGCGCTCCTAGGGTTCCATCTTGGCTGCTCGCGCGCCGCGTCGCCGTTGCCGGGGTTCGGAGGAGGGGCGTGCTGCTCGGGGGGAACCCAAATCGGGCCTCGCGGGAGCCGTTCCCCCGCCCCGCCGCCGATGCCTGCGAGGTTTCGCGGCTGAGCTTTCGTTTTTGCCTCCGGGAGCTCGCGGCGGGGAGGTCTCGGCGTTTCTGGGGTTTAGATCGGGGCCTCTGAGCTCGCTCTCCGCAATGCCGGGGAGGTCGGGCGTCGATTGCTAGGGTTTTGCTCGTGGATTTGCCGAGAGAGGGCTGGGGATCGTTCGGAATGCGGCGAGTCGCCCGAGGTCTGCTGCTTGCTTTCGCGCAATTTGATGTTTCCCGACCAGCTGTGCCTCGTCGATTTGGTTTCCTGCTAAGCCTGTGAAGGGGCGAGGAGGAGGAGGGGTTTTGGGGAGGTTGGGACGAGTTGCTGATTTGGCCGCGATGTCCGGGTCTAGTTCGAGGGGGCGTCTGTCTCCGGCTTCAGGTGGTGGAGACTCTGAGCCGCGGTCTGCGGGGAGCAGGACACGATCTGTGTCTGCTACCCGGGGTCGGAAGGCGTCGCCGAGGCCTGGGAGGGATGTCGCATCAGCAACAGCGACAGTGGAGGAGAAGAAGCCTGCTGCGGTGCCTACATTGCTCCCTTCGCTCAGCGTGCCGGCAGGGATGCGCCGGCAGGAGCTGCTACTGCGCTCAGGGTTCTCTCTTGACGCCTCATGCTCATCAGACGCTTCGACAGACTCGTTCTGCAGCCGGGCATCCACTGGGCGGATTGGGAGGCCGGTGTTTGGGCCGAGGAAGAAGAAGACCGTCTCCCAGGCTGATCATAAGGTCTCTGCCATGCTGGAAAGGGAGGCTGGATCTGCTTCTCCAAGTGATGCTTCTGGTCTGAAGAGGAGGTGTGCTTGGGTGACTGCTAATACCGGTGCGTCTTTTTCCATTGCTTTGCATTTTCTTGATTCACTGCTCCTTTGAACATATAAACCTGCAATTGGTCTAGTGCAATGGTTTCTAGTACTGCAGTAGTGGCTTTGTTGTAGGCAGAGGAGGCAATCTGCATCAGATCTAAAATTCAGATGAAAAGGTCCATTTTATTGAGTTTAGAATGCTAGATTCCAATGATGCAAACCGGGGACCAGGACTTTATGATTCACTCATGGATGAAGCATTTCAGGGGTCTCTGATCTTTAAGATTCCAACTGTTGCAAGTACTAAGAAATTTTATGATTAAGTAGTTAGAAAGCTATCATCACAAGGAGGTACATTGCTAAAGGGTAAAGGCTGTCGTTCTACCTTATGAAGTTACTCACTGTATCAGTATTCTTGTTTACATTAATGCGCCGTGTGGATCTGGTGTGGTTGTGGGTAAGCATTTTTTTTACTGATTTTGTATGCAGAAGGTAGGTATTTCTAGATGCGACTAGTAAAGTGTAGAATTATGCCTGATAGTTTGTGTCATACAGGGACTTTACTCTAGAAAACCTTCGCACAGTGGGTATTTTTGTAATTCTACTTGCTGAAACAACATATACATAGATATTCTGCAAGATCATTCACGATGAAAGCACAGCTATAAACTTAGAAATGTGAAACAATGTTCCGTTGGACTAGCAATATTTTTTTGACAACATGTAGGACCAGCGATGTTTGTCATGTTACATATAAGACCTTATTGAAGAGGGTAGGTGAAAATGAGAATTTTGTTGGTATCTTCTTGGTGAGTCAAGGACTTTGTGTGTGTGACTATAGGTATGACCTATTCAAAGAAGTTTGCAATTGGATGCCCATGAGTTTTGAGTATTGTGGATAGCATTCTCTTACAGAGCTGCAAGTGGGCTACCCCTGTTTTTTACCAGTAGTGCAACAAATTCACTGACCACAAATATGGATATAATCGTTGAGTACCTTCACAAACATGTAAACTATTTAGGAGAAGTCACTAGAATCTTGTGGCACTTGTGCCAAGAGGTCCTGGGTTCGAACCAGCCTCTCTGCATTGCACTTTGCAGGGGTAAGACTAGGTTCCTATAATCCCTCCCCAGACCCCACCTTGTGTGGGAGCTTCTATGCACTGGGTCTGTCCAGTAGAATCTTGTGGATTTCCAAGTTGGGATCTTTGAGGAATAATTTTCACATGCTTGCCTGTTCATAGGCTTGATATTAAAGTAGGCAGGAGTGGCTTCTTTTCTCCCCTCCCCTGTTTTGCTCCAGCAATGCTATTTTCATTACATGTGGACCTGGTAATATGTAATCACAACTTTATTTTGTCACGTGGATCTTAACAGCAAAAAGGAAACCTGCATTTGAATCCCAGTGTGGGACTACCATAAATTTTGGGAACATGAACTTATACTCAACGAAGTGTAGGATTGTTATTTTTAGTGCATTTCACTACCTGGATATCCCCCCCCCCCTTTAATTACCAATTGTTGCAATAAGATCAAGCTGATTATATCACTAATCTAGTGTTTGTTCAGAGAGTCCATCGCATGTAAAAGCTATTGCCCTATCTTATTGCTTATTAGCCATCATTTGCTTCATATAATTCATGGTGCATTTTTATCCAAAAAATTCTTCTTAAGTTCTTATTTTTAGTGTGGTCATCACTTGATTTGATGATATTAACTTACAAGTGCAGATCCATGTTATGTTGCATTTCATGACGAAGAATGGGGAGTTCCAGTTCACGACGACAAGTATGCAATAATGAACCTTGATAAAAATTACTAGTTTCTTTAGGCATACAACACTCTTTGTAAAACATACTGTTTTATGTTTCTCCAAAGAATGTCTTATGAAGTGCTTATTTTAATTACAGGAAGTTGTTTGAGTTACTGGTGCTCTCGGGTTCACTGGCCGAACTTACATGGCCAACAATTTTGAACAAGAGATCTATATTCAGGTAGCTCTTTACACTTTTGATGTACTTGGATGTTGGCATTTGGCAACCCTGGTAACATATTCAGGTGTGCTTGACAGGGAGGTTTTCATGGATTTTGACCCTGCATCAGTCTCTAAATTAAGCGAGAGGAAGATTATTGCACCTGGAAGTCCTAGCAGCTCCTTGTTATCTGAACAGAAATTGCGCGGTGTTATTGAGAATGCACGACAAATACTGAAGGTTAGCCCTTTACTCATAATAATTCTATGTCATGATTATGGGAATCTTCATTCTTGAAACTAAGTGCTGCTTTGGGATTAGAACAAGTGAAATATATATAGCTGTATTTTACTCTCCTTAAGTTTTGGTAGCTCCATATGGAAATGAAACATTTACCTTTCTTACTGACATTTTGGACGCAGTTTCTTGCACCCACTTCTACTGATAAAAAAGCCGCACATGATCTTTGCCACAAGATATTCTTGAACCGTGTTGTCTTACCTTCACCATGTGTCTATCATTGCAGGTTATAGAGGAGTTTGGGTCATTTGATAAGTACTGCTGGAGCTTTGTGAACCACAGACCTATATTGAGCACATTCAGGTATCCCCGTCAGGTTCCTGTCAAGACATCTAAAGCGGACGCGATAAGCAAAGATTTGGTCCGAAGGGGTTTCCGAAGCGTAGGCCCAACGGTCGTGTACACCTTCATGCAAGTCTCCGGCATGACCAACGACCACCTCGTCTCCTGCTACCGGTTTGCTGAATGCACCGCAGCCGCAACTGGTGCTAAGCCTACTACCGAATCTGGCAGCGAAGCAAATTCAGGCGCCAGCAATCACGCCGCGGAGCAAAAGGCGAACGGAGCTGCTAACGGACTAGCCGTTGACATTGGGCTGTCCAGAACGATAGACGAGCTCAGCATCTCGTAGCGGCGGCTGTGATGGGGACGCTGGAGCCATGTATAAGCGTTGTGTGCATTTTGTGTATCGTAGGGTAGCTTTTCTCGGCGTGTTAAGACTGGTTGAACAGCAGCATGTAATGATGTATATTCTTTGTGATGCAAATGCATTTGTTTTTCCTGAATCAGTGGTGGAGCTGGCATCTCAGGTTGGCCCTCGTACTCTGTTAGTTAGTTTTTTTTACATCAAAGTACTCTTTATTGCAATTGCAAGGTGATGACCATAATATATCTTATCAACAATTTCTACAGGTGGATCTTTCACCCACCCCGCATACACCTTACTTCTAACTAGTTTGGCTAAATCATTGGCAGTACAATTAGTCTCTCTAGGAGCATGTTTAAAAGTAATATGTGAGAAATCACGCATAAGCTGATATATATAATCAAAAACTGCTGATCATCAAAAACTGCTACCGATAGACTGAAAGAGCGATCTCCATTTTTCATTGTCTCTATCACCTTGATGTCGTCGGAGTTCACCTTTATGCTGATAATCAAAAACTGTTGCCGATAGACCGAAAAAGCGATCTCCATTCTTCATTGTCTCTATCACCTCGATGTCGTCGGAGTTCACCTTTGTGCGATTACACTCGACTGTAGTCACCAAACCGTAAGACCGAAAAAGCGATCTTCATTCTTCATTGTCTCTATCACCTCGATGTCGTCGGAGTTCACCTTTGTGCGATTACACTCGACTGTAGTCACCAAACCGTAAGGCCAATGCCTAGGCCATAAGTGCATCTCTGCACCAATCGACTTCCTCGGTTCCTGCCACGAGGAATCTGCCATTCGAGTCTAGCCTCATATACATTTAGCTTCACATAGTTGCTCCTTGGTCTTTCCCAGCCATGTCGCTTGATCGTTGCCTTTGCATCACTCGCCATAGTATAGTTAGCAACCAAATCTCTGATTGCCGTTGCTATGAACTTAGGTTCCTGGACCTTTTCATTAGAGCATCTCCAACAGCGGTGCAAAAAGATGCGCGCGTGGTAAACCGGCTTTTTAGCGCGCGAGAGACTTTTTGGCGCGCTCCAGCGGCGACAGGAAAGTAGCGCGCGCGGGAAACAATTGCGCGCGCGTGGGAAAAGACGGCAGCTCGCGCGCTAGATTTGGCGTACCGCTTCCAGCGCACCTATAAATTGCGGCGCTCGCCACGCGGCCTTCACACTGCCACGCGCGCTCTCCCCGCTCCCTCTGCCGCTTGCTCGCCCCGCCCCCACCGCGCCACCATGCCGCCGCGCCGCCGGGGATCGTCTGGCTACCGCGGCGTCCGCGAGCGCCCCGACGGCAACTACTACGCCGAGATTCGGTCCGGCGACGTCCGGCTCGGCCTCGGCATGTTCGGGACCGCGCACGAGGCCGCCCGCACGCACGACGCGGCGGCATGGCGCCTAGAGAGGCCTCCGTCGCAGATGAACTTCCGCGACGTCTTCACGCGCGAGCAGGCGTAGGCCGTCGCCCCTCTGCCTCGTCTTATCACGGATCAGGACCGTGCGGAGCGTCGCCGGCGGCAGCGCCGCCTCCTCACCGCCGAGGAGGACAAGCGAGCCATGGCGGAGTGGCGCCGGCGCCACCCGGAGGACATCGCCGCCGAGCACGCCTATTGGGGGGAAAGGACGGCAAAGCGCCGCGCGGAGCGGGCAGACAGGCATCGGCGGAAGGCACTGACGATATCGCAGTGCGATATCGTTGAAACAAGTGGGGAGTCGATCTTTTAGGATAATGATCTTCATTGGCAGGACATGTGGCTCGATACCTCGGACAACACCAGCGATGATGATGATGATGATGAGGACGACTCGGAGTAGGTTGTAGTTGCACCATAGTTTATTCAGTTGCACCGTAGTATGTAGTTGCACTGTAGTTTTTATGTAATCGCACCATAATTTTATCTATCTATGCTATGAACTATGTAAAATATCTATGTATCGTTTTATCTAAAAAGATATGTATGCAACCTAGTCCAGAGTGTTCGTGCGACAGCGTGCGCGCTGCAGCACGCCTACTAGAGCTACGCGCGCGTGCTAAATTTAGTGCGGCTGCTGGAGCCAGCGCTGCCCGCCGCGCCAAACCAGGCGATGAGCGTGCTGCAAAGTACTTTTTAGCGCGTCGCGCGTTGGACGGCTGTTGGAGATGCTCTTATGCACTAACTTTCTCCTCTCTCACCATAAATACCAGAAACCAATAGCAATTGCTTCCGCTGAAATTTCTCAGATCGAGTATCACACATTCTTCAACTGGTTGCACCACTAAATATTCAAGCACATTTTCTCCTGTATGATCCACGACGCATGCTCTATCAATAGTAACGTCCAGACCCAGTAACCTCCATACCTCTTTAGCTTTGCACAAGTGAATAACCGGTGCTTGGTATCCTCCGCTCCTATACCGCACGTAGGACATTGCCCAATAACTTTTATACGTCTGTTAGCCAAAGTCACCCGACATGGGAGCGATCCTAACAAAGTTCATCAGAGGAAAATTTGACGCTTGCCAGGATAGCTTAAGCTCTAGACCGTCCCCCATATTGGTGAGTTCCATAAGGGTCCGACTGTATTTTCTCCTGATATTTTATGTCCATATTCGTTGTGCCACTCTGCAAAGTATGTTGATCTCACTAGGAATCTCCCGTTTTTGCACAAGTTCCATGCTACGAAGTCTGACATATCAAATTCAAGCAACAAAATCGCAAGGATCTGCGCCACGTCAACTTGCCAGAATGTTTGAGAAACCAACTCTTCATCACAACGACCCGCAACAGGGTCAATGGAATCACTTACCTTTCATAGTAAATTGCCTCCACAAGCCATGATCACTTTCTTGGTAGGTGAGTTAGGGATCCATTCATCATCCCAAACATTGATTCGACTACCATCACCAACCCTCCATGTATGACCTTTTTTAGTGTCTGCACCCCCAACATAATACTTTGCCATGTGAATGAGGCTTTCTTTTCCAGAGTTGCATTCAAAATATCACAATCTAGATAATACTTGGCTTTGAGAACACGTGCACAAAGGGAATCTGGATTATCAATTAATATCCAAGTCTATTTCGCAAGCAGGGCTAGGTTAAAACAATGAATATCTCAAAATCCCATTCCACCTTCTTTCTTTGGCACACACAACTTCCACCACACAAACCAGTGCATTCTCCTCTGGTTGTCACCATCACCCCACCAATAATATGACACCACGTATGTAGTTCCTTTACAAATCTATTTTGGAATTTTGAAAACTGACATTGCATAAGATGGTATAGCTTGTATAATTGATTTGAGTAGCACCTACTTTCCTCGTGTTGAAACTTTCCTTTCCTTCCATCCCATAATTCTTTTCATAACTTGATCCATAAAAAACTGGAAACAATCAGTCCTATGTAGACCCACAGTGGATGGTAAGCCTAGATAAGTATCTGATAGTGCCTCGGCCATATATTCAAACTTCTGCAAATTTGTCGTTGGAAATATGCCCTACAGGCAATAATAAATTGGTTATGATCATATTTCATTGTTCATGATACTCCCTCCATTTTTATTTAGTCCGCATATTAGCTTTGGTCAAAATCAAGCTTCATAAAATTTGACAAAGTTTATAAACAAAAATATTAACATATACAATAACAAATCAATAGCATTAGATTCATTATTGAATGTAATTTCACATCATATAGATTTGTTATGGTAAATGTTTATATATTTTTTATAAACTTGATCAAACTTTATGAAATTTGACTTCAGTCAAACCTAATATGTAGATTAAATAAAAATGGAGTTACTACATGTTTATTATTAATGCTAGAATTGTATTGACCAAAAACTTAAATATATGTGTGAATACATAAACAATACCGTGTCCCTAGTAAGTCTCTACTAGACTAGCTCGTTGATCAAATATGGTTAAGGTTTCCTAACCATAGACATCAGTTGTCATTTGACAACGGGATCACATCATTAGGAGTATGATGTGATGGACATGCCCAACCACAAGCTTAGCATCTGATGGTATCACTAAGTTCACTTTGCCGTAGCTTTCGTAATGTTAAGTATCTATTCCTTCGACCATGTGATCATGCCACTCCTAGATACTGGAGGAATACTTTGTGAGTGAAAGGATCGATATAGTTGACTAGAGGGGGGGGGGGATGAATAGGCAACTAATTTTTTTAGCTTTTCTTTACCAATTTAAACTTTGCATCAAAGTAGGTTGTCTAGATGTGCACTGGGTGAACAACCTATATGATGCAACAACAACAAGTACACAAGCAAGCAAGAGATGCAACACAAAATAATCTTGCACAAGTAGAGGTACGAGATAACCAAGAGTGGAGCCAGTGAAGACGAGGATGTGTTATCGAAGTTCCTTCCTTTTGAGGGGAAGTACGTTTCCGTTGGAGTGGTGTGGAGGCACAATGCTCCCCAAGAAGCCACTAGCGCCATTGTATACTCCTCACGCCCTCACACAATGCGAGATGCCGTGATTCCACTATTGGTGCCCTTGGAGGCGGCGACTGGACCTTTACAAACAAGGTTGGGGCAATCTCCATAACTTAATTGGAGGCTCCCAACAACACCATGAAACTTCACCACAATGAAATATGGCTCTGAGGTGACCTCAACCGTCTAGGGTGCTCAAACACCCAAGAGTAACAAGATCCGCAAGGGATTAATGGGGGGAATCAAATTTCTCTTGGTGGAAGTGTAGATCGGGGCCTTCTCAACCAATCCCTAGAAAATCAACAAGTTTGATTGGCTAGGGAGAGAGATCGGGCGAAAATGGAGCTTAGAGCAACAACGGAGCTTAGCAGTGGAAGAGGTAGTCCACTCGGAGAAGAAGACTCCCCTTTTTATAGTGATAGAACAAATCCAACCGTTATCCACTAACTCAGCCTGCGAAGAGCGGTACTACCGCACCAGAGAAGCGGTACTACCACAAGGGCCTGCGGTACTACCGCGTGGCTCTGTGGTACTACCGCTGGTGCGGCAGGAGCTAGACTAGCCCTGTTGCGAGGAGGCAGAGAGCGGTAGAACCGTTGGCGAGGTACTATCGCTCCCCCTTGCGGTACTACCGCAAGGCAGGGTTAGTCTAGGCTGGGAAGGCATGGACATATAAAAATACATCCGTGGCTACTTTCGTTGAGTTTCGATCTGTGCAAAAATCTGACACGACACTACTGCAAGCCTGGAGCGGTACTACCATGTAGGGCGCGGATGTAAAAAATTACATCGGCCCCTACTTCCGCTCGTGCTGCTGAGCCTGGCCTGAGGCCACGGTACTACCGCAAGCCTGGAGCGGTACTACCACGTAGGGCGCGGATGTAAAAAATTACACCCGCCCTACTTCCGCTCGTGCAGCTGTGCCTGGCCTGAGGCCACGGTACTACCGCGCCCAAGGAGCGGTACTACCATGAGCACCCGCGGTACTACCGCGCCTGTGTCCGGTACTACCGCAAGGGCCTGCGGTACTACAGCTCAGGAGAGCAGTACTACCGTGTGCCCCAGTTCAGCAACACTAGGAGTCCTTCATTTTGGAGAGACATGGAGAAACGGAGGGTGCTCCAAAGAGCGAAATGAAAGGAGGTGCAGAAAGGAACAGACGTGTACGTGATGGTTCCACCCATACCTTTCCAACGCGGACCCCCTCTTAATAGTACGATTTTCTACGACTCAAATTCACCGAAAGGAAACGTAGAGAAACGCCGTCTTCAATAGACTTAGAGGGCACCAAATTGTCTTGTGCCTAGACATGATATATCTGCAATGCTCAATGTGCACGATTAGTCCGCAAAAGCATTGTCATCAATCACCAAAACTACTAGGAGATAAATATGCCCTTACAATCTCCCCCTTTTTGATGGATTGATGACAATATGGGATTTGCACATAGGGATATAAAATGAAACATAGGCAAACCCAACACCTATAGAATATAGACGGGCTCCCCCTAGATGTGTGCACTCTCGAGAAATGCTTTGGACTGCACGACACACATACTAGGATCACCACTCCCCCTATATTATATAGACGAGGCATATCTTGCAATAAGGTAACTAATACTAAGCAAGGAGGCAAGATAATAAATATGAGCATAAAGTAACTAGCACAAGATAGCATAAGCTCACGGGCTACTAAGTATGAAAGACAATAAGATATGCTAGAGTGCATATGTCTTACACCATATGAAAGGGAAATACCACACACGAGCACAAGCCAAACCAAAGCAAATGAGGTTCAATAGAACGAAAGCAAAGCGACAAAGCTTAAAGACATGACACAAGACTTGCAAATCCTACTCTCTCTCTCCCCCTTTGGCATCGAGACACCAAAAAGGCAGAGAGGACACCTACGACACAGGTGGTAGCCCAAGCTAAAGTGATCACTCGTCACACCCCTCGTTGGACTCGGCAGCGGGGATGGTCTCCTCCTCAGATTCAGTCCATTGATAGCCCTGCTTCGCCATCCATTCTGCCTCTGGGGTGATGTGCTTCTCGGACCTGCTTGATATCTCCTCGCCAAACGTCCTCAAGATCCTCTTGTTGTGACAACGACTCTCCTTCTGAGCAACATGCGACCTGTACTGTCCCTTGGCCTGCATGCAGAATAGAGCCTTCATCTTGTTCTTCAGCTTCTTAGCCCAAGGCTTAGAAGATGAAGGTGAGTAGCCTGCAGAGTTGTCCTCATCCGCTTCCTCCTCCTCAATCTCATCCTCATCCACATTCATCTGAGCAACCTCAACCTTAGCACGGGTAGTGGTGTTAGCCCACTGACTCTTGATGCAGAGCTTGATGGGCTCGTGATGAATCCAGTCGGGGGCAACAAACTCATCATTGGGATAGAGCTTCTCCCAAGTCCTTGAGATCAAGTGAAACAGGTAAGGTCCATAGATGGGTACCTTACGGTTGAACACCGCAAACTGTATCTCACACCACATGATATGTGAGACATCAAGTGGTTGCGTCTGAGCACGACGCACCTCCTCACAGATGAGCATCATATCCACGATATAGGCATGCACCTTGTCCTTGTCGCTAATGCGCAGAAAGAGGGAGTTATGGAAGATCCGATGCATGATGTCAAGGAATGAGTTCAGCACCCACACCTTCTTGCCACTGGGAAGCTTCTTCTCAACATAGTAGGGCTGAAGCTTGTTCTTGCTGGCTGACTTGGGGTTGGCATGAGGACGAACACCAACGGGTTTGTTGAGCCCCTCATCAAGAACCTGTAGCAAATCCATGAAGTCCTTCCACATATCAGTCATCCGTTTCCCATTGGTCATCCATGTCATGGTCTGTTCCTCATCGGTGTGGAAGTGGACTAAAGCAAAGAACCGGGCCACAATCTCAGGGTCTAAGTCCAGGTGGAAAGTAAGCATGTGCTCAATGCAAAATTGCTCCACCAGGTCCAAAGCCTCACCAAAATATTCCCGGTGTTGATCCTTCCTCATATGAACCATGTCAATCCAGTCCACGTACATGTTTTGCTTGGCCTTGATCACATCCAGAAAGATAAGATACAACTGCTTGGTCCAGAACAAATCATTCCCTCTGAAATTTGCACGGGGATTCACATAGGGGTTGATCTTCCCGCGAGTGACAAACTCAGCTAGTGGTATCTCATCCATGCCCATTGATGGCTCCCTGGTCTTGGTGGCGGTCTTCTTGACATGGCGTTGTGGGGCATTGGAGCCCTCCGGAGCATCTTGATTGCGAAGACGCTTGGATCCTGTATCGCGGGTTGGTCGAGCGACAAACATTGGAATCGGAGCCACCACCGGAGTCCATGGCAAGAGGGTGAGGTGGGGAACGATCCCACCGGTCGAAATGCAAGGAGAGCGGCCGAAGATGGAGATCCGGCGAGGTCCTCCGGCGCCGTTCTTGGTAAGGAGAGAGAGAGATGGGGTGGGGAAAGGATATGAATGGGTATGGGGGAGTTGGAACTCCCCCTGCCCCGCTCTTAACCCCCACCTGCTCGCGGTGGCGCGGTAGTATCGAGGGTCCTCACGGTAGTACCGCCCGGGCGGAAGTACCGCTCGCTGGGCGGTAGTACCGCTCTTCCAGCGGCAGTAAAAAATTACTGCCGCGATGGAAGCGGTAGTAAGGCTGCAACTATGAACACACAGAGCAGCCTTCCTCCTGCGGTAGTACCGTGTCTTACCACGGTAGTACCGTACTCCCAAGAAAGCGCAAGTTTCGCAAACACGAGAGGAAAACGACCTTTGCAACGCCACCTTCAAGCAACCGAACACACAAAAAGCAAACAAAAGAGGAAACTCAACCACAAACTCGGCTCAAAGAGAAGAAATGCAAGAGACAACAAGGACCAAACACGAGACACAACCTCTCCAAAGAGAGGGCGGTGGCTGGAGCCACCTATGTTTGAGTCAATTGGTATGGCACCGTAAAGAATTATCCTTGGGCCCATGAACAAAACTCGTCTTTGAAGCACAAGTACCATAAAAATGGCTAATGTGAAAGAGTTGATCAATTTATGCATAATGGGGGGGGGGGAGGGAGAGTTCATTGAGAGAACAACACTCCCCCCTATGTCCATGCCTACACCTAAACAAGACATCAAGTTTAGTATGGTGAGGTGTGCAAGGGTTCAAGCCACATTGCTCAAATTAGTGATATTTAGCTCATGCCTTAACTCGCGAAATCTTGCTTCATCCAAAGGCTTCGTGAAGATATCTGCAAGGTTATCATGAGTGTTGACATAGTTGAGCTCGATCTCCCCTCGCCTAATATGATCCCGGATGAAGTGATACCGAATCTCAATATGCTTCGTCTTGAAGTGTTGCACCGGGTTGAGAGATATCTTGATGGCACTTTCATTGTCACACCAAAGAGGCACTTTGTCACAAATGACACCATAATCCTTTAAAGTTTGCCTCATCCATAGAAGTTGTGCACAACAAATACCGATGGCCACATACTCCGCCTCGATGGACAAGAGACACACACAACTTTGCTTCTTAGAAGACCAACTCACCAAAGAGCAACCAAGGAATTGGCACCCTCCGGAAGTTGACTTCCTATCCACTTCGTCTCCCACCCAATCAGAGTCCGAATAGCCTACAAGATTGAAGTTTGCTCCTCTTGGGTACCATAAGCCAAAGTTTGGGGTATGAGCCAAATATCGAAAGATTCGCTTGACCGCCACAAAGTGGCTCTCCTTAGGTGCGGCTTGAAACCATGCACAAATTCCCACACTCAACATGATATTCGGTCTAGATGCACAAAGGTAAAGCAAGGAGCCAATCATGGAGCGATATACCTTTTGAACCACTGCTTTACCATTGGGATCTATGTCAAGTTGGAATTTGACGGGCATTGGAGTGGAAGCTGGCTTGACATCACTTAGCTTGAATCTCTTGAGCATGTCTTGAGTGTATTTGGCTTGGTTGATGAAGGTTCCTTCTCTTCGTTGCTTGACTTCGAACGCGAGAAAGAACTTCAACTCTCCCATCATGGACATCTTGAACTTTGAGGTCATGAGAGCGGCAAATTCCTCATTGAAATATTTGTTAGGAGAACCAAAGATAATATCATCAACATATAGTTGCCACACAAACAACTCCCCTTTGACCTTCTTAGTAAAAAGAGTGGGGTAGATTTTCCCAATTTCAAACCCATGATCTTGCAATAACTCGGTAAGGTGGTCATACCACACACGTGGGGCTTGTTTAAGGCCATAGAGTGCCTTATCTAGTTGGTACACATGATCAGGGAAATAGGGATCCTCGAACCCGGGGGGTTGTTTGACATACACCAACTCATTAATAGGACCATTAAGAAAAGCACTCTTCACATCCATTTGTTGCACCTTGAAGTTATGATGAGAAGCATAAGCAATCAACAAACGAATAGATTCAAGGTGAGCAACGGGAGCAAAGGTTTCACCATAGTCGATACCCTTAACTTGGGAATAGCCTTGTGCTACCAAGCGAGCCTTGTTGTGGACAATATTCCATGAGCATCTTGCTTGTTCTTGAATATCCACTTGGTTCCAATGACATTATGGTTCCCCGTTGGCCCTGGCACCAATATCCACACCTTGTTGTGCTCGAAGTTGTTGAGTTCTTCATGCATGGCATTAAGCCAATCTGAATCTTTGAGCGCCTCATAGACCTTTTGGGGTTCAACACAAGAGACAAACACGTGATGTTCACAATAGTTTGCCAATTGTTTACGAGTGCTTACCCCCTTTCGTATTCTTCCAAGCATATTCGTCATGAGATGACCCTTGATAGAGAGCTTGGAAGCAATCTTGGCGGCACGACGCTCCAATTCCTCCTCATGAGTGAGTTGAGGAGCGGAAACTTGATCATCTTGAGCATCGTCTTGAGCTTGCTCGGAGGAGAGAACTTGACCTTGGGCATCACTTGGTGGTTCACCACCATCTTGAGGTTGATCTTGCCCTTGGTCTTGTTCATGAGGTTGAGGGCCTTCACTTTGTTCTTCGGAAGCGTGTGGGTCTTGGGTTGGTGATGGTTCCACTTGAGTGGAACATTGTCCTTCTCCTTCGGCCACAAGGGGTTCCTCAATGGGTAGGATAAAACAACACCCATTCTTCTTATGGCTTGGGGAGGAATTTCATCACCTACATCACAAGTACCACTTTGCTCCACTTGGGAGCCGTTATTCTCATCAAACTCCACGTTACACGTCTCCTCAATAAGTCCCGTGGACTTATTGAGGACACGGTAAGCATGAAGTTTGTAGCATAACCAATAAATATGCCCTCATGAGCTCTAGCCTCAATTTTTGACAAATGAACACCCTTTTTGAGAATGAAACACTTACACCCGAACTCCCAAAAGTACTTGAGGTTGGGCTTGTTACCGGTGAGTATCTCATATGGAGTTTTGTTCAAGCCTTTGCGGAGATAGAGCCGATTGGATGCATGCCATGCGGTATTGATGGCTTTGGCCCAAAAGTTGTATGGAGACTTGAACTCCGCCATCATGGTCCTTGCCGCATCCATCAACGTCTGGTTCTTCCTCTCTGCTACACCATTTTGTTGAGGGGTGTAAGGTGCGGAATATTGATGCTTGATCCCCTCATCACTAAGGAACTCATCCAAGGTGTAGTTCTTGAACTCGATGCCGTTGTCACTTCTTATTGTCAAGATCCTTGCATTGTGTTGGCGTTGAGCTTCATTTGCAAAGTCAATGACGGTTTGTTGAGTTTCACTCTTCCTCTTGAAGAAGTAAACCCAAGTGTATCTTGAATATTCATCCACAATCACCAAGCAATACTTCCTACCCCTAAGACTATCAAAGGATGGAGGCCGAAAGAGATCCAAGTGAAGGAGCTCCAAAGGCCTCTTTGAGTAAATGATAGTCGTGGGAGGGTGAGCCTTCTCATGTAGCTTTCCTTCAATGCAAGCACTAAAAGCACGATCTTTGGCAAAAATAACATTTGTTAGTCCACGGACATGGTCCCACTTGAGAAGACTTTGCAAATATGTCATATTGACATGGGCTAAACGGCGATGCCAAAGCCATCCCACGTCAACTTTAGCCATTAGGCATGTCGCGGTCTTAGTGGGTCGCTCCGAAATGTTAATCACATAGATACCGTTCTTGACATGCCCAACAAAGGCTACTTTAAGAGTCTTGCTCCACAAGATGGCCACAGTATCAATATCAAAGAAAGTGGCAAAGCTGATGATTGCAAGTTGACGAACGGAAAGTAAATTGTATGCAAGGGACTCAACAAGCATGACCTTCTCGATCGTGAGATCATGAGAAATGACAACCTTGTCAAGTCCCAATACCTTAGAGGACGAGGCATCACCCCACTCGACATTGGTGGGCATAGATGGAATCTTGTGCACGCCCACCACCAAGTCCTTGCTTCCGGTCATATGATTAGTGGATCCACTATCAAGCAACCATGATCCCCCACCGGAAGCAAACACCTACAAGAGATCAATTCTTGGTTTTAGGTACCCATTTTGTAATGGGTCCTTTGATGTTAGTAACAAGGGTCTTAGGAACCCAAATAGACCATTCAATGTACTCATAAGGAGAACCAACAAATTTAGCATAGAAATGCCCATCACTAGCACGACACAACACATAAGAAGGGTTAAAATCCCGGCTTTGTTGGAAGGGGTGGCAATGCCCTTCTTGACACCACCACCCTTCTCATTGTTCTTCTTCTCCTTAGAAGCCCCCTCTCCCTCCTTCACAAAAGTTTGCTTGAGAGGAGGAGGTCGTTTGGTCTTGTCATTCTTCTTATTATTCTTGGGCTTGTAAGCAAACCCAATTCCTTCCTTGGCTACAACTTCCTTTTGATTGCTCAAAAGGTCATTGAGGTTCTTCTCACCTTGTATGCATGACACTAGGCCTTTCTCAAGTTGCTCCTTCAACTTTGCATTCTCCTCAACAAGATGCACATGCTCACAACAAGGGTTAGTAGTGTTTGCATTATCAATTAAAACCATATGAGGAAAAGTGGCTTTCTCCTTGGTTAGCTTCACTTGGAGTTGATCACGAGATTCTTTAAGACTAGCATGAGTACCCTTCAAGACCTTGTGAGCCTTGTCAAGTATATCAAACACCTCCTTGAGTCTAGCAAGATCAACCCCAAGTTTGGCCTTCTCAGAATCTAGCACACGAGATACAACAAGAGCATGATCAATATCTTTCTTTAATTTAGCATGGTCATCATTGTGTGAGTCCTCAAGAGCCAAACGGTGACCGCACTCTTCCTCAAGCGCATTAGAGAGATTCGATATCTCATCGGCATAGCCACGACTATGCCCTTCCATCTTAGAGATGGTTTCTTCATGAGCCCCGATCATGTCATTGGCTTCACCAAGTTGTTCCAAGAGAGAAACAAAGTGCTTCTTGGATTTACCCTTGAGCTTACTCATAAAAGACTCAAATTCATTTTCCTCCTCATTAGACCCCTCATTTTCATCAATGCAATCTGTCAAAGAAGGATTAGTAATGATGGCAGTTTTGATGTTGGGGGTTAACTTGTTGGTGGCTTTAGCCATGAGGCACCTGGCATTGATGTTCTCATTGGGTGAGTCGAAGAGAGACACCCTTGGAGTTGTCGCAATGGCAACGGAGGCCATGGCAATCGACTCATCGTCTTCATCATCATCATCATCCTCATTGTACTCTTCTTGTGCCACCAACCCTTTGGGAGGAGTCTTCTTGGTGAAGTTGCTCTTGTTGGGGAAGGACTTGGCCTTGTCTTTTCGGATGAGCTTGCCACCGTTGTCTTCCCTCTTCTCATATGGGCACTCCGCAACAAAGTGGCTCACATTGCCACAATTATAGCAAGTCCTCACTCGTTGCTTGCCTTTCGCGCCACTTGAGTTGTTCTTATTGAAGTTGGGCCTCGTGTTCTTCTTGCTCCAAAATTGCGTTGAAGTGAGAACCATGTGCTCATGGTAAGCACATTTTGTATCTTCGGGATTGCTCTCTTCTTCTTCCTCTTCATCCTCTTCTTCCACACTAAGTTTGGCCTTCAAACCAAGGTTGGGTTCTTAGCTCTTTGAGAATGCAACACTGGGATTCTTAGCTCTTTGAGAATGCAACACTGCATTGTCGGCGGTCTTGTCCAAGATCCTCATTGCCACAAAATCATCCAACACTTCACTTGAGGACAAGGTGTGGAAGTCTGGCCTTTGACGGATGACGGAGGACATGGCCTTGTGGTAAGGCATCATGGCCTTGAGAAGCTTGCGCTTGATCCAATTGTCATCCGCACCCTTGCTCCCATGATCTCGGAGTGAGACCGCGAGAGTGGTTAACCTCTGGTAAAGTTCATGAGGTTCTTCATTGTCGGAGTAATGGGCCATGGGTAGGCTAACCCGAGGCCCAAAACCTTTCAAGACATCGGGGCTGACTGCGCCCCTCGAGACGCCAGATGAAGAGCCGCCTTCTGGAGGACGGCTGAAGGAACAGTCGGCTGCCCGCATGCAGCCGAGTCCTAGAGGCGAGGTCAAGACCGGCCGACTCCCGCCTGGCGGCTTCCAGAGAAGCCGACCACGGGGAGTCGGCCCACGACACCAACAAAGCCCATGCCCTCATCAGGTGGGATGGGATGAGGAGTGGCAACAGTGAAGCCCACTCCTTCCCCTTTTCCAGGAGATGGCTAGGCCACAGTGCATGGTACCAACGGAGATCTCCGTCTGGCGCGGCACTGTTGCCATGCCATCCCTGACATCAACAACAGTGGGCGGAGTCCTGTGCCCATGACAGCCTGTCGGTACGGTCCACGGACGACGGGCCCTACCGGTCAGCGAGAGTCCAGAAGACGGCAAGAGCGCCACCAGTCGGACCCGTAGGGAGCCGGCCCCCGGGAGTCGGCCTGCCCCTCCCCCGGGTTCCCGACGCCATTAACCAGACGAGACAGGGAGTGGCTACGGTGATCACCTGCCAGACGGCGGGGCTGTAGCCATGACCCCATGACCAAGCCTACGTCATTAGAGGCATAGCTATAGTAATCAACAGCCGGCAAGACCCGCAAGCTATGGGTACGGCTTGTCGGGTCCGTACCAGACCAGTCAGCGGGGCCCACCAGTCGGTGGGCCCCAACAGTCAGCGGAAGGGCCGGTAGGCGAAGAGACTGACGGCTGGGCCCTGCGCCCAGTTAGTTTACCATTGTACCCCTAGGGGGTAGGCCTATATAAACCCCCAGGGCACCCATGCAAAGGGTTCTGACCCATTAGAACTAGACCAGATCATAGAGGGAGGAAAAAGCTAGCCCTGCCTTCTCCTACCTTCAGCATACAGCTCGAGGAGCGCCCTTGTATTCACTTTGTCTTAGTGATCAAGCAGAGACCCCACAGAGTAGGACTAGGAGAGCCCCGAACCTGGGTAAAGTACACCAGCGTTCATGTCTACGCCTCATCCCGTTTCCAGGCACCGGCGACGTTCTACTCGCTCCCACCATGATAAGCCATCCATTGGCATATGTCGCACCCAACCCCCGACATTTGGCGCCCACCGTGGGGCAAGGTGCACCATCGTCCGGAGACTTGTTCTGGACGGGAACCCTTTTCCTCCCTGGCGAGCGCAGCCAGCCCGGCACGCCAGACGGAGTCTGCGCCGACGCGCTGCATGGCGCTGAAATCGCCTGCGCGGCCAGTTGCCTCACCGACCTTGTCGGTGAGGTCCGCCTCTCCGACGAGCCCGCATCCGACGCGGGCACAGGCGGCCCAGAGAGCCTCCTCGCGGGCCTCCTCGATCAACTCCACGTCGCCAGCGAGCCAGCTGGGGACTTGGAGTCCGTAGGCTCCACCGATCCGATGTTGGTCGACTCCGACACCGCGTCGCTTGACACGTTCCCCACCAACGTGGTGGTCTATGACGAGCCGCTCCCTTGCGCGGAGAGCGGCGGAAGCACCGTCACGGAAGTGCTTGTCATTGATCATGGCGAGCACTCCGGCGGGGGTGATTATGACCCGCTCAACGCGGCGCTGCAAGACCTGGCAGCGCCCATTCCCGAAGACGCCGACGCCGAGACGCTGGAGGCACGCCGCCTTCAGCTAGTCGAAGGCGCCAAGAAGCTGGCCAGCATGAGACGCCTATCAGAGGCCTACCAGCGCGAGATGGACCGCGCTGTGGGCGGCACGCCGGCTCCGGCTAGACCTAGCAGCCTTGGCGCGGTCCAGCAGCGCGGCGTGGCCATCGCCGACCTGTTCGGGGCAAATCGCCCCATTTACGCCACGCCTGCGGAGAACATCCGAGCTGCCCAGGCGGCGGCGGACGAGCTGGACAAATTCGAGGGCGAAGAACGTCGCTTGATGACGGAGCGCGTCCAGCGACTCCTTAACGCGGCTGCGGAGCAGAACGAGGCTGGCTGCCGCACCGATGCACCGCACCGGCAGAATGACGACCTGCCTCCCCGCCGAGACCAAGGCACGACATCTCGGACGCCGATTGGTGGCGTCCGCGGAAGAAAGGACAAGGAGCCGGCTGCCAGCCGCAGTCGGACTCGCATCACCATAGAGCGCGACCAAGACGGCCGCCCAAGAACAGTGGAACGATGGGACGACTGTCCGCCTCCTCCCCCTCGCAGGGAAAGGCGAGTCTCCCCGCCGCCTGTTGACCACCTGACGCTCGGCGACCGCCTTGGCCACCGAGAGGGAGTTGGAGAGAATGACGCCCGCCACCGGATCGACCGTCTCCACCGATCCCTGGTGCTTGAGGAAGAAGATGAGTTGGGTCCGCCGTGTTTCGGCCCCCACATCCAAGACGAGCCCTTCCCCAAAGGGTTCACGCTCCCCAGAGACACACCCAAATACACCGGCTCCGTGAAGCCGGAAGACTGGCTAGTCGACTACTCCACGGCCGTCAGCATAGCAAACGGCAACAAGCGTGTTGCCGTGAAGTACGTTCCGCTCATGCTCCAGGGCACGGCCCGGACATGGCTGAACAGCTTAAGGCCCCACAGCATCAACAGTTGGGTCGACTTCACCGACGCTTTCATCCGCAACTTCACCAGCACGTACAAGCGGCCTCCCAAACCTCGCCAGCTCTCCTTGTGCGTGCAAGGCCCCAACGAGTCAACTCGCGACTACCTCACGCGCTGGGCCGAGCTCCGCAACTCCTGCGAGGGCGTGCACGAGGTGCAGGCCATTGAGTAATTCTCTACAGGATGCCGAGGGGGCACCCTCCTCAAGCACAGGCTTCTCTGCGATGAGCCGGAGACCCTCGACGAGCTGCTGATCATAGCAGACAAATATGCCACGGCCGACTCCTCCATGAAGACGGAGATTCAAGTTAGTGCGACAGGCAAGGTGGCTCCTCAGGCTCCTCGAACCTCGACTGGAGACACCAGTTGGCGTCAACAGCAGAACGACCACAAGCACAAAGCCCCATAGCCGGCTTCCACCAGTCGGCAGGTGGCGACAGTCGAAGACCAGCAGCCGAAAGGGCAACCTCCGCCCAAACGCCAGAAGGGCGGCAAACCCAACTGGCAGCCGGCTTTCTCATATGAGCAGACTTTGGATGGACCCTGCAAATTCCATAGTGGAGCGAAGCCGTCCAACCACACCACTCAGAAGTGCCACTGGCTCACCAGGATCGCCAAGGGAGACGACCTTTTGCCTCCCCCACCTGCTGGGCAACCGCCTCCTCCTTCGCCCCAGCAGCCGGCAGTCAGACCAGTCGGCGCGATACAAGACGAGTACCCAGAAGAGCATGGAGCCTATGTCGTGTTCACCAGCATGGCCGATGATCGACGCAGCAGGCGGCTGCAGCAGCAGGAGGTGAATGCAGTAGCATCTGACACACCAGAGTTCATGCATTGGTCTGAGAAGCCCATCAGCTGGAGCAGAGCTGACCACCTGGAAGTAATGCCCAAACCCGGCTCCTATGCCTTGGGTTTGGACGCCACCTTTGCCACGGACAAGCGAGCTGCTCGCTTCTCCAGAGTCCTGATAGACGGCGGCAGCAGCATCAACATCCTGTACAAGGATACCATGGAGAAATTAGGAATCAGACAGAGGCAGCTTCAGTCCAGCCGGACAGTGTTCCATGGCATAGTTCCTGGCCTTTCCTGCTCACCAATCGGCAAGATCTTGATCGACGTCCTCTTTGGAGACAAAGATCACTTCTGTCGAGAGTCAATTTGGTTCGAGGTGGTGGACCTTGAGAGCCCATACCATGCGCTACTTGGCCGGCCTGCCCTGGCCAGGTTCATGGCTGTCCCCCACTATGCCTACCTCAAGATGAAGATGCCGAGTTCCAAGGGGATTCTGACCATAACTGGCGACTACAAGAAGTCGTCCGCCTGCGCAGCAGAGAGCAGTCGGCTGGCCGAGTCCCTCGTGATCGCAGCTGAGAAGCGGTCCTTGACCGGGTTGTGGCGATGGCAAGCAAGCAGCCAGAGATGTCGCCCGATCCCAGGGAGTCGGAAGCTGAGGGCTCGTTCAAGCCGGCCAAAGAAACGAAGAAGATACCTTGGACCCGGAGCACCCAGAGAGGTACGCTGTCGTAGGTGCCAAACCTCGACAGCAAATAGGAAGGCGAGCTCGTCGATTTCCTCCGTGAGAATCGGGACATCTTCGCATGGTCCCCCAAAGACATGCCAGGTGTCCCGACGGATTTCGCTGAGCACAAATTACATGTCCGGTCCAACGCCAAGACAGTCAGGCAGCCCTTGCGCCTGCTTGTTGAAAGAGAAGAGAAGAGTTGTCGGAGAAGAGATAGCCCGGCTACTGGCAGCCGGCTTCATCATGGAAGTGTTCTTTCCAGAATGGCTAGCCAACCTGGTCCTGGTACTGAAGAAGAACAAGCAATGGCGAATGTGTATTGACTACACTAGCCTCAACAAAGCATGCCCCAAGGACCCGTTCACTTTGCCAAGGATCGACCAAGTGATAGACTCCATAGCCGGATGCGAGCTGTTGAGTTTCTTGGATGCATATTCAGGATATCATCAGATCAAGTTGAACCCGGCCGATAGGCTGAAGACCGCCTTCATCACGCCGTTGGAGCATTCTGCTACTTTACCATGACGTTTGGCTTGAGGAATGCCGGCACCACCTTCCAACGTTGCATGATAAAGTGCCTCCTCAAGCAACTCGGCAGAAATGCCCATGTTTACGTGGACGATGTGGTGGTGAAGACGGAGAAGCGTGGAACACTGCTGGAATACCTCAAGGAGACCTTTGAGAACTTGCACCGAGCAACTCGGCAGAAATGCCCATGTTTACGTGGACGATGTGGTGGTGAAGACGGAGAAGCGTGGAACACTGCTGGAATACCTCAAGGAGACCTTTGAGAACTTGCACCGATTTCAAATCAAGCTCAACCCGGAGAAATGCGTCTTCGGAGTACTAGCCGACCAGCTTCTTGGCTTCCTGGTCTCTGAACCGCGGCATAAGAGGTGCAACCCTGTGAAGATCAAGGCCATTGAGAGAATGGAGGTACCCAGCCGACTGCTGGACGTACAAAAGTTCACCGGCTGTTTGGCATCCATCAGCCGATTCATCAGTCGGCTGGGCGAGAAGGCTCTCCCCCTATACCAACTCATGAAGAAGACCACTTTTTTGAGTGGAACCACAAGGCGGATGAAGCTTTTCTCCAACTAAAGAAGATGTTGACTACTCCACCTGTCCTCGCAGCTCCGACTCCTAAGGAACCCATGCTCCTCTACATCACCGCCACCAGCCGAGTAGTCAGCACAGTCATCGTAGTAGAGCACAAGGAGGAAGGCAAGGCACTACCAGTCCAGAGACCGGTATATTATTTGAGTGAAGTACTGTCGACCTCCAAGCAAAACTACCCCCACTACCAGAAGATGTGCTACAGCGTGCACTTTGCCGCCAAGAAATTGAAGCCTTACTTCCAAGAACATCCAATCACTGTGGTCTGCACGGCTCCACTAGCCGAGATCATCGGGAGACAGGATGCTTTGGGCCGAGTGGCCAAATGGGCCATAGATTTGGCCCCCTACACCATCTACTACCAACCTCGCACCGCCATCAAGTCACAAGCGCTGGCCGACTTCCTCGTCGACTAGGCCGAGACCCAGTATCTGCCGCCAGCGCCCGACTACACCCATTGGCGAATGCATTTTGACAGCTCCAAGATGCGCACCGGCTTGGGAGCCGACAACGTCCTCACCTCTCCCAAAGGCGACAAGCTCAAATATGTGCTGCAAATCCATTTTGCCGCCTCCAACAACGTCGCCAAATACGAGCCACTCATTCACGGGCTCCGGCTGGCCAAAGAGCTCGGCATTCGCCGTATCCTGTGCTATGGTGACTCCGACTTGGTGGTCTAGCAGTCATCAGGTGATTGGGACGCCAAAGACGCAAACATGGCGAGCTACCGCTTCCTTGTATAACAACTCAGTGGATACTTTGAGGGGTGTGAGTTTCTCCATGTGCCAAGAAATGACAACGACCAAGCAGACGCCCTGGCACGAATCGGCTCCACCCGTCAAGCAATACCGTCCGGCGTCGCCCTTCAGCGCCTCCTCAAGCCGTCTGTCAAGCCATCGCCAGAGTCATACTCTATCTTCATGCTGGCTCCTCCTGAAGCAGTCGGATCCGACTCGAGAGCCCCCGTAGATGGTACGAGTATTCCGGCAGGCGGCGCGGGGATCGTGGCAGTCGCACCCGGCCCGGGGACTGCGGCGGTCGGCCCGAAGACTCCAGAGCCCGGCCCGGGGACTGCGCCAATCGGCCCGGGGACTTCATTGACACAACAAGCGGCTGCCGACTCCAACCCACCGCCTCCCGGCCCAGCCGCCCTCGTCCAAGTCACAGTCCTAATAGTTGCAGAAATTGCAGCCCCTTCGTGGGCCCAACCCATCCTCAAATTCCTGGTGAACAAAGAGCTGCCAACTGATGAGATCATAGCTTGACAAGTGCAACGCCGGGCGGCAGCCTACACCATAGTCAACAGAGAGCTTGTAAGGCGCATTGTCACTGGTGTCTACCAGCACTGCGTGGAGCCGGAGCAAGGCCAAGCAATTCTCCAGGACATCCATCAAGGTGAGTGTGGCCACCACGCGGCTTCAAGAGCACTCGTCACCAAAACCTTACACCATGGTTTCTTCTGGTCGACTGCTCTTGAAGACGCCAAGGCCGTGGTCCAAAAATGCAAAGGGTTCCAGAAGTTCCGCTCCAAGCCACATCAGCCGGCTTCTGCACTCAAGACTATTCCCATTGCCTAGCCCTTTGCTGTTTGGGGCCTGGACATGGTGGGACCATTCAAGACGGCACGAGGCGGCTTGACTCACTTACTTGTCGCAGTGGACAAGTTCACCAAGTGGATAGAAGCAAAACCAATCAAGAAGTTGAATGGTCTGACTGCTGTGACCTTCATCTCCGACATCACAATTCGGTACAGCATACCGCACAACATCATCACCGACAGCGGCACGAACTTTGCCAAAGGTGCCTTGGCCCGTTTCTGCACGACGCAGGGCATTCGACTGGACTTAGCATCCGTTGCCCATCCACAGTCCAACGGCCAGGTAGAGCGAGCAAACGGCCTCATCCTGTCCGGCATCAAGCCTCGACTGGTCGAGCCTGTGGAGCGCTCGGCCGGCTGCTGGCTTGACAAGTTCCCAGCCGTCCTCTGGAGCCTGTGCACAACTCCAAACAAGTCAACCAGCTTCACACCCTTCTTCCTCGTCTACGGTGCCGAAGCCGTCATCCCAACGGACATAGAATTCGACTCCCCTCGAATCACCATGTACACCAAAGAGGAAGCAGAAGAAGCACGCTAAGACGGTGTCGATCTGCTGGAAGAGGGCCGGCTGTTAGCACTCAGCCGGTCTAGCATCTACCAGTAGAGCCTGCGCCGATACTACAACCGGAAGGTCAAGCCGAGATCTTTCCAAGAAGGAGATCTTGTGCTCTGGCTGATCCAGCGAACAGCCGGCCAGCACAAGCTCTCAGCACCTTGGGAAGGCCCTTTCATCATCAGCAAAGTGTTGGGCAATGACTCCTACTACCTGATCGACGCTCAGAAGCCCCAAGCACACAAGAGGGACGTCTCCGGCAAAGAGACGGAGCAGCCATGGAATGCAAATCTCCTCCGAAGATTTTACAGTTAATCCAGTATGTACCACGCTACCTTTTGAATTAAAGTACGAAAACCTCAGGCCCCCCGAGAAGAGCTCGGGGACTGCCCTCTTTCATCTATATGATAAGAATTATGCCTACGAGTATGTTATTCTTTGTTATGCCATTGGGCACCAGGTTCGACTAGTCAGCCCGGGGACTTACCGCCTTATACTATGAAATGACTTCCTGCAGCCGGACAAGTAGTGTGTGGCACTTAAGCCGTCTCTTGTCAGAAGCCGCAGCTCGCAGAGCGACTGTCTGGTGGGCAGGAGTAAGGTAGAATGAGTGCCCACATGAAAAATGGCTAAGGACTCAAAAGCATGTACATAGTTTGAGCCGGCTTCCAGCCTTTTTACAGCTGACTCTTGAGCAGCCGGCTCGCCGTTTTCTAATTAACTTGCTAAAAAAAACTCTAAACGGCTAAGTACTTGCCTTCCCAAAGAAGCTAAGTACTTGATCCAGCAACAATCTGCAGAGCGGCTGTCCGACTGGCAAGACGGCAACCAAGGGAAGGCAGCAAAGGAAAAAGCCAAAGAGCAATAAGCAAGAAGAGATAGAAGACGGAGAAATATTTACATAGAAAAGGCCCTTGGCCGAATCTTCAAAATAGAAGTTCAAGATACACCCCGCGGGTGGAATTGTGCAAATTAACAAGTTCATCGAGACTATTAAGCAGATAAAAACAAAGATGAAGTGGCAGCCTAGGAAACTATAGACGGATTCGGAGGACTGGAGGGGTCGACGGTGCCAGTTGCCGGAGCGGCCGGCTGGTCGCTTGGTCACCTCTGGCAGTAGCTGGCTCGGTTGGGCGCGGCTCGTTGTTAGAGGCGCAGTCGAGCTGGGGCTGGCCGTCTGCTCCGACCTCTAGCGCCTCCTCCTCATCTCCTTCCTCCTCCTCGCCTTCTTCCTTGCCACTGGAGTCAATCACCTCCGCCGAGTCCTCTCCATCGTCCGGATTCACCCGAACCACTCCGGCGGCGCCTCCTCGCCGTTCTCAGCCTGCTCTAGGACGAAGACGCTGGTGTCAGTGTATTCAGCGATCGATGTGGCGCACTTGACGAGATCGTCTTCCACGACCGCCAACTCCACCTGAGCTTCTAGCTGGAACGTGGCTAGCTAGGCTAGACTTAGCCCAGGATACCACGCCTTGGTGAACTCTAAGGCCCGCCGCGCTCCAGTCTGGGCCGAAGAGCCCTTCCAGGCCTCAAGGCAGCCAACTGCTACCTCCAGCCAGTCGGCAGTCTGACTGGGGGTGCGCGACGCCTGCATATCCGGCCACAGGGCGGCAATCGCCTAGGCACCGACACGTTGAAGCCGGCGCAGCATCCGGTTAGCTGGCCGAAGGCGGGCCTCGATGCTCAGGATCTGGTCGCCAAGAGTTCGGGGGGCGTCGGCGGCGATCTATGCGCCGTCCGCCCTCCTCCCTTCGCGATCCGCTTTGATGGCTTGGTTGGCAGCGACCGAGTGGCCGGGGAAGAAGTCTGCCAAGGCAGAAGAACGAAGAACAAGATTAAAGACTAGAGGTCGACTCAACTAGCAGTCGGCAGCTTAGAAAAGGAAAATGAGGGGAAGCTCACCGTCGATGAGATCTTCGATCGCATGGAAGCCGGAGACCAGCGTCGCCTCCGTGTTGGTCCAGGAGGAGCGCTCGGACGCGAATTCGGCAAGGAGGGCAGTCTCCTTGTCCTCTGCCTCCTTCTGGGCCATCTTGAGCAGCTCCTTTTGCTCCGCCAGCTGCTTAGCCAGCCGGTCGCGCTCCTCCGCCAGCTGGCAGCACTCCTCCTTGACACGCAGCGCAGTGTTGGCCTCGCGCTAGCTGCTGCTGCAGGGCGGCATTGGCCTCTGAAGAAGAAGAAGAAGAAGAAGAAGAAGAAGAAGAAGAAAAGGTGTCAGTTTTCAACTAGGAAGAAAGGTCACCGGGGAGATCCGGCCCGACTGCTGAGCAGTCGGCCCGAATCTCGGGGACTACAGCCCGCGGGTGCGCCAGCGCGCCCCCGCGAAGAAAGGAATCATCAACAAAGAAGAATAGTCGCCAGGGAGATCTGGCCCGACTGCTCAGCAGTTGGCCCAGATCTCGGCGACAACAGTCAGCGGGTGCACCAGCGTGCCCCGCAGAGAAGGAAGAGGACTCACCCTGGCTGTCCGACAAGTCGGTGGTCCGCTTGGCCAGCTCCTCAACGTTGGCGTTGAAGGCAGTCACACGAAGATTGTGGTAATCCTACGACAAAATTTCAGACAAAGTGTTGGTACTCGGAACTCGCCGATTAGAGTTCCGAGCCTGCTCAACAGCCGGCCCGAAACTCAGGGACTACACCCAGTAGGTGCGCTGGCGCGCCCCCACAAAGAAGAACAAGAAACAAAAACAAAGAAGGAAGGACGCGTACCCGGATGGCTGCTCGCGACGCCAGATACGCCTTGGTGCACTCCTTGATGGCGTTGCCCTCGGCTCGGAGCTTGGCTTGGACGTCCAAAAGCGCCTGGTTCAACGGGCCCGTCCCGCCTCCCCGCACCCACCTAGTGGGTGCGGCGCTCGGCCCCTTGGTGTCCGGGATCGTGGATCTCATGGCACCGGTCTCCAGAGGGCGCGGCGCCGAGGCCTCCTTTCGCGAGACGATGGCGCGTCGGCATGCCGACCTCGAGAGCCAGGCCCGTTGCCACCACGTCTTCAGTTGGCGGCACCGGCGGGTCCGCCGGCTGCCCGCCTGGCGCGCTCCCAGACGGTGGCGGTGGCGGCACGATTACGTATGGCGTGGCGATGTTGTTGCCGTCCCTCTCCATGGTCGGGTTCTTGTCGCCGACTTCCCCAGTCTGCGCCGTGAACTCCGGTGGTGGTGGCGCAGAGTTCAGAGGGACGACGAACACCGCCGACTGGCGGTGTGCAGCTTCTTCAGCATGCTTCTTCTCCGCGTCAGCGGCCTCGGCTTCCGCTAGCTTCTCCAGGCCGGCAGCCTCCGCCTTGTCAACTTCCGCCTTCTTCAGACGGGCGGCTTCCCGCTCCTCGCACGCCTCCCGCGCGTTTCGCTCCGTCGCCTCCCGGAGGTCAGCGGCCGGATCAATCCGCCGGGAGGTAGAGGAGGTCTTTGCCGACTTCATGATGGAGCCGGCGGCCGACTTCCCAAGAGAGAGCGGGGCTCTAAAGTCAAGAATGTAAAGCAAAGGAATTTCAGACGGAGTGAACGAAGAAAAAGGGAAGGCGCAAAGGAAGGTAGCACTTATGCAGAAACCAACTGCGGTGTCTTCACCACCTTGCGGAAGTGGTTGGCCTTTGCGGCCGCTTCGTCCCGCTTGGTCACCGCGGCTGAGCCCTTGGGCTTCTTCGGCCAGTTGCCGAACAAGCTCGTCCCGGCCCTGCGCTTCTTAGCGCCGCCTTGGGCGTCCGACGCGGCGGACGAGCTCGCGCCCGGCTGGCCGGCTCCTGGCTAGTGGCACGGGGCGACCTCCTCGTCATTGTCAGGCCAGTCCTCGAGACTGGCCCCAAGTCTCGGGCCACCCGCTGCGCTGCTTCCTCCCTTGGCGTCGTCCTCCAGGGCTGCCGCCCCCAAGTCGGGGTCATCAACGTCGCTCTCCGCTCGGTCGGGGAGGAATTCGCGGTCCGGCCCTATGGTGCCGGCTGCTGGCTGGAGGAGGGGGTTCTGACTAAAGCCGACTGGTTAGATCAGACAAGACAGACTCTGCAACGAAGAAGTCAGGGGAGTCGAAGAAAAAGATAAAAAGAAACGACTCACCAGAGGCGGAGGGGCGGCACGTGAATACGGCTCCTTGCCGAACTGCCACTCTTCTTTGAGGTCACAGCTCGCAAGATAATTCACCATGTAGGCTACCTCCTCGTGAGGCATTTCCTTGGTGCACATCCGACTCGGGTCCCGATGCCCGCTCATCTGGCAAATCATGTGGGGGCGACCTTGGAGTGGGAGCACTCGGCGCGCCATGAAGGTGGCTAGCAAATCCGGCCTGGTCAGGCCCTCCAACTGCGTCAGCACTCAGAGTCGCGCGACGACGCCGGCTCCTGCGGGCGTCAGCGTCCTGGCCCAATACGACCAGTTGGGCTTCCTCCCCGCTGGCGGGCCGGCTAGGTAGGCCGGCAGATTGACCCAGTCGCCCTCCGCAGAGACCTTCTTCACGTAGAAGTACGACCGCTGCCACATCTTCACCGATTTTATCAGCTTGATGGAGGGAAATGGGTTGTCGGCCCCCGACCTCCGCACGGCGATGAACGCGCCGCACTGAGCCGGCACGTCCACGGCTTGGGTGCCGAGCTTGGAGTAGAAGAACTCCCCCCAGAGCTCGATGGTGGGGAGAACGCCGAGGAAGCCTTCGCACAAGGTGATGAAGGCGGACATCAGCACCACCGTGTTGGGGGTGAGGTGGTGCGGCTAGAGACCGTAGAACTCAAGAAAAGAGTGGAAGAAGCTGCTCGCCGGTAAGCCAAGGCCACGTAGGCAGTGCGAGCGGAAGACGACCCGCTCGTCCTCCTGCGGCGCCAGCGAGATTTCCCCCCTTCGCGCAAGACGGACCCGCACGAGATCCTCGCCGAGTAGCCGACGCGTCTTGCGGAGGAAATCGACGTGATCGTCGTGGACCTCCGAACCGTCCTAGGTGCCGGAGTGCACCATAGGGGGCGTGACGGTGGAGGAAGAACTCATTGTGAGGAGACCACTGCAGCGCTCGACGTAGCTTGAGGCGCAACGGCGAGAAGAAGAAAAAGAAGAAGAAGTATGAGGAGGCGGGGCGTGCGCGTGCTCCTCCGCTCCCCCTCCTCCCCCTACTTATAGACTCATGGGCTGCGAAGCCGAGGGGGCGGTTGTGGGATCTACTGCGCCCACTACCCCACGCCCCCCACGTTTATCGTGCAAAGTTCCTGCATGCAGTAACTCAACGGGAACCTCAACCGTCCACCCGGGCCGCAGCGGATCCGCTCGCGCGCTGATGCGTGGTAGTGGCGGGCCCCACCTGTAGGCATGTCCCGTCGCGCATGTGGGAGAGCAGACTGGCCTGGCCGCTCGTTGCCACGTGACGGGCTCGAAACGGGCGGCGGCCTGGAAGCTTAGCTAGTACTCCACTGGGATCCCGCCGGGGCGTTTGAAAATTTTGGGCGACTCAAATTGGGCGAGTCCGACTCCTGCCAGTCGGCCCGACAGGAATCGAACGAGGTTTTCACCTCAAGCACTCGGAGAAAGAAACTGCTGAGGCTCCTCGGCTGATCGTCCGCGGCGCCTCATCAGCATCGGGGACTACTGTCGGAGTAATGGGCCACATGTAGGCTAACCCGAGGCCCAAAACCTTTCAAGACATCGGGGCTGACTGCGCCCCTCGAGACGCTAGATGAAGAGCCGCCTTCTGGAGGACGGCTGAAGGAACAGTCGGCTACCCACATGCAGCCGAGTCCTAGAGGCGAGGTCAAGACCGGCCGACTCCCGCCTGGCGGCTTCCAGAGAAGCTGGCCACGGGGAGTCGGCCCACGACACCAACAAAGCCCATGCCCTCATTAGGGGGGATGGGACGGGGAGTGGCAATAGTGAAACCCACTCCCTCCCCTTTTCCAGGAGATGGCTAGGCCACAGTGCATGGTACCAACGGAGATCTCCGTCTGGCGCGGCACTGTTGCCATGCCATCCCTGACATCAGCAACAGTGGGCGGAGTCCTGTGCCCACAATGGCCTGTCGATACGGTCCATGGACGACGGGCCCTACCGGTCAGCGAGAGTCCAGAAGACGGCAAGAGCGCCACCAGTCGGACCCGTAGGGAGCCGTCCCCCGGGAGTCGGCCTGCCCCTCCCCCGGGTTCCCGGTGCCATTAACCAGACGAGACAGGGAGTGGCTACAGTGATCACCTGCCAGACGGCGGGGCTGTAGCCATGACCCCATGAGCAAGCCTGCGTCATTAGAGGCACGACTACAGTAATCAGCAGCCGGCAAGACCTGCAAGCGGCGGGTATGGCTTGTTGGCTCCGTACTAGACTAGTCGGCGGGGCCCACTAGTCGACGGGCCCCAGCAGTCGGTGGAAGGGCCAGCAGGCGAAGACCGACGGTTGGGCCCTGCACCCAGTCAGTTTACCATTGTACCCCTGGGGGGTAGGCCTATATAAACCCCCCAGGGCACCCATGCAAAGGGTTCCGACCCATTAGAACTAGACCAGATCATAGAGGGAGGAAAAAGCTAGACCTGCCTTCTCCTACCTTCAGCATACAGCTCGAGGAGCGCCCTTGTATTCACTTTGCCTTAGTGATCATGCGGAGACCCCGCAGAGCAGGACTAGGGGTGTTATCTCCTAGGAGAGCCCCGAACCTGGGTGAAGTACGCCGGCGTTCGTGTCTACGCCTCATCCCGTTTCTAGGCACCGACAATGTTCTAATCGCTCCCACCATGATAAGCCATCCATTGGCATATGTCACACCCAACCTCTTGGGGATATTACTATCAGTTGAGACCCGCCCAGGAGGGGATGGGTCAGCTTCAATGGCGGGTTACGCAAGAAGTTCAGTAAACATCCAAGTTTGTAATTTATTAAGTCTTATAGAAGGCCCAAAGGCCTGGGGCCGACTTGAGGCCCGATATTGTAAACCGCCATTGTAAGGAAATACTTGTACAGAAAGACATGTAAAGAAAGTCACCGAGCCGGACATGATTATGAGCCGGTCGGGACTCTGTAGACCACCTGGCGTCAACCTGTGTATATAAGGGGACGACTCGGTGGTGGTTTGGGGAACACACAAGCAAGTCGATAACCAAGACGGCGAATTGAGCCTCTTGGAAGTCGAAAACTCAGCAATACCAATCCCAACTAGATGTAGGCTTTTACCTTCATCGTAAGGGGCCGAACTAGTATAAAACTCTCTCGTGTCCTTTGTCCTGATTAACCCCTTTAAGCTTCCTAGTGCGATGGCCCTACGACTAAGTCCTTGCTCTAGGACATCTGCCATGTCAACTCCACGACAGTTGGCGCCCACCATGGGGCCAGCGCATGGTGGATTTGTGTTCTTGAAGGGCAACTTCGAAGGGCTCAAGGGATATGCTGTGGGCCGGATGACCAAGAGTCGTCGCGGCAAGATCTACATCGACGATGAAGGCTGGGGCCCCGAGGTCAGCCCGATCGAGTACGGATACCGGGTCCCCTTTGGCGGAATTCACGTCTTCATTGCCCGGATCAGCGAGTCAGAGCCTGCGCCGGATGTCCACACCGACCTCATCGAAATGGCTCAGCGCGCCGGGTCCACCCGTGTTCAATCTGTCATGAAGCATGCCTTCGTAGGCTGCATTCATGGCGGTGAATACTCTGAAGGATCAATGGAAGGCGGGGAGACGGCCATCTGCTCTAATACGGCATCATCAACAGGGGAGACGGATTCGTTGTACCAACTGCGAGACGGCTTGCTCGGGGGCTGTTCCGATGGCAGCAGTATTCCGGACCCCCTTGAGCCGCCAAATTGGGCCGGAGTCTTCATGGCAGGGACGCATCCCGGGCAGAACTCCACCGCAGCGACAGCAGCAGCCACCGGGTCGGTAGCTGCCGGGTCAGGAGACCCCGCGCGCCCCCCGGCTCAGGTTCTCATGGACCTCATGGATAAACTGATGACTCTGTTAACCATTGCGGTAGAGCCAGCGGATAAAGCCCAGCATGATGCGGAAGTGGCACGCATGCGGGAGGAGATGGCGCAAGCTAAGGAAAATTTGGCCGCGGAGGAAACCCGGATGGTAGCAGAACGAGCAAGTTTGGATGCTCGTGCTCAGCAGCTTCAAGCAGAAACCTTCCCGCTCTCCGTGGATCTTAATGCATCAAACGAAGTCATGAGGAGGAGGCGTCAGAAAACTCAGTCGCGTCTGCCTCTAACACTGGGTCCGAGGAATCTATTCCATACACCCGGAGCTGGAGGGGGCAACCCGCCGAAGGCAAACCGGGTCGAGACGCCTGGTGCACCAGTTCAGCCACACACCATGGAGCCGCCGCGCATGAATACAACTCCTCCTCATTATATATCAACACCCCGGGTCACTTTTCCAACCCCATGGAGAACCTCATTATGGCGTCGGCTCGATTGGCAGCTCTCCCGATGGAAGGCGACTCGCCAGCAGTAATTGAAACCCGGAGGGTAAGAGAACTACTTCAGACAGCTTTGGCCCAGCAGGATGCATACTCCCACAGTTGAGACAAGATTCACTCAACTCCTCGCCCAATCCGGAGCCCGAGTTACAGTAGGCACATGGAATCTGCAGAAATGTCAAGTAATGCTCAACGTCACAACCGGCCATATAGGTATGAGCCGGTGCGGGCTGGAGCTCTTAACTTGGCGGATCAGGAGAGGATTCGTCAAGAGGCGGAACGGGCGGCTCAGATAGCAGCAGAGCAGGTGGCTCACCAAGCCTTTCCGGCTTATCCAGCAACCTCGGTTGAGGCAGGAGTGGCTACAAGAACCGGAGGCGTACCTTGCCTGGTCCCATCCATACGCAATGAGCGGTTACCTAAGGATTTCAAGGGATCTCATAAGGTGCCTAACTACATGGCTGACTTACAGCCAGGGGCTTGGATTGAGAGTTATGAGATGGCTATGGAGCTGTTGGAGGTTAGTGATGCTGCAATGGACAAATATTTTACCATGATGTTGGATGGAACGACTCGGACCTGGTTGAAAGGATTACCACACAATTCCATCGGCTCATGGGCAGAGTTGAAGGCACGGTTCATCCAGAACTTTAAAGACACGTGTAAGCAGCCAATGTCAATTGTGGATCTGACCAATTGCAAGCAAGAGGATGGAGAATCTACAACCCATTGGGTGTGCCGGGTCAAGGAAATAATACATTCATCTGATAAGATGGATGCCGGCTCAGCAGTTTTGATGTTGGAGAAGAATTGCCATTTTGAACCTCCGAAGCAGAAGTTGGGGCGGCTTAAACGTGACTGTAATGACATGGGAATGTTGATGGCGGCTCTTGTCAAGTATGCCGACTCCGATACCACCAAAGACCCGGCATCTGATGAAGAAAAATCAACGAAGGGAAAGAAGAACGGCAATGGAAAGGGTCACTAGCATAACCCGGCAAATCAAGGAGGTAATAAGCGTAAGGCTTATGAGTTTGTTGCTAATACTAATGCGCAGGGTGGTAATCAGTGGCGCAAGGGCAGACAACCCCCTCGATCGGGCGGGTCAGGCCCCACCCTTAAGCAGTTATTGAATGAACCTTGTCCAAAGCACGACACCCGGGAGAAGCCAGCCACCCACTTGTGGAAGGATTGCATGATCATGAAGGCATTTAAAAATTCGAACGCATTTGATGGGGGTCACGGCCCGGGTGGCGGCTCTGGTGGAGGCGGCTTTTAGGGCCCGGGCGCGGGTTCAAGCGGAGGAGGTTTTCATGGTCAGGGACATCCCGGTCACCAGGGAGGTTATAATCAGCAACACAACCAAGGGAATCAACAGCAGCAACAATCCGGCTATCAGAGCAACCCGAAGCTGTTGAGTAGCGGACAATATCATGTCTTTACTACCAGTTTATGTAAGAGAGACCAGAAACTCCACAAGAGGGCCGTCAATGCCATTGAACCGGCAATCCCACGTTACCTACGTTGGTCGGAGCAGCCTATTGTGTGGAGCAGAGAGGATCACCCGCCTCGGGTTGATAATCCGGGTCACTTGGCTTTGGTAGTGGCACCTTAGGTTGGTGGGTACAAGTTTACTAAGGTACTCATGGATGGAGGCAGCAGCATCAACATCCTTTACTATGAGACGTTCCACCGGATGGGATTGACGGATAAAAATCTTAAACAATCCAACACTGTTTTTCATGGTGTAGTACCCGGTAAGTCAGCATACCCAGTTGGTAAGATCGAGCTGGAGGTAGCCTTTGGGGATGAGTATGACTCCAGGGCAGAAAAATTAACCTTTGAAGTGGTTAAGATCAAAAGCCCATATCATGCTCTGTTGGGCGACCGACTTATGCCAAGTTCATGGCTCGACCGTGTTACGTGTATTTGCAGCTCAAGATGCCGGGTCACAAGGGCACCATTACAGTCCATGGGAGCCGGAAGATCGCCTTGGAATGTGAAGAGGGGGATGCTGCTTATGCTGAATCTGTTTGTGCAACAGAGGAGTTGAAATTCTACAAGGATCATGTTGACCTGGCGGACATGACGTCATTAAAGAAACCAACAACAGAGCATGAGCCAGAGTTAAAATTCAAATCGGCTGATGACACTAAGATGGTTGACTTTGTGCCTGGCGATTCATCCAAACAGTTCATCATCAGTGCAAACTTGGATCCAAAATAGGAAAGCGCGCTCATCAAGTTCATCCGTGAGAACCGGGACATCTTTGCATGGAAACCTTCAGACATGCCGGGTGTCCCGAGGGAACTCGCTGAGCACACTCTTAACATCGATCCAAAGTTCAAACCTGTCAGACAGTTTCTTCGCCGGTTCAATGAAGAAAGGCGCAAGGCCATTGGAGAAGAGGTGGCCCGGCTCTTGGCGGCCGGGTTCATTGTAGAGGTCTTCCACCCAGAATGGTTAGCTAACCCGGTGCTCGTGCTAAAAAAGAATGGCACATGGCGTATGTGTGTGGATTACACAGATTTAAACAAAGCCTGTCCGGCTGATCCTTTTGCTCTTCCCCGTATTGATCAGATCATTGATGCTACGGTGGGTTGTGCACGGTTGAGTTTCTTAGATGCTTACTCTGGGTATCATCAGATTAAGATGGCAGTCAAGGATCAAGAGAAGACAGTGTTTATAACTCCTTTTGGGGCTTTCTGCTATGTGTCTATGCCTTTTGGGCTCAAGAGTGCTCAGGCGACTTATCAACGGTGTGTGCAGAATTGTCTTCATGATCAAATTGGGCGCAATGTTCATGCCTATGTGGATGATATAGTAGTGAAGTCCAAGGAAGAAGAAACCTTGGTCACAGACTTGAAAGAGACTTTTGATAATCTTCGGATTTACAAGATGATGCTTAACCCGGCCAAGTGTGTTTTTGGAGTGCCAGTCGGCAAGCTTTTGGGTTTTCTGGTGTCTAACCGAGGTATTGAAGCTAACCCAGAGAAGATCAAGGCAATTACATCCGTGGCCAAACCAACCTGCGCCAATGATGTTCAACGACTGGCGGGTCGTGTGGTTGCTTTGAGCCGGTTCATAAGATGGTTAGGGGAAAAGGCTATGCCTCTGTATCAGTTGATGAAGAAAACATATGTGTTTGTTTGGAGCGATGCTGCGAACGCCGCTTTTGAGGATCTGAAGGCACAATTGGCTGAGCCGCCGGTCCTAGCCACTCCAATTGAGAAAGAGTTGCTATTGTTATACGTAGCTGCCAACTCACAGGCTGTTAGTGTGGCTATGGTGGTAGAGCGCAAGGAGGCTGGCAAAGAGCATCCGGTTCAGCAGCCGATTTATTATGTCAGTGAAGTGCTAATTGAGTCTAAGCAACGATATCCACATTGGCAGAAGCTTGTTTATGGGGTGTTCATGGCGAGACGGAAGCTTAAGCATTACATTCAGGGACATCCAATCACTGTAGTTAGCTCTGCTCCTTTGGGAGACATTATTCAAAACAGAGAAGCTACAAGGCGAGTGGCCAAGTGGGTAATTGAGCTTGGGTCTCATGGGCTGAAGTATGTTCCACGCACTGCGATTAAGTCTCAAGCCCTGGTTGACTTCATCAATGACTGGACAGAGATGCAGATGCCAGAAGAAAAGCCGGACAACACATATTGGACTATTCATTTTGATGGGTCCAGGCAATTGGAGGGCTCGGGGGCTGGAGTTGTATTAACTTCCCCACGAGGTGATAAATTTTGTTATGTGTTATGATTGATGTTTCCGTGCACTAACAACGCAGCAGAGTATGAAGCATTGCTCCATGGTCTTCTAGTGGCAAAGGAGATGAGCTTGAGCCGGGTCAGATGTCTTGGTGATTCAGATCTAGTGGCTCAGCAGGTGTCTGGCAAGTGGGATTCCAAAGACCCTCTCATGGCGGCTTATCGCCAAGAGGTTGATTCTATTGTAGGGTATTTCAAAGGTTATCAGGTGGAACACATTGACCGTCGAAAGAACGAAGCAGCTGATGCTTTGAGCTGGCTGGGGTCTCAACGTAAGCCAGTACCACCCAACACCTTTTTAGATGTTTTGCATAACCCCTTTGTCAAGTTGCCCACAGAAGAAGATTTAGCTGTTCCTGACCCGGAGGCGCAGTTGGTGGCGGCTCTTCATGTCATCCCAGATTGGACGGTGCCGTTCTTGGCTTACATGACCCGAGGAGAATTGCCAGTAGATGAGACTCTGGCTCGACAGATAACCCGGCGGTCTAAGTCCATGACAATTTCGGATGGAGAGTTATTTCATCGCAGTGTTTCCGGAGCATTTCAATGGTGTGTTTCCCCGAAGAAGGTCAAGAAATCCTTCGTGAGATCCATGAAGGCGATTGTGGTCATCATGCCGGGTCAAAATCTTTAGTGTCCAAGGCATTTCGCCATGGTTTTTACTAGTTGACGGCTCACGCTGATGCAGAAGATTTGGTCAGCAGATGTGATGGGTGTCAGAAATTTGCATGACGAGCGCATGTGACGGCTCAAGAGCTCCGGATGATTCCAATCACTTGACCATTTGCAGTCTGGGGGCTTGATATGGTGGGACCTTTCAAAAGGTCTAAGGACAAGAAGACACATCTCCTGGTGGCTGTTGATAAGTTCACTAAATGGGTTGAGGCGGAGCCTGTGAGTAAGTGTGATGCAGCCATGACGGTTCAATTCATGAAGAAAATAATCTTCTGTTTTGGTTTTCCACACAGTATTATCACAGACAATGGCACTAATCTGTCCCAAGGGGCTATGGAGGAGTTTTGTCAGCGAGAGCACATCCGGCTTGATGTTTCTTCTGTAGCTCATCCTCAATCCAATGGTCAAGCTGAGAGAGCCAATCAGGAAATTCTGAAAGGGCTAAAACCCCAGCTTATGGTTCCTTTACAGCGAACGCCGGGTTGTTGGGTAGAGGAGTTGCCTTCAGTGTTATGGAGCATCAATACTACACCCAACAGGTCTACGGGTTACACACCCTTCTTCATGGTTTATGGGGCAGAAGCAGTATTGCCCAGTGACATCCGTCATGACTCACCCCGCGTGGCGGCTTATGTTGAAGCTAACAATGAAAAAGCCAGACAAGATGCGCTTGACTTATTGGATGAAGAAAGAGACTTAGCTGCAGCATGGTCAGCAATCTATCAACAGGACCTGCGTTGTTATCACAGCCGCCGGGTTAAGACCATGACTTTTCAGGAAGGCGACTTGGTGCTCCGGCTCATCCAAGATCTTTCAGATGCACACAAGCTATCCCCACCTTGGGAAGGACCCTTTGTGGTCAGTAAAAATATAAACAACGGGTCTTACTACCTCATTGACATTTGAGCGCACGCAGACTCACGTAAGTCAGAAGAGGAGACCCGCCGGCCGTGGAACATTGCTCAACCTCAGCCATATTATACCTAAGCCAGCGGCTCTCATCATGTACATACTTTTACATTGTATATACGATGATAAGCAATAAAGTAAGACCATCGGTCTCTTTTCTTTTCAAAGATTATGCATTTTATTATTATTTCAGAAATGACTATTAAGGAGCTGATCATATTTGAATCAAGTTTAACCTTTTCTAGTCCGGCTTATGATCATATCCGAATCTAGCTATAAATCTTATGGTCACTTGGGGCTTCCTGTTTAAACATAGGTCGTATGCGAACCAAAGAGAACATAGCTGTCGTAACCCTCTTGATCGGCTCAAGGCCAAACTCACTTAGGGGCTTCTTGATCATATCCGAATCATAGCTTAACCCCTTTTGAGCCGACTTGGATCGTATTCGAATCAGGGTCGTTAAAAACCTCTCAAGGTCATTTGGGGGCTTCCTGTTCAAACATAGGTCGTATTCGAACCAAAGAGAACATAGCTGTCGGTACCCTCTTGATCAGCGCAACGCCGAAGCCACTGGGGGCTATATGGTCGTATTTGAACCTTAGCTTAACCCTTTTGGTCCGGTTTACTGATCGTATTCGAATCAGAAACCCCCAATCTTTTGAATACAGACTTAAAATTATGTTTGTTGCTTGCCTTTGAGTTTTTGCTATTTCAATATTACAAATAAGTTAGTTTGGTTTTATTCGCCGGCTCAATTATTAGACAGCACAGCCGCCCAGGTTATTCAAACCGATGGTCTAAGGATCTAAAGGTACGAGCAACTGCGATATGATTATTGAATATTCAAGGATTATTAACTTTCATACATATTGAATTATCAAGTTCGTCACCCGGGTTATTTGAGCCAGCGGCCTAAAAATCAACAAGGACAAGGTATAATTCTTATTTACACGCACTTACCGGCTGCGTTAATTTAAGAGTTAGTACTAAACCTTATCCTTTATTTATATTTGTCTTTGTTCTTTGAGGTGGAGATACGAGTTGTAAGAGAGATTTTTAAACCCAGTTGTTTCTAAACCGCCTTGCCAGGTATTTCTTTTTTCCTTGTGTTCACAGGAACAAAGTTCAAACATTGCAGAGACAGGCATTAAACGAGGCATAAGAAAAGCATTAAATCATTGGCACCCGGAAGCACAGATTCACATAGAAGTGTTTTATGCGCGATGGCATAAGCAAACATACGGTGATTTTAGCAGCTAAGCTATTACAAGGCTTTCTAAAGCCCATGAAGATGATCATTGTCCTTCCCTCACCGGCTCAACATCTTGAATATGCTGGAAGTTGGGTTTGACTAGTCATAGCCGTTCATGGCGACAAATTTAGCTTCGTCATCAATCAGGCCAACCGGATCAACCTCCGGGGCAAATGTGTCTTCTCTCACTGGTGGGATCAAGTCGGTTACTTTATAGGAAGGAGGGGCCATCTTCTTATTCTCATTATCAAAACCCGGTTGATACTTGTCCACATTGGTATCATCTCCAAGGCTAGTCGCCTAAGGCCGGACTTCACGGACGCAGGCTATAAAGTCATCCTGATCAAAAGGAGACACGTCCTCCTTCATGGTAGGATAACCCCTTGCCACATCTGCCGGGTCTAGATCTGGTACCCAAGCCTTGGAGCGGCTTAGGGCAGTCAATGCTCCGGCTCGCGCGTAGGAGCGATTCACCTCCTGGAATCTGGCAGGGAGAATGGACAGCTTCTTCAAGATGTCACTGATCCAGTTAGACCCTTGATTAGTAGGAGAGATGGCAGCCAGAGCTCATTGTGCGCCAATATACAATTGTGCAGTTAAAGTGTACACGACTTTCATCTTAATCAATGGGTCCTGGTTTAGATTCTTACTTCGTGGACCTACATTCATTTTTCACAATTAGTTGACGAATCATATTCCGGTTTGACAAGAAATACATATGAAAGATCAAATCAGGAAGCTTACCAAAGATAGCAGCGACCATCTGAGACACCCGGCCTTTTAAACCGTTTAGTTCGGTTGAAATTTCCTTCAGAGCTGTTTCGACTGTCTCAGCTCGCCGGGTTAGAAGTATCTTCTCATCTGCCCACGTTTTCTCTTTGACAGCACGGTCGGTCTTCAACTTCTCCATTTCAGAAAGGCTTATTTGCAGTTGGGAGGTGAAAGACTTAATTTCTGATTCCTGGCTCGCTAGCCGGGTCTTTGTATCAATCAATTGGGAGTTCAGTTTAGACAATGCATTATGTGATAACATTCAGATACATCAAGACTTGGTTTCAAATTCCAGTATGCAATTTGAAGACTCAAGTCTCGAGTACTTTATGAATAAACCACTTGACACTTGGGGGCTAATGTATGTCAAATCAAATTTTTATGACTCTACCAACATATTTGAAGTCCCAAGTCCTTTACAAAGTAACATCACTTGGCACTTGGGGGCTAATGCACGCAGTTCAGCAAGTTTTTCAAGTTTAAACCGGAGTGTTAAGTATTTTGAAGGTGGTTTTCATTCTAAAAGTACCGATTCATTAATGCTCAAAATAAACTGGTCCTTTGGGACTACGGGTCAAGTTTTGTTTCTATCAGGCAATGATTCAGAGGTAAAAGTCTCGGCCTATATTTTAAGTCTATAGGTTATTTTAACTCTCTCGTGTCCTTTGTCCCGGTTAACCCCTTTAAGCTTCCTAGTGCGATGGCCCTACGACTAAGTCCTTGCTCTAGGACATCTGCCGTGTCAACTCCACGACACAACCCCCGACATTCATCTTCATTCATTGCAAACTCATGGACTTCATCTTGCACCACTTCATAGTTGGAGTGTTGAATGCTTGCGCTTTCCTTGTAAAGAGAGACACTATGGTGCCATGCTTCCATGGCCATGGTGAAAGGTCGGAGATGTGCAAGATCTTCAGATGGAATTGCATCTTGGATGATGAAGAGAGCATTCTCATTGAATTGATGATCCACGGCTTCTCTAGTTGTGAAGTTGCTTGGGTCATACGGATAAAAATCTTGCTCAATGATTCTCCAAAGATTAGTATTAACATGATTTAAATGACGTTTAAAGCGATAAACCCAAGCGTCAAAATCCTCATTTTTCACAATCTTAGGAGGAGGGCCGACATGATTTAAATGGGTGGAGGGAATAGGTCCTCCATAAGTAATAGGATGTTCCACATGGGCAAAGATGCCACTACCATTTCTACCACTAGACAAAGGAACTTTCTCACTAGTAGCTTCCCCCTTGTCGGAGTTAGCATTCGTCACCTTGTTAGTGGGATCAACCACTTCCAACGGCGCGGTGGATAATTTGAGACCATCAAGAAAGTTCTTAAGCATGCCTTTGACCTCTGCCGTCATGGAGGTTTTCAATATGTCCAAAGCCACATTGAACTCCTCACGCGAGACCGAGGTTCCCCCATCGGTCGTAGATGAGGACGGAATCACACTGGGGTGCTCCTCCTCACTGTCCATGGTGTCAACCATACTCTTCGGACGGCAAAGTCCTTAATAAAGAGACGAGGCTCCGATACCAATTGAAAGGATGTATATAGTTGAATAAAGGGGGGGGTGAATAGGCAACTAACAATTTTTAGCTTTTCTTTACCAACTTAAACTTTGCATAAGAGTAGGTTGTCTAGATGTCCAACTGGTTTAGCAACCTATATGACGCAACAACAACAAGTACACAAGCAAGCAAGAGATGCAACACAAAATAATCTTGCACAAGTAGAGGTATGGCATAACCAAGAGTGGAGCCGGTGAAGACAAGGATGTGTTACCAAAGTTCCTTCCTTTTGAGGGGAAGTACGTCTCCGTTGGAGCATTGTGGAGGCATAATGCTCCCCAAGAAGCCACTAGGGCCACCGTATACTCCTCACGCCCTCACACAATGCGAGATTCCATGATTCCACTATTAGTGCCCTTGGAGGCGGCGACCGAACCTTTACAAACAAGGTTGGGGAAATCTCCACAACTTAATTGGAGGCTCCCAACAACACCATGAAACTTCACCACAATGGAATATGGCTCCGCGCTGACCTCAACCATCTCGGGTGCTCAAACACCCAAGAGTAACAAGATCCACAAGGGATTAGTGGGGGGAATTAAATTTTTCTTGGTGGAAGTGTAGATCGGGGCCTTCTCAACCAATCCCTAGAAAATCAACAAGTTTGATTGGCTGGGGAGAGAGATCGGGCGAAAATGGATCTTAGAGAAACAATGGAGCTTAGGGGTGGAAGAGGTAGTCCACTCTGAGAAGAAGACTCCCCTTTTATGGTGATAGAACAAATCCAACCGTTATCCACTAACTCAGCCTGCGAAGAGTGGTACTACTGCACCAGACAAGCGGTACTACCGCAAGGGCCTGCGATACTACCGCATGGCTCTGCGGTACTACCGCTGGTGCGGCAGGAGCTAGACCAGCCCTGTTGCGAGGAGGCAGAGAGCGGTAGAACCGTTGGCGCGGTACTACCGCTCACCCTTGTGGTACTACCGCAAGGTAGGGTTAGTCTAGGCTGGGAAGGCACAGACATATAAAAATACATTCGTGGCTACCTCTGTTGAGTTTCAATCTGTGCAAAAATCCGACACGGTACTACCGCAAGCCTAGAGCGGTACTACTGTGTAGGGCGCGGATGTAAAAAATTACATCCGCCCCTACTTCCGCTCATGCTTCTGAGCTTGGCCTGAGGCCACGGTACTACCGCAAGCCTGGAGCGGTACTACCACATAGGGCGCGGATGTAAAAAATTACATCCGCCCCTACTTCCGCTCGTGCAGCTATGCCTGGCTTGAGGCCACAGTACTATTGTGCCCAAGGAGCGGTACTACCGTGAGCACCTGCGGTACTACCGCGCCCGTGGCCGATACTACTGCAAGGGCCTGCGGTACTACCACTCAGAAGAGCAGTACTACCACGTGCCCCACTTTAGCAACACTAGGAGTCCTTCATTTTGCAGAGACACAGAGAAACGGAGGATGCTCCAAAGAGCCAAAGGAAAGGAGGTGCATAAAGGAACTGACGTGTACGTGATGATTCCACCCAAACCTTTCCAATGCAGACCCCCTCTTAATAGTACGGCTTTCCTACGACTCAAATTCACCGAAAGGAAACATAGAGAAACGCCATCTTCAATAGGCTTCGTGGGGCACCAAATCGTCTTGTGCCTAGACATGATATATATGCAATGCTCAATGCACACGATTAGTCCGCAAAAGCATTATCATCAATCACCAAAACTACTAGGGGATAAATATGCCCTTACAGTGAGCTATCAAATGTCACTTCGTAACTGGGTTATCATAAAGGTGCTCTTCAAGTATCTCCAAAGGTATTTGTTGGGTTGCATGGATCGAGACTGAGATTTGTCACTCCGTGTGCGGGGAGATATCTCTGGGCCCTCTGAGTAATACAACATCACAAGAAGCTTGCAAGTATGCGACTAATGATTTTAGTCACATGGATCTTGTATTACGGAACATGTAAAGAGACTTGCCGATAATGAGATTGAACTAGGTATGGCGATACCTGATAACCCGCAAGTATAGGGGATCACAACAATTTTCGAGGGTAGAGTATTCAACCCAAATTTATTGATTCGACACAAGGGGAGCCAAAGAATATTCTCAAGTATTAGCAGCTGAGCTGTCAATTCAACCACACCTAAAAGACTTAATATCTGCAGCAAAGTAGTACGGAAGTAACGGTAATGGTGGCAAAAGTAATAGTAGCATTTTTGTAGTGATTGAACAATAGTAGCAACGAAAGTAACTTAGCAAAGATCAATATGCGAAAAGCTCGTAGGCAATGTCTCGGCAATGATAATTGTATCGGATGATATTCATCTTGTAGCAGTCATAACCTAGGGTGACACAGAACTAGCTCCAATTCATCAATATAATGTAGGCATGTATTCCGTATATAGTCATACGTGCTTATGGAAAAGAACTTGCATGGCATCTTTTGTCCTATCCTCCTGTGGCAACGGGGTCCTAATGGAAACTAAGGGATATTAAGGCCTCCTTTTAATAGAGAATCAGAACAAAGTACTATCACTTAGTGAATACATGAACTCCTCAAACTACGGTAATCATAACTCATAATAGGTGTATAAAACTTGCAAGATAGGATCAAGAACTCAACTATATTCATGAAAACATAATAGGTTCAAATCTGAAATCATGGCACTCGGGCCCTAGTGACAAGCATTAAGCATAGCAAAGTCATAGCAACATCAATCTTAAAACATATTGGATACTAGGGATCAAACCCTAACAAAACTAACTCAATTACATGATAAATCTCATCCAACCCATCACCATCTAGTAAGCCTACGATGGAATTACTCATGCACGACGACAAGCATCATGAAATTGGTGATGGAGGAAGGTTGGTGATGATGATGGCGACAAATCCCCCTCCCCGGAGCCCCGAATGGACTCCAGATCAGCCCTCCCGATGAAGAACAAGAGGCGGCAGCGGCTCCGTATCGTAAAACGCGATGAATCCTTCTCCTTGATTTTTTTCTCCCCGAGTAGGGTTATATAGAGTTGGAGTTGAGGTCGGAGGAGGTCCAGGGGGCCCACAAGCCCTCTAGGCGCGCCCCCGGGGGGGGGGGGGGAGGGGGCGCCCCCAGTCTTGTGGCCTCTGGGTGGACCCCCTCTGGATAATTCTTGCGCCAATTTTTTTATACATTCCAAAAATATTCTTCGCAAATTTTCAGGTCAACCCGAGAAATTTTATTTCTGCACAAAATAACACCGTGTCAATTCTGCTGAAAACAGCGTCAGTCCGGGTTAGTCCCATACTAAAAGTGACAAAGAAAAACTTTTACAAACTCTGTTTGATCTTGTTGTTGCAAATATGTATAGCCAGCATTCAGGTTTTCAGCAAAGATTACAAACTAACCATATTCACCATAACATTTAGGTCTCACATTTACTCATATCAATGGTATAATCAACTAGCGATCAATAATAATGAATCTCGGATGACAACACTTTTTCAAAACAATCATGATATAATATAACAAAATGGTATCTCACTAGCCCTTTCTGGGACTGCAAAACATAAATGCAGAGCACCCCTGATGATCAAGGACTGACTAGACATTATAATTCATGGTGAAAGAGATCCAGAGCCGTACTCATACTCTATATCAATTAATAGCAAAGCATACAAATGACTATGGTGCTCTCTAACTGGTGCTTTTTATAAGAGGATGATGACTCAACAATAAAAGTAAATAGATAGGCCCCTCGCAGAGGGAAGCAGGGATTTGCAGAGGTGCCAGAGCTCGAGCTTTAAAACAGAGATGAAAATAATTTTGAGCGGTATGATTTCATTGCCAACATAACAACCAAGATATCTTGGTATCTTCCATGTTAGATACATTATAGGCAGTTCCCAAACAGAATGGTAAAGTTTTACCCCCCTCCACCAACAAGCACACTCCACAGTTGATCCGAATCCACAGGTACCATCCATACCAACAACAGTCCTGGGGGAGTTTTGTTTGAAGTTATATTTTGATTTGATTTGAGCATGGAAATGGGCATCCCGAATACCAGCCACTTTCTCGTGAATGACAAGTGAATAAACACTCATTGTGAGAATAACCCACCTAGCATGGAAGATACTGACAGCCCCCAGTCACTACATGAGCGATTCAGGCATACAAAACAAATTATTATTTGAAGGTTTAGAGTTTGGCACACGCAAATTTACTTGGAACGGCAGGTAGATACCACATATAGGTAGGAATGGTGGACTCATATGGAACAACTTTGGGTTTATGGAAGTGGATGCACAAGCAATATTCCCGCTTAGTACAAGTGAAGGCTAACAAAAGATTGAGGAGCGACCAACTAGAGAGTGACAATGGTCATAAACATGCATTGAGATTAACTAACACTGAGCGCAAGCATGAGTAGGATATAAATCACCATGAACATAAATATCGTGGAGGCTATGTTGTTTTTGTTTCAACTACATGCGTGAACATGTGCCAAGTCAAGCCACTTGAATCATTCAAAGGAGTATACCATCCTATCATACTACACCACAACCATTTTAAAAGCATGTTGGCATGCATGGTAAATCATTATCAACTCGTAGCTAAATAAGCATGGCATGAATAACTATAATCTCTAATTGTCATTGCAAACATGTCTTATTCATAATGGGCTGAATCAAGAACGATGAACTAATCATATTTACAAAAACAAAATAGGTCGAGTTCGTACCAGCTTTTCTCCATCTCAACCCTTTCATCATATATCGTCATTATTGCCTTTCACTTGCACGACCAAACGGTGTGGATAATAATAAGAGTGCACGTGCATTGGACTAAGCTGGGATATGCAAACATTCATTCAAAGGAGAAGACAAGGTAATATGGGTTCCCTGTTAGATCAACAATAATGCATATGAGAGCCACTCAACATTTTCATTGTGGTCTTCCTCTCGACCCAAAGAAAAAGAAAAGAATTTCAAAGAAACACACTGAAATATTTTTGGAGTTTTTGTTTTTCGGAAGAAAGCAAAAGAAGAACGAGAAAAACTATTACATGGGAGTCCCAACAAGCAAAAGAAGAATAAGTCAATTTTAGTCGTTTTGGATGGCCTCCTCCTCCTCCTCCCCTCTCCACTGGCCCTCCCACCCTAATGGCGATCTATAGCTTTGTACCACCATGGAGGGCCTCCTACACTGGGATTTCAAGCCTGGGCTCTCCATTGCTGATCAGGTGCGTCGAAGGTTCGGTTCTACAGTCCATTTCTCACCTTCTTTGGGTACCAAGGAGTTTTTCTTGGTGGTTCACTTCTCCTCGGCTTCCTTCCCTTTGTCCGAAGAATCTGTGGGTATTGCTTTGTAATGTTGCATTGGAGGTTTACCATCGGGACTCAATGTCAAATCCATTGGTGAAAGAAGTTTTTGGTTCTCTTTAGCCTCCAACAAAGTTGGGCATTTCATATATCATCTCAAAGATCGGATTTGGCCTGACTTTGTTTGCCATTTTCAACTTTTTAGATCTTCCATGGCCTCTACTCCTTGGAATGATCATCATTGGCACTCCGATATGGTTATCCATGCGGTTTCCACATGATCTCCCATGGCAATGAGAGCAAAATTGATTTTTTTACATCCATGCGATACTGGTGATGGTCATAAATTGACAACCCCTACTTTGCAATCTTCTGTGGTGTCACCGCCGACGTGTATTCCGGCGAGTGACACCGGCGAGACCATTCTGGGTAACCAGATTCCTAACATTAATGGTCTTAATGGCATTCATGACAATAATTCAGGGGTCGGCCTTCATTTCGGGAGTTTCCATCATGTCAATACTCCCCTGAGCAATAATAGCAATCAGGACAATCATCATTCATTACCTCAGGATTTATGTCTCGGTGCTTTCAATTTTGAATTATCCACCAATTCTGAGGATACACGACACGTTTTTGAAGGTCAGTATTTTCAGCAACTTTATTGGGATAATATACCAACTTTTATGGTGTTCCATATTCTTGACCAAATGAAGTTTGGTTATTCTCGGAGTCACATTGCCACGATATGGTCACTGTCATCTATACCAACATTGGATTACATTTACAAAAGGCTTAATATCTGCTCTCAGTGCACACTTTTGGGCCATCTTGCTGAATCCTGCTCGGGTATTGCTTGTACATCTTGCTTAGAAACATCTTGCCAATGTGAGCCGCATGAGAACACTGACATCTCCAATCATGCTAATGCATATGTGTCACCAACGATTGGACCTTCTCCATGTAACACTTGTGGAACCAGTGAACATTATTTTTATGACTGCCCTGCTCTGGTCCTCTGCCATCGTTGTGGCTGGTTGGGCCATAGTAAACATCAGTGTGGGCTTAGCACTGCACTTTACATGTTTTGGAAGCCCAAGTCTCGGCCCACTGCTCATAAAATTGCCCGTATACCAGATACCCATGATGGCCCAACTGCTGTGGCTTCGTTGCATACTCGAAATGACCAAGATTTCAAGGATACTTTACTAAATATTTCTGCGGATAATTTTGATACAAATCCTCACAACATCAATAATAATTCTCCTTCTATTCTTGCTCTGGACTTGGCACAACCGCAACAGCAAGAAATCATCTTGATAGATAATATTGATACACTTCCCACAAGTCGACGCACTGGCACCCGTGGAAGAGTGACCATCCGCTGTGCATCGTGTGGTGCTCCTGAACACGTGGTGACCTCCTGCTGGGCTACTCGGCGGTCCGACGGGGAATTTGGGTCCCAAAGACTAGAATCAGCCCCACCGGTACGCCTTCTTCCTCTGCTATTCCTACCACCTCCTCTGACGCTCCTCTGGTTCCTCGCCCACCCTCGCCCATGGCGAACTACCCTGTCAATGTCGTTCCTTACCTGCCACAAGGGATGACAATTGAGCTGGGCCCTGAGGATCCTGTTGTGCGGGATGAGATGGTCGTCAGTCCCACTCCGCCGCTGCGCCATGACTTCCTGGCGGTGGCGGAAGTCAATCGCTTCGTCCCGTTCCACCAGAAAGCTGCGTTGCGCCACACCATCGAAGGTTTGCTCCATGAGTCTCATTTCTTTCCCACTAAGGTGGATGATTACCCGCTAGGCATTGTAATTTTTGGATTTCCGGATTCAGTCATTAGAGATGATGTGGTTGGTACTACTTTTGAGCTCGATGAAGATGAGGAAAATCTGAACACTGTTGTCTCTTTTGTCCTCATGATGCTGCTCTTAACATGAGGTTGACTACTTATGGTCCTCAAGTGTGGCTCCTATACATTGGTTTCCCTCACGATTATCAGACTTCACATTACATTCACAAATCAGTAGATAAGTTTGGTGAGCTGATTACCTGGAATAACCCTAGAGGGGATAGGAAGGTTGTGTTGATCAAAGCCAGAGTACTCAGTCTTAGTAGGGTGCCTAAAAGTTTCGTCATGCACCAACTTGGTGGAGCACGACACTGCTGGACCATTTGTGTCACGATCTTGAGAAGTAGTGACTGGAATGCGCATATCCCTAATGTCCCTCCGGCGGGCATTGATCCTCCACCTGCTGATGGAATCCCACATCCTTTATTTGGAGAGGGTCTGACGATAGAGCATATGTATCAAGCGCAGCTGCATAACTGGCTAGCACAAAATGCAGCACCTAACTAGAATAATGAGGAGGTTCAGCAAGGTAATGAGATTCACTTCCAGCCCAATTGGGGAGTTTGGACGCCTTCACCACCACCTGCTGTCTATAATTACCAGGTTTGGCTTGCTGCTGAGGGGTTACTGTCAGATTTCGGGTTCCGGCAGACCCTTGAGGTTCGGACACTGGGGTGCGCGCGGAGATTTCGCCTCCTACCTACCTGCACCCCTCCGCCTCGCTAAGATCTAAGCTATGGAAAGAACAACACAAGAGACACAGGGTTTATACTGGTTCGGGCCATCGTTGTGGTGTAATACCCTACTCCAGTGTATGGTGTGGTGGATTGCCTCTTGGGCTGATGATGATGAACAATACAAGGAAGAATAGCCTCGCGAGGGTCTGTTCTTGGCTGGGGCGATGAACTGCTGGGAGGAGTTCAGTCACCCTTCTCTCTCTCTCTCTTCGATTGTTGATCTCCAACCTCCCTGGCTCCGCACTGTGGGTGGCTGGTCTTACTTATAGAGGACCTGGTCCTCTTCCCAAATATCGAGCGGGAAGGGAGCCAACAATTGCGGGCTAATTTGAAAGGGGATAGCTAGTACCAGCTATCCTGACAAAAGTAGTCTTCGCCTGCGCAAAGCTCTGGTGGTGATGCCGTCTTGGGCTCCATGATGACCTCCGTCTCGCAGTCCTCCTGGTCTTGGTCTTGTTGCACCGAAATGGCAACCTTTGCCCGATGCCTCGGTACTCCGTGGCTGCGCTTGTCCCCTTGCGTCACGGGCACCTCGTGAGGTACCCCGCCTTGATCTCTCCGCCTCCTCGCGAGCCAGCCTGATGAGGCCGTGCCTGAGGAAGCTCCATGTCGTCCGCCCCGCGAGGCTTGGCCCCTCGCGAGGGTCTTGGGTCTGTGTTGATGAAGATGGGCCGTGCTGGGCCCCCCTTTGTGCCACGCCGCAGGCCCCAGGCAGGCAAGTCTGGGGACCCTCGTTCCCAGAACATCGACAGTAGCCCCCGGGCCCAAGGCGCGCCCGGACTTGGCCGTGCAGGGAGGCGGAAGGGCAAGAGCGAAGCGCCGCGGGCCCTAACTGCCTGCCGCCTTGGGCGCCGTGTGACGGTTGATTGGACGTGGGCGCCTTAGCAACCGTGCAAGTTGATAAAGGAGCGACATCCGCTTAGGCTTTTCTTTTTGCTTTCCCCGGTTGCTGCTCAGATCCCCTTTCTTGCGCCTCTCCTTCCTTCCTCCAAAATTTCCAGATCTACTCCGACCGTGTGACCTAGGAAGCCATGGCGCCTTGTCAGCCCCCGGCCGTAGCTTGGTACTTGTCTGACCTGGACTCGCCGAATGTGTCGGAGGCGAGCCTTGCCCGGTTGCGCCGGATGGCGACGCCGCGGGGCATCGACGGGGCGAAGGTGTTCAAGGCCGGCTCCGCCACCCCTGAGGGTCAAGGGAGCACCTTCTATCCGTTCGTCGTAAGTGCCATTGCTCCTGGCCTGGTGCCTCCCTTCTCCGAGTTCTTCTTCTCTGTCCTCCGCCATTATAAGCTAAAGGCTCTGCACCTCCACCCCAACTCCATCCTTCTCCTGGCAATCTTCGCCTATTACTGCGAGGCTCACGTAGGGGTGCAGCCCTCAGTGGCCTTGCTGCGCCACTACTTCTACCTCCGGACCTCTCGCGGTCCTGCTTCCGCGTGCGCGAGCTTCATCGTGTACGATGGCGCCATTGCCATTTCGAACCCCAGGAAAAGGATTGAGGGCTTCAGGATCAAGTGGGTCTTGGTGGATGCTGGGCGCATCCACCCTCGGCTGATCTTGCCCACGGAGCAGCCCACGAGATCCAGCGATTGGGGTCGAGCGGAGCTCGCGGACCCCCGCGCGAAGCTGGTGTTGGAGAAGATGGACGCGGATCTGAGGCCGGCCAACATGGCAGCGGTGAAGCTGACCGGCGCGTCACTGCTGAGGGAATTCCTGGAGCACCAGCTGGCTCCGCTTCGGCAGTACTCACTTCCAATGTGGAGGCCCCGTCCGAGCCCCGCGGCCTTGGCCGACGGAGATCTGGCTGCGGTCCTCCAATCTCTGGTCGGGGGCGATGTGGCAAGGTTGGTGGGCGCTCCTACGCCCTTGTTCCTCCGCGACGACTGGGAGCAGGTAGTGGAGTCCATGCCCGTCTTCAACGGGGATGGGCCCGTGCCCATGGAAACTCCCGAGGAACCGGTGGACGTGCCCTCCAACGACTCCAGCGAAGAGGATGAAGGAGGGGAGCGGGAAAAAGGGCCTGACTCCGAGGCGACTGACGGAGAGTCGAGGGCTCCCCTCCCCCGGTGCAGGTCCCGCGTTCTCCGCCTCTCTCCGAGCGATGACGACGAGGATGACGACGAGCAGGACGGCGGGAGCTTGCCCCCGATCCTGAAGAAGGACAGGACCGGGCTGATCTCCCGCGGGTCTGCCCCAGCCCCGAGGCAGACCGCAGATGCACCTTCCGCTTCCAAGCTTCCCGAGGTTGACCCTTCCAGCCGGCTTTCAGGCTTCAAATTTGGCCGGAGGCCGCTTGAGCTCACTGGCGACGACCCGTAAGCATTTGATTCTTGTCTTTATTTCTTGCTCTGCTTCTGAGGCTTGATGTCCGCATCTCTTGGATAGGCTGGCGCCCGGAGCAAAGAAGTCGAAGGGAGCTCCTGAGGTTCCATCCGTGGCAGCGCCTCTGCCCGCGAAGGAGGGTGACCGCGACGCACAGGCTTCTCCTGCCCGGTCGTCCTCGCGAGGCCTGGCTGAGCCGGCTGGGGCGAGCTCAGCCCCTACGGCCCAAGTGACTCCCGAGGTGTCCTTGCCTGCCGCCGCTACTACAGCCGTTGGGGCGCGGCAGACTCCGCCTCAGGATGCTGTGGCCGCGCTGCCGCCTTCTCCTCCTACTCCACCAGCTGCTGTCTCTCCGACTCCTTCTACCGTTCTGGATCGCGATGTTGCTGAGCTGGACCGACTGCGGCAGGATCTTCTTGGCGCCGACCCTTGCTTCGTGGCCGGGCGCTTGGAGCTGGCTTTAGGATGGGTTCGCTCCGACGCTTCGATTCGGGCGGCGCTGGTTCAGGACTCGACGGCTTGCGATGAGGATAAGCAGGCCGTCCTTGAGGCGAAGGCTACTCGTGACGCAGCCCTGGGGGAGGTGGTCGACGTCCGTGGTCGCTGCAAGGTGCTGGAGGATGAGTTGCAAGGCCTGCGGGACCAGCTCTTGAAGATGTCGCCCTTGGCCTTGGCCCCACGGCCGAGGCCGAGGCGCGTGTCCTATCTTCTGCAGCACTGACGTGGGTCCTCACCCACATCAACCTTTGCGATCCCAGCGTCGACCTCGACAGCCTGCTGGAGCCGGTAAGCGGCGAGCGTGCCGCTGCCGAGGCCGTGAAGGGTCGCGCGGAGGCTCTGCTAGGGAAGTTCCGGGCCTTCAGCACCAAGCCAAAGCAAGGCGCTGCCGATCCCACTGCTCCATGAGGCGAACCCACTCCGCGCTGCTCCACCACCGACAAGTGACTCCGTTGTGGCTCCTGTCCTGCCTTTAATTCCTGCACATGTATCATGCCTCGGGGAGGCGTTTAAACTTGCGTTTGGCATTGAGATAAAAGTGTGGACTGTAATATTTGCTTTTGAATTCCTTGAAATTTGCGCTTTTCCTTCCTACTTGCTTATGTTCTACGCCGGCAGAGCCCGGCCCCACGCATGCCTCACCCAACGTTGGTCCCGACCGGAAACCAGGACGGGGCCAAGGAGTGAGGGGCTACGTGACAGGTTAGGCTCCTGGGTCGCGATGCTCAGGAGTCACCCTTGGCGCACGAACAACATGTAGGGAGGTGTGATGTGGGTGGATCTACCGTTCTACGTCTGCAGAGCCCGGCCGCGCGCATACCTCAACCGCCATTAGCCTTTCAGAACTAAGGAGTGAGGGGCTACGTGACCAGTTAGGCTCTTGAGTCGCGATGCTCAGGAGTCCCCCTTGACGCTCAAACGGCCTTCGTACCTTGGCTCCGCTCGGGGAGAGACGCGCGACGAACCAGGCCCGGGGGGACCTGGCTGGGCGGCGTGTGTCTGGGTGTGACCCAGGCACAACCCCCATGCCCAGCCCCCTCACGCGGCACTCCCGAGGGGAGGCGTTACGATGAGGCTAGACACTGAGCTCTGGTCTCCCTGAGGTTGATGCGGCCCGAGGGCCACCCTCAGTTGTTTATCACCAGCGCGGAGCATAGCGCTTCCGTATGTGTACGGGCATAGCCGCTCCTCGGCAGTGTCGTCAGCCAGCACGGAGCATGGTGCTTCCATTGGTACGTGGGAGGGGGCCCCCCTCCGGGAGGTGCCCCCGGGGCGTGTACAGCCCCGCCCTGACACATGGCTGGCACGGTAGGGCCTGGCGAGGTGTATCTGGGCACCCGTGAGCCAGCGCGGGACTCACAGGGCCCTACCTCTAGGCGGGTTGCGCCTGGCACTGGGCCTTATCTTGTGATGTGTCCCTGCAAATTTGGTTAGATGTAGGCACTCTACGTCCTCGGGTCCCGGCCCTCGAGCTGGTCTCAGCCGTCGCTGGTATGCTAGGTCGCGATGCCGTGGACAAGGCCAGAGGGTGAGGGCTGGAGAGCCAGTAAGAGCCCTGAGTCATGATGCTCAGGTACCCCCCCTTTAACGTGCAAGTGGTCGGCATGGAGAAGAAGAGGTGCCGTGGACCGGCATCAAATAATCAAGCATGGTGGGTCTAACGCATAACCGGAAATAAACGCAAATGGGATACATGCCGCTGGGTCTGGCCTGAGCGACTTGGGGATCATGCAGCCTGAGGGGCACCCCCGATAAGGTAAGCTAACAACACGAAATAAAAGGGATACACGACGCAGGGACGAACCCACGCGGCCTGGGAATAATGCAGCCCTGGGGGGCGCTCCCAGCTGGAAGTGAAACTTGAAAGATGTCACCTGATGACGTTGAGGATGAAGGGGTGTTGGTGTAGCAGACTCGATGGCTGCGGAAGCCGATCCTCACGAGCCCCCAGGCCCAGGGGCCTCGGGAGGCTCCGGAGGTGCCGGCGGCTCCTCGCGGACCATCTCCATCTCCGCCAGGGCTGCGGAACGCCTGGCCTCTTGTGCCTCCGTGATGCCCCTCATGAGGCGCTGGTACGTGGGAGCCGCATTCGGCAAGCCGTAAGGCATGCGAACATAGCTGTGGGGTGGACCTCCGCAGCGCCCCACTCGCGAGGGCCAGAGGCACTCCAGAGAGGTGACTCGGTTGAGCCCTGGTATGTCGATGCAGATGCGCAACCCACCATCCTCGCTTGGATGGGGAGCCACTGATGGTAGGCGGCGTCTGCCTTTCATGACTCTTGACTCCTGTAGCTCCTGAATGGCCTTGCTGAAGAACTCCTGAGGGTCTGGCTCTCCTTGCCTTGCTCCTTCTTGAGGGAAACGTGCTTCGAAACACGCCTCCATGTGGTGCCCAAGCGCCTCCCTCGTGACCCTAGCTAGGTCGGTGGCCCTCCAGGGGAGAGCCCCCGAGCCCTGCTTGAGGAGGGCGCCGGGCGCGCTTTCCTATGCGATGGAAGGAGGTTCCCCCTGGGCAGGCACGGGCCCAGAGGGGCCTGCCTCCTGAGGGGCCGGGCCGGACGATGTCTTCTTCTTCTTGGGGGCGGTCTCCGGAAGCCTCCTGCTTCCGTGATCCGGGTCTTCCAGTGACGCGGCCTGAAAGGCTCGTTCCAGGGAACACACCGCGTCCTTCTCTTCACAGGGCACCGTGATGACCCCGCCACTTCCTGGCATCTTGAGGACGTTGTAGCCGTGGTGAGTTACGGCCATGAACTTGGCCAGCGCTGGGTACCCAAGGATGGCGTTGTACGACAGGCGAATGTGAGCGACGTCAAAGTCGATGAGCTTGGTGCGGTAGTTGTCGCGTGCCCCGACGGTGACAGGGAGGCGGACCTGCCCAATCGGGACCGTGGAGCCGTCGGTGATTCTGGAGAAAGGCTTGGTTGGCTGAAGCTGGCTGTAGGGCACTTGGAGATTGTTGAATGTTTCCACGGACAGGACGTTGAGCCCTGCCCCGCCATCGATGAGGGTCCTGGTGACCACCACGTTGCTGACGATTGGGGAACAAAGCATCGTGAGGACTCCGGCTGTAGCCGCACACTTGAGCTGATCTGCTGAACTGAACGTGATGGCGCACGCCGACCACCTAAGAGGGCGTGTGGCTTCGAGCCTGGGGAGGGCTGCATTCACTTCGCGGGCGAACTGCTTGAAGATGCTTTGAGAGGCTGGGGCTTGAGCCCCGCCCAGGATGCAGGCGATCGCGCGCGGCTCCTGGAAGCCCCCAGCCCCCTCGTCCTGGTGGCGGTCCTCGTTTCTCCTAGGCTGCGGCAGCAGCGGAGGGAGGCCTGCGTTGCCTTGTGGGTGATCCTCACGAGGCTGATCCCTCCAGTCTCCCTCACGAGGCGGGTCTTGCCAGCGATCCTCGCGAGGTTGATCACGCCACCCTTAGTGCGGGCCACGGTCTTCCCAGCGTCATGCGTTCCTTCCTCCTCCTCGACCGTAGCCCCGGTCACCGCGGTCGGGCGACGGCCGATCCTTCCTTCTCGCACGGCTCGGAGCTCTTGACATTCGTTGGTGTTGTGGGTGTGGAGGTCGTGGTACACACAGTACCGACTGCCCTTCGGAGGTTCGGGCTGATCTCTGCCCCGCTTGGTGTCTGGTTCTGCCGCGAGCACGGCAGCCCCCTTGCACTTCACATCGTTGGCCTTGGGCTTCTTCTCTTCTGGGTCTGCGGCCGGCAGCTCGAGGAGGGAGAGACACCCTTCCTCAGCCCTGGCGCACTTGGTTGCCAAGTTGAATAGCTCCAAGGAAGTGCACAGGTCTTCATGCATCGCCAGCTCCTCCTTCATCTTGACATCACGCACGTCGTCGGAGAAGGCTGAGATGATGGCCTCCTCAGTCACCTTGGGAATCTTGAGGCGTGTGTTGTTGAAGCGCTAGATGTACTTCTGCAGGGTCTCCCCGGGTTGTTGCTTGATGCGGCGCATGTCGCTCACGGCGGGTGGCCGGTCGCGAGTACCTTGGAAGTTGGCGATGAAGCGGGTGCGCATCTCGTCCCAGGAGGAGATCCTGCCTGGAGCCAGGTTCAGGAGCCAGGTGCGGGCCCCGCCCTTGAGCGTCATGGGAAACCAGTTCACCATGACCTTCTCGTCTCCGTTGGCAGCTTTGATGCTCAGCTCGTAGAGCTGGAGGAACTCCGCAGGGTCAGCCGTGCCATCGTAACGAGGAGGCAGATCTGGCTTGAACTTGCCAGGCCACGCGACGCTGCGTAGCTCGGTGGTGAAGGCGCGGCAGCCTGCTGTGGCCACGGGAGGCCTTGGGTGACGGAGAGCATGGTCTTGCACGTCCCCATGCGCTGCAGCTAGGAGCAGCGCGAGGTCTTGACGCGCGGGAGCAGGAGCATGGTCGCGACGTGCTGGAGGACGGAGCGCCCGGGCAGCTTCTTGTGGGCGAGGGACTTCTTGGCAGCTCTGCTCTTGCCGCGCGGGTACCTGACGGAACGGGTTGCAGCTCTCCACGATGACCTCCGTCTTGCAGTCCTCCTGGTCTTGGTCTTGTTGCACGAAATGGCAACCTTTGCCTGATGCCTCGGTACTCCGCGGCTGCGCTTGCCCCCTTTGCACCAAAGGGGAAAGGAGGACACTTCGCGGGCTGGCACCCACCTGGCGCCCTTGGTCGTCATGGCTTGCATCACGGGCACCTCGTGAGGTACCCCGCCTTGATCTCTCCACCTCCTCGCGAGCCAGCCTGATGAGGCCGTGCCTGAGGAAGCTCCGCGTCGTCCGCCCCGCGAGGCTTGGCCCCTCGCGAGGGTCTTGGGTCTGTGTTGATGAAGATGGGCCATGTTGGGCCCCCCTTTGTGCCATGCCGCAGGCCGCAGGCAGGCAAGTCTGGGGACCCCCGTTCCCAGAACGCCGACAGTTACAAGTGCAAGATGGAATTCTTCCATCCAACAACCTACAGGACAGCCCAGGCATGGCCTGGAATGACTCTATTTCTGCTTTTGGATCTTCAGACTCTAGTGCTACAGTCTCTGACACCTATGTCCTAGTACCTCGGAACATTTTCAATAGTATTGCAGCTCACTATGAAGAAGGGGAGAGTTCTGCTGTCAGGGCACCCCAGCCTAGCTCACTAGATGTGCAAATCTCAATTTCTGCTATTGGGCTGCATTTTGAGATGACAGCTAATGGTGACATCATGTCTTCTATGCTGATTAACCAAGGTATCCCTATAAGAAAACTCAATACTTTCCTCTCTGCTGGAATTATGCCTATCATTGCTGCCTATGGACCATGGAGTACTGGTTATGGATTCAGATATGAAAGAGTTGATATGAGGCTGACCATTGTTGAGCAGGATGGTGTTCTGCAACTGTCTGAAGCTACTCAGCTTGTGACTAATTCTGGCAGTGTCTTGCCTCATACACTGTCTGCTCCTCCCACCCTAAGTTTAACTGAATTACCTGAGCCACTGTCAGTAGCAAATGAAGCTATTTTTCAGAATAACTCTGCCATTGTTGCACTTGATAGCCCTAGTACTGATCTTGGAGTGGATGTGGCTGCTGTTTAGCATATGGAAGATTCTCATATGGAGGACTCTGCTATCGATATGGCTATGCAAATCACTATGCCAACACCTGACCCACCTGCACCTGTTGTCACTGCCTCTGCAAGTCGACGTGGAAAAGCACCTGCCCCTGAATCTGTCATTCCTCTTCGCCATAGCAGCAGATCCAATAAATATGATGGATTCAAAGTTCCACCTCTCTCGGACACCAAGACCAAGGTCTCCAAGGTAAAACCTAGGGTGATTCCCTCTGCGGCTTCCACCACTGCTGTTTCTGAGCCATTTGCAACCTAAGAGATACCACCACCCACGGTGATACCAGTTATTCAGCACATTGGTACTGTCATGTGTGGAATTCCTGCTAAAGAGCTCACTGATGAGCAGCTCCAGGCATCTCCTAAAGATGGCCCACCCTCGGCCCAGGCTTAAGCCCTCTGTCCGGGGCTCATCCTTTTGGCGTTTATCTGCTCGTACTTTCATATTATCCTATATTTATTATGGTCCTTCATGTTAATTGGAACGTACTTTGTTGGAACGTCCGGGGTTTGAATTCTGAGGCAAAACAATTAGCACTTTCAAATGCAATCAACTCGTGTGGTTGTGCTGTTATCTACTTGCAAGAGACCAAAAAACCATATTTTGATCACACTTTCATTAAGTCTTGTTGCCCTAAACGTTTTGATCAGTTTGATTTTGTGCCCTCCCGGGGTGCTTCAGGAGGACTGGCCACGATCTGGAACAGTGCCATTTTCACAGCCACCACCATAGCGCACGAAGACTTTGCCCTGGTTACACGTTTTCAGTCAACCCAATCGACTCATTTTTGGACCCTGGTTAATGTATATGGACCATGTCAAGGGGTCAACCGAGTTAACTTCATTAATTGGCTCATGGCATTAAATATACCCTCTAATGAAGATTGGCTCTTGGTCGGCGATTTTAACTTCATTAGAAGCCCTGATAATAGAAACAAGCCTGGTGGGAGTTATAGTGACATGATTACTTTCAATGACTTTATTCGGTCACAAGCCTTAATTGAACTACCCATTAAAGGCCACGAGTATACCTGGAGTAACATGCAACTTGATCCATTACTCGAGCAGATTGATTGGTTCTTCACAAGCAATAATTGGACAAGCACTTACCCTCATACAATGGTTAAACCCCTCGGACGACCAGTATCTGACCACATCCCTTGCGTCATCAACATTGAAACTTCCATCCCTCGCTCCAAACTATTCAGGTTTGAATCTTTCTGGTTACAACATCCAGGCTTCATGCAAATAGTTCAAAATGCTTGGTCAAAACCTGTGTCTTCCCAAAATATGGCAACAGTGCTCTGCAGAAAGTTCAAAACTCTAAGACATGACCTCAGATACTGGAGAAAAAGCATTTCAAAACTCTCCATTGCCATAGAAAATTCGAACAGGGCCTTATTGGAAATTGATGGGCTGGAAAACAAAAGACAATTGTCCACACCTGAAGTAAATTTCAGAAAAATTCTCAAGGCCCACCTCATCGGACTGCTTAACTACCAAAAATTATATTGGAAGAAACGGTGCACCATTCGATGGGTGCAATTCGGAGACGAAAACTCCAAGTTTTTTCAGGCCATGGCATCTGAGAGGTACCGCGGAAATAATATTGCAACACTGTCCACAGATGATGGTATTTGCGTGGATGATCACACGGGGAAAGAAGCTTTACTGTTCCACTCCTTTAAACAGAGACTTAGCACTTCCTCTCATAATGATATGAAATTTGACCTTCAAAGAATTATCAAAAGGATTGAAGGTCTCGATGAGTTAACAGTCCCATTCACCCAAGCTGAGATCGATCATGTTATTAAAACAATGCCTGTTGACCGCGCACCTGGCCCGGATGGATTCAATGGAGCATTTCTTAAAGCTTGTTGGCCGATAATAAAAGAGTATTTCTATAAACTTTGCAACCAATTCTTTGATGGAAATCTCAATCTTGAAAGCATTAATGATGGGTTTATCACTCTGATCCCAAAAAACAATGCTCCCAGCACTGTGAACGATTTCAGGCCAATTACTCTTCTAAACTATTGTCTAAAAGTGATCACAAAAATATTGGCTAATCGATTGCAGAAAATCATTCTCAAAATTATTCACCGAACCAGTATGTATTTCTCAAAGGTCGTACCATACAAGACTGCCTTGCATGGGCTTTTGAATACACCTATCAATGTCAAAGCTCCAAGAAAGAAATTGTGCTTCCCAAACTTGATTTTTCTAAGGCATTTGATACAATAGACCATGAGGCAATGCTGGTCATCATGAAGAATATGGGATTTAATGAAAAATGGCTTGGCTGGATACAATGCATCTTCTCATCAGGCAAATCTGCAGTCCTGCTCAACGGTGTACCTGGAAGGCAATTCCATTGCAAATGTGGAGTACGCCAAGGTGACCCCTTGTCTCCACTAGTTTTCGTACTTGCGGCTGACCTTTTGCAAGCGGCGGTCAATGGTGCATTCTCACGAGGTGAGATCAGCTTACCTTTTCCTTGCAATAGCCAGAAAGACTATCTAGTGATACAATACATGGATGATACTATTCTTGCTATGCCTGCTTGCTCTGCCCAAGCCACAACCATCAAGAACATACTCTCTGACTATGCTACTTCAATTGGCTTGAAGATAAATTTCCACAAGTCTACCCTCATACCACTGAACTATGACCCAGACACTACGACTGCATTGGCAAATATCTTTGGTCGTGTTGTTGGCAAGCTACCATTCACCTATCTCGGGCTCCCAATGGGCACTACTAAACTAACCATTCTGGATCTCATGCCCCTTGTTTGTCGTGTGGAGAGAAGACTGTCTGCCACCCTTAATATGATTTCCTACGGAGGGAAACTCACACTTCTGAACTCAGTCATAAGATCTTTAATAATTTTCGCCCTTTGCACTCTCAAACTCCCAGCTGGCATTATTGAGATTATAGACAAAATCAGAAGAAAATGCTTATGGACAAAGAAAACAGACCAAGGTGAGAAGTGTAACTCTTTGGCTTCATGGGACATGATTTGGAAACCTAAAGAGTGTGGAGGGCTTGGCATCCTTAATCTTCAGGTGCAAAGTGATGCATTACTCCTCAAATTCCTCCACAAATTCTATAACCACTGGGACCTACCTTGGGTAGAGCTGATTTGGAACACATATTACATCAATAAAATCCCACATGTGACTGATCCGTGCGGTTCTTTCTGGTGGTGAGACGTCTCAAAACTCATGCCAGTATATAGAGGAATCACCAATGTGACTATTCGTAATGGATCTTCGGCTTTATTCTAGAAGGATGTCTGGATTGGAGAGGTTTTGGCTGAGACCCACCCCAGAGCCTTCTCCTTCACACAACAGGAGGATATATCTGTGCGTGATTTCTTGTGCAGCACATCTCTTAGTGAAACGTTCCATCTGCCACTCTCCACTCAAGCCCTTGAGGAGACACGAGACTTATAGCAGAAAACCATGCATGTTGAACTCCTAAACCCCCTGACTAATGATGAATGGACATGTGTTTGGGGGACCAACTACTATTCAGCCAACAGGTTCTACACCTTATACTTCAAGGATATCCATGCACACCGAGCATACAGATGGATTTGGAAATCCAAAGCAACAATGAAGATCAAAGTATTTGGCTAGTTTCTACTCTCGGATAGACTCAACACCCGAGACATGCTCAAAAGGAGACACTATAACATTGGCAATGACTTTGGGTGCCTCCTATGCACAAATTGCAACAATGAGACAGTGGAACATCTCTTTTTGGAATGCACCTTTCGCCTTGAATGCTGGGACAAACTTCAGATCATGGGCCATACAACGCCTACACTTCTAGATTGGGTGGAACAAGCTAAAATCTCTTGGAATAAACCACTGTTCATGGAAATCTTTATGCTAGCTGCCTAGAGCATCTAGAAGGAACGCAATAATAAGCACTTCAGAGGAGTGCTCCCATCTCAAGCCTCCTGGCTTGCTAGACTAAAGGAAGGTCTTTTTCTCCTGACTTATAGAGTAGGAGATAAACATAAACCCTTTCTTTCATCCATCCTTAAACTCCCTGTAAAAAGTCACCCCCTACCCTCATTCCCAAAGGGGATGATTTTCAAATGATCTCATGTAACATACTTGCTTTCTTTTATTAAATTTGCAGTAGGAGGCTCTCCTACTGTTTCAGGTGTCAAAAAAACAAGCAAAAGAAGAACGAGAAATATTTTTGGGTTTTCTTTTAATACTACAACTAAAAAGAACTAGAAATAAAAACTAAAAAGAAGCGAGAACTAATTTTTTGGATTTTCTCAAAGTTTTTCAAACACACAAGAAGAAAGCGAGAAAAATAAACTAGCATGGATAATACAATGAAAAAGTATGAACACCGACAACTGGAATGAGTGTGTGAACATGAATGTAATATCGGTGAGAGATACGTACTCCCCCAAGCTTAGGCTTTTGGCCTAAGATGGTCTAGGGCCACGGCTGGCCTGGCGGATATCCAAAGTTGTAGTTGGGGTTGTACTGGGATGTGGCAGCTATCACTTGGAGAGCTGCCTCGTGGAGGTGAGCGGCCTCCCCTGCTCTCTTATACTCATTTTCCTCCTCTCTGGTTATGAAGTATCTCCGTTTTACCTGAAAGTCAAAGAAGGCAGGAGCGGGAAGCGTGATATAGAAGACGCGCTCCCTATCAAAGATTAGTCGTTATAGGAGGGATTGTTCGTTCCTCTCAAGAAACTGGTAGTGTACCATAGCATTATAATCAAGGGAAGTAGGTGGTAACTCAATGTCATCCTCCCTTATGGGTACCCCAAGATAATTAGCTAAACGGGCGGCGTAAATCTTACCAAAGAAATCTCCATCTTTAGCATTATGATGTAACCTACTTGCAATAATAGCCCCCAAGGTATATCGTTTATCACCCATTACCGCACACTTGAGGACACTAAGATCTGATGCACAAAGGTGGCTATGATCATGTTTACCATTAATGCATCTGATAAAGAGAGGAAAATAATGTATGGCAGGAAAGTGAATGCTTCCTATGGTAGCTTGTGTAATATTTCTAGTTTCTCCCATAGTGATGCTAGCAAGGAAATCATTATAATCAGTTTTACGAGGTTCACTATGAATGCCCCATTGTGGAATTTTGCGTGCATCATTAAAATCTTCTAGGTACATGGTAAAGGATTTATCATAAAGATCAAATAGAACAGAATGAGTATTGCGCTAGGATGTAAACTTAAATCTTCGCACAAATGAATCAGTGAGGTGATAGTACTACCCACACTTATCTCGAAGTCCTCAAGGCCAGCATTTTGTACATACACATCAAAGTCCTCCTTGAAACCTGCATGGACCATGAATTGATCCAACGGCCACTCCCAAGGCTGCACTAGAGCTTCCCTTGGTGGTTCAAGGTCCGATTCACGTATCGCGAGCCTTGTGGCTTGCTTTCTCGAGGAACCACCTTGGTATATCTTTCTAAACATTTTTCTTCCTCTTAATTTTTTTTTGAAATTTTTAGCGATTCAAAATAAAAGTGAACAAAACTCAATAAGATTGATAGCAAGTACTCCCACAAGTGCCTAGAGGCTATATCATGCATCAAAACTACTTTAGACCTTATAAATTTGACATGCAAGCTCAAGAACAAGGTCACCACAGCAGCAAAAATTCGCAATATATAAAGCACTAGAACAAAACTAATTATACCATTGGAGGAGTCACATACCGAAGAACAACCCCCCAAAACAGTTTTGCGAATGGAGCTTTGAGCTAGGAGATCGAAAATGGCAGGAAGGTGAGCTAGAACACGGGTTTGAGCAATGGTGGGATTTTTTCTAGAGGAGGACAAAGTGAATGGGTGCTGGAATAAGTGAGGGTGACCCACATGGGACCCACACGCCATCTTGGCGCGCCCAGGGGGTGGGCGCGCCCTGTGGCCTTGTGGCCCACTGGTGCTGCCACTGGTGTGTTCTCAGTGCCAAAAATTCTCAAATATTCTAGAAAAAATCATACTAAAGTTTCAAGGCATTTCGAGAACTTTGGGACTTTTTATTGCACGGTTAATATAGAAAACAGAGGAATAATAGTATTTTTGCTTTATTTATTCTAAATAACATAAAGTAAAAAGTGGGTACAAAAAGTTGTGTTTACTAAATTCATCCATCTGATGCCCATCAGAAGGAATCCATTAACAAGGTTGATCAAGTCTTATTAACAAACTTCTTCCAAATGGCATGAAACCAGAGAATTTTCGTATAACACTAGGTTACCTCAACGGGGATATGCATGTCCCCAACAATAAGAATATCATATTTCTTTTTGACACTAGGAATAGGGAATTCAAAACCTCCACTAGTAACTGTTGAAATTTTTCCAATAGAATTGATACTATTCACTTGAGGTTTTTTCTTCGGAAAGTGTACTATATGCTCATTACCATTAACATGAAAAGTGACAAACCCTTTGTTGCAATCAATAACAACCCCTGCAGTATTCAAAAAGGGTCTACCAAGGATGATAGACATACCGTTGTCCTCGGGTATATTAAGAATAACAAAGTACGTTAAGATAGTAACATTTGCAACCACAATATGCACATCCTCACTAATATAGATGGATACAACAGTTGATTTATCAACCATTTGCAAAGATATTTCAGTAGGTGTCAACTTATTCAAATCAAGTCTACGATATAAAGAGAAAGGAATAACACTATCACCGGCTCCCAAATCACATAAAGCAGTTTTAATATAGTTTCTTTTAATGGAGCATGATATAGTTGGTATTCCTGGATCTCCTAGTTTCTTTGGTATTCCACCCTTAAAAGTATAACTAGAAAGCATGGTGGAAATTTCAGCTTCCGATATCTTTCTTTTATTTTTTAACAATTTCTTTCATATACTTAGCATAAGGAGACATTTTCAGAATACCAGTCAAACGCATACGCAAAAAGACAGGTCTAAGCATTTCAACAAAGCACTCAAATTCCTCATCATCCTTTTTCTTGGATGGTTTAGGAGGAAAGGGCATGGGTTTCTGAACCCATGGTTCTCTTTCTTTACCATGTTTCCTAGCAATGAAGTCCTCCTTATCATATATTTTATTCTTGGGTTGTGGCTTAGCAAGATCAACATCAGGTTCTATCTCCACATCATTATCATTGCTAGGTTGAGCATCATCATGAACATCATCATTAATATTATCATGAGGCTCATGTTCATCACCTGATTGAGTTTCAGCATCAGAAATACAAATATCATTTGGATTCTCACGTGTGTCTATAACATGTTCACTAGAAGCATGCAAAGTCATATCACTTTCCTTTTTTCTTTTTAGGTTTTTTTTACATCTGTGCCCCTGGTTCCTTAGCTCTACTCATTCATCCCTGCGCTCTTAACTTTTGCTCAATTTTACCCACTCCCTTGCCAGAAACCCTCATAACTGGTCACAACAAACATTGCCGCCGGGTCAAAGGCTTGACCGTTAACTCTTATTAGTGGGGCCATGTTGGACTTTGTCGTCCGTTAGACCTGACAAGTGGGACCGCATTGGGTGGTGTCGCTGTTCGACCATTGGGCTGTGGTTTCGTTGGGCCTTCCCTTGCATTAAACGTCTGCGCGCCGCCAGGAAAGAAGCCTGCTATGCATGCACCCAACAAAGCCTGCCTGCATGCATCGATCGAGCCTGCATGCATCGATGCCACGATGCGCCGACCGAGCCTGCATGCGCTGATGCGTCCGCCACGATGCACTGACCGAGCAGCTTTCTTGCACGCCAGCCGCCACGGATGCAGCGACGGTCACTGTCGCTGGTTCCTCTCTTCTAGCTAGGTGGCTACATATTTGTGGCTTGTGTAAAAAAAGAGCCACTCCCTTCCTTAGCTCTACTCATTCATCCCTACTAAGAAATCTTGCTTGCATGAACTAGGTGGTTACTAACAAGGGAACCCTACTAACAAACCGAGCTCTCTAAGAAAACAATCAACAAATATGAAGTCCCAATATGTAGATAGGGCCAACAAGCCCATAGCACGATCACATAGTTCAAACTAGGAAGAAATTAATAATAGAATAGATAGAAAACTTAATAATAGAACTTAAGAAAAGGGCCAACAAGCCCATAACAACTCCAACGTAGTTCAATTACAACTTAACATAACATAGAATAAAAAAAGATAGAGGGTTTAGAACCCTAGTCGCCGCCTTCTCCACCTCGCTCCTCCTCCGGGCGCCCTTTTCACTGCTCCTCCGGGGCGTTGTCGATGGGGTACGGAAGAGTATGCATGCGTGTCGCGGTGGGGAAGATATTGGTGTACTCCGTGAACCTGTTGTGGGTGGTGGAAGCGATGAACTCGGAGCCACACCAAAACACCTGGCCGAGGAGGTAGAAGGCGTCAAATGTGTTGGTCAAGTGGGCAAGGAGAGCAACCCCCACCTGGTTTTGGATGACCTCCTTGATGCGGAACATCATTGGAGATCCCCGCGGGAGGTGGTGGTAGTCGGATGCGGGGAAGAACTCGGTGAAGTTCCTTGCGGTCCTTAGCCTTGATATCACCCACACACGTAGTGTGTGATCAACGTACATGCCGGTAGGGTAGAGCCTCTCCGGCACGGTGGGTGGGAAGCGGTAGGTTGGTCCAGTGTACTGCATGGCTGAGGGATGTGTAGAACAAGGAGAAGGGGTCGAAGAGCAAGAAGGGTAGATGGATGAGGGTGAAGGAAATATGCCCTACAAGCAAAAATAAAGTTGTTATTTATATTTCCTTATATCATGATAAATGTTTATTATTCATGCTAGAATTGTGTTAACCGGAAACTTGATACATGTGCGAATACATAGACAAAACAAAGTGTCCCTAGTATGCCTCTACTTGACTAGCTTGTTAATCAAAGATGGTTAAGTTTCCTAACCATAGACATGTGTTGTCATTTGATGAATGAGATCACATCATTAGGAGAATGATGTGATGGACAAGACCCATCCGTTAGTTAGCATAATGATCATTTAGTTTTATTGCTATTGCTTTCTTCATGAGTTATACATATTCCTCTGACTATGAGATTATGCAACTCCCGAATACTGGAGGAACACTTTGTGTGCTATCAAACATCACAATGTAACTGGGTGATTATAAAGATGCTCTACAGGTGTCTTCGATGGTGTTTCTTGAGTTGACATAGATCGATATTAGGATTTGTCACTCCGTGTATCGGAGAGGTATCTCTGGGCCCTCTCGGTAATGCACATCACTATGAGCCTTGCAAGCAATGTTAATAATGAGTTATTTACTGGATGATGCATTACAGAACGAGTAAAGAGACTTGACGGTAATGAGATTGAACTAGGTATGAAGATATCGACGATCGAATCTCAGGCAAGTAACATACTGATGACAAAGGGAATGACGTAAGTTGTTATGCGGTTTGACCGATAAAGATCTTCGTAGAATATGTAGGAGCCAATATGAGCATCCAGGTTCCGCTATTGGTTATTGACCGGAGATGTGTCTCGGTCATGTCTACATAGTTCTCGAACCCGTAGGGTCCGCATGCTTAACTTCGATGACGAGTTGTATTATGAGTTATGTGATTTGATGACCGAAGTTTGTTCGGAGTCCCGGATGAGATCACGGAGATGAAGAGGATTCTCGAAATGGTCAAGAGGTAAAGATTCATATATTGGAAGGTTGATGTCGGTGTCAAAACCGGCGGATCTCGGGTAGGGGGTCCCGAACTGTGCGTCTAGGCCGGATGGTAACAGGAGGCAAGGGACACGAAGTTTTACCCAGGTTCGGGCCCTCTTGATGGAGGTAAAACCCTATGTCCTACTTGATTAATATTGAAGATATGGGTGTTACAAGAGTAGATCTACCACGAGATCAGAGAGGCTAAACCCTAGAAGCTAGCCTACGGTATGATTGTATGTTGTGATTGTTGTCCTACGGACTAAAACCCTCCGGTTTATATAGACACCGGAGAGGGTTAGGGTTACACAAGGTCGGTTACAAAGGAGGAGATATCCATATACGTATTGCCTAGCTTGCCTTCCACGCCAAGTAGAGTCCCATCCGGACACGAGATGAAGTCTTCAATCTTGTATCTTCATAGTCTAACAGTTCGGCCAATGGAGATAGTCCGGCTGTCCGGAGACCCCCTAATCCAGGACTCCCTCAGTAGCCCCTGAACCAGGCTTCAATGACGACGAGTCCGGCACGCAGTTGTCTTTGGCATTGCATGGCGGGTTCCTTCTCCGAATACATTACAGAAGAAGTTGAATATGAGAATAGTGTCCGACCCTGCCAAATAAGTCCCACATTTCACCGCAGAGAGAATAATGTTTTTTCGCAGATCTAATTTGCTAGCTTGTTTTGACGGCATGATGTCATGTCATGGCCCGGTGACTATTCGAACTGTTTCTTTTAACGAGCCCCGCACATAACGCGAGGCAGTTTTTCGACATGTCTTGTCAAAGCAGAGATCGTGTCCCCTTATTACGGGATTCTCATCAATACGGGCGTGGGTAACCCAACCGCGCCATCAATTGCGGCGCTTGGGGGATAAGCGAGTTTTACTAGGCAAGTGGGGACGTTTAATTTTGTCCGCCCATATAAAGGGATAAGGATTCACCTTTCTATCCACGCCTTCTTCCTCCTCTGCTCATCCACTCCCGCATACTCGAGCTCTAGCGCCCAAGTCCTCACTTCCATCTCAACCTTCTCCAACCATGTCCGGAGCGGGAGGCAAGTGGATGGTCTCCTCCGTCACGGAGGGAGACATCAAGAAACTGAGGAGAGCCGGATACCTGCACGACAATATCGTGCACCGGCTCCCAGATGAGGGACAACTCATCCCCACCCCCGAGCCCCATGAGAGGGTGGTATTCCTCACCCATTTCTTCCATGGGCTGGGATTCCCTCTCCATCCCTTCGTCCGGGGGCTCATGATTTATTACGGCCTGGATTTCCACGATCTGGCCCTGAACTTCATCCTCAACATCTCGGCGTTCATCGTCGTGTGCGGGGCCGGCCTTCCTCCGCATCAAGCCCCACTTCGGCTTATGGCTGAAGACCTTCAATGTCAAGCCGAAGGTAGTGAGCGGCTGTCAGGCGGAGTGCGGAGGCGCCATGGTGGGCAAGATGCCCAACATCACATGGCTCGAGGGCACCTTCTGGACACCGTAAAGGGGTGGCAATCGGGTTGGTTCTATATCACTGAGCCACGCGACCCCGCATGGGTAGCGGCCCCCGAGTTCCGATCTGGCATCCCCATGCAGCTCACCTCCTGGAAAGAGAAGGGCCTGTCCTGGGGTAATTCAAAAGAGCTGACCGGACTCCAGTCATGTATTTAGAACATGGTGGATAAGAAGCTCAAGCTTGTCAACATAGTCCAGGTTATGCTCGTTCGCCGGATACTCCCGTGCCAACAACGGGAGTTTACCTTGTGGGAGTTCAATCCGGCGCAGCACCAAACTCTGAACAGGCTCTTCGACACGACTCATGAAGATGCCTGGAGGGTGCTGTTCAAGGGCGCCGCGGTCCCTCCCCCCATTACTGAGGATTGTGGATTCAGCGCGAAGCGCCACGCCAGTGCGGTAAGTTGTTTTACCTTTCACAGGATACTTGTTTTCTATATAGATTGATTCTATGCGTTATCTAAACTCCCGTGCCGTTAACAGGACTGGCAGAAGATGGCCGGACAAATTGACTATCCGGCTCCCTTGCCCGAAGGCCCAGCCGATGCCCTTCTGGCGAAGATGTTGACTCCGGCCCCTTATAAGGTGCCGGAGAAGACCCAGAAGGCCAAGGGAGCTCGAAAGAGTTCCCGACGCCAGGCGTCGTCCGACTCGCCGTCCAACGAGTCTGTGGTGCACTCTTCCCCCGAAGACGAGGAAGAGGAAGAAGAGGCTCCCCCACCGACTGGGGGAGACAAGAAAAGTAAGGCCGCCCCGACTGGGGAGGCCGGAGGGTCCAAGAAGGGAAGGACGCTCCTTCCGGACAGCTCCACCGCCGCCGACGAAAGTGAAGACGAGTGGTTGCCTAGGGCCAAGCCCCAGGGGAGATCGTAAGTATTCGGATACCAAAGTAACCCATAGGATTCCTTTGTCGCATTGCTTTCCCTAACGCCGAACTCAATTGTGCAGGCCGCCCCGAGCCAATATCGAGGTATCCTTAGACGGCTCCCTGGGCGCGTCGGACATGGATAGTGATCCAGTCCCGACTGCCACCTCCCCTCATCCAACCGACGACACCGAGGTGCTGTCTCAAGAGGCACCGGATCGAGGGGGGACAGTCCCGGAGGCGCCTCAAGGCGACCTTCCAGACTCCGGGAGCCGAGGGGACGGGGTCCCCGAGAGCTCCGAGTTCGGCCCTCTGCCGAACACCGCGCCGGACCCTCCAACGGCTCCGAGCTCGGGTAGGCGGTCCCCTTCTAGGGGAGGTGAGACGCCTGTGCCGGTGACCTCTGTCCATCCAGAAGCGCCGGACACTATGTTGGAAGCGCTCTACGACGCTTCCATCGAGGAGGAGCACCGTACTATCATGAGTGCGGTGATCCACAAGGTTCAGTCCGCCAAGAGCGGATTGACTAAAGCCTGTACTAGCCTTCTAACAGGCTTCGAGGTAAGTGTTTTAAAATGTAGTAGAAATATTACCGCATAGACAGTAGCCCCTGATGCTTTGTTCGGTTTTCACAAAGAAAAGCCGAACAGAGGATCAAATAATATCGCAGGAGTCTAATATAAGTATGTCAATATGCATATGCAGGCTTCGTTGCTGGCATCCGCCGCACTGACTGCGGAGGTCGCCGTACTAAAGGAGGCCCTCGAGGGGTCCCAGAAAGAGCTCGGCCTTGCTAAGAGGCAGCTCGAGGAGAACAAGGGTAAGTAATACCCCGTCTGTAGATGAGAAAAAGGACGCGATTGCTAAATTACAGGATTATTGTATGTTTGCCAGGGGCCAGGACCGAGGTGGCGACCCTGAAGCAAGCGCTGTCCCAGGCCGAAGAAAAGGCGTCCTAGGAGCGCACCGAGCGAGAGAGGCACGAGGCTCGGGTGGGCGAGGTGTAGCAAGAGCTCCAGGCTCTCGTGACCAAGCACGAGGCGTTGGAGCTTGACCTGAAGACGAGAGAGTCTGAGCTTGCCGCGGCCCGTGAGAGTGCAAGAGTGCCAAGGCCGAGGCCCAGAAGGCCCTTCAGGAGATCGACGCGATGAAGAAGATAGCGGCGGGTAAGGCTTTCTATATGCAAAGCAAGCATGTAAAGGTGAATTGCCGATTACTTACCCGAATCCGGAGCTCTTCAGGAGCATTCGCAGATTTGCCCCACAGTGTGTCCGATGCCGCACTGTTCTACTAGGCCGAGGACGGAAGCTCGACGGAGAAGCTGTTCTGGTATCAGTATGCTGAGGCCGAACATCCCGTGCCAATGAGCGACCAGCTGAAGCAGATGGCCAAGCTACATAAGGCGGCGGATCAGTCCATGAAGGGCTTCATAGTCCGGTTGTGGCCTGGCGACGCCCTTCCGAACAGCTTCTTCGGCCTGGTGAGGCGGCTTGTGGATGCCTGCCCATAGCTGGAGGTCGTCAAGCGATCCGTCCGCATTGAAGGTGCACGCCGGGCCTTCGCCCGTGTAAAAACGCAGTGGGTCAAGCTAGACACCGTGAAGCTGATCAAGGAGGGGCCGCCGGAGGGTAAGGAGCACCGCCACCCCGAGATGTACTACGAGGGTGTTCTGCCGGGCGCCCGTCTTATCGCGGATGAGTGTTTGCAAAATGTAATATTTGAATGAGACTTGCTCGTTTTGTCTTGTATGTATGAAAACTTGTATCGTATTCGCTATGCAACGCTTGTGTGAATTTAAAATATTGCCTTCTATTTGGCTATTTATCCAATCTGAGAGATGGCTAGTCCTCGGCTTCTGCCCCCATGCCGCTAGTGCTGGGGTGTTCGGGATAAACCTGAGCACTCTTGTTCCCATATTTGGGTCCTTCGAGGGAGGTGCTCAGCACAACGAACAAGGCAACCAGACTAATATTGCTTTATCACTCTCACTTAGCCATAGAATTCTATAATTTTAAATTTCGGCGAAGCCCCCGGTGTTCGGAAGGCCGAATTCGGGGCGTGATACACGCCTGTAAGCCGGATGGAGCCGGCCCCTCGCCCTAAGCAGCATAAGTCTTTAGGGACTCGAAAAACCTCGCCGAACAGCGACCAGTCTCTCGCCTTATCATGACAGTCAGTTTTAGCTTTCTCTACTAAGGTGCTCGGCCCGGCAGAACCGGGGCACAATCGCAGTAGTTCTCCTAGCGCTACCTTAGCTGATGGAGCGGAACGTAAGGTATCAAAACATAGGAGCCGGGCAAACCCAACATTTGACCAAAGACATGATTCGGAGCTGATGCATATAATGCTATAAGTTCGGGGTGCCGCACTTGTGAAAGTGTTCGGACTTTTCACACCATATTGTGGGTGCGTAAGCCCCTGGTGCATTGGCCGTACCAGAGTGTACGGTTGCTAGGCGTCATTAATGAACACATAGATATGTATACATATAACAAGAATGCGATAATAGTCGTAATGTCATGCATTGTATATTAAAAAATTGCATTAAAGCAGAGTGATATAGATAGTGTAATGAGCAAAAGAGTAGGACTATGTCCCTTCCAAGGGCGAGCTGAGGAATTATATGAAATCTGTAATCCACCTCGGAATTCCGTAGTCGTCGGCCTGCTTGGTTGCTGTATCATGTGTTCGACAATAGAGCTGCCGGACAGTGATTCCAGAGATTGAAGTCCTGAAAGAAAAAGAAAAATAACCAAACAGGAAGCCCCTGGTGCGGTTTAGGCCGCGTTTTGGGGCATGCCGTAGTTGTGCCTCCCCCTCCCCTCTGTGCCCATGGTATTTTTAATGCGTAATTATGTACGCGCGGCATGAACAACATCGTTGGGTTGGGATTGGGGTGGCTGCCGTATAGCTACGCGAGCTCAGATCACGCCAGGCAGTCTATTTGCCGATTGCCCCGAGCGCGCTTGAAGGTGTCCGGGCTTTGAAACGCTGAACTGGTAGATTGCTTTGAGAGGCTGCTTTGCGCTTATGCTGCGAGGGCCGCGGTGTGCTCCTCTATTTGGAGAGAGTGCTCTGTGTTTCCATTAACTGTAATAACTCCGCGAGGTCCTGGCATCTTGAGCTTGAGGTATGCATAATGTGGTACCGCATTGAATCTAGCGAATGCAGTTCTTCCGAGCAGCGCGTGATAACCACTGCGGAACAGGACTATATAGAAGATTAACTCTTCGGTTCGGAAGTTATCCGGGGATCCGAAGACCACTTCTAGTGTAATTGAGCCTGTGTAGTGGGCCTCTACGCCTGGAATGACACCTTTAAAGGTCGTCTTTGTGGGTTTGATCCTTGAGGGGTCTATACCCATTTTGCGCACTGTGTCCTGATGAAGCAGGTTCAGGCTACTCCCACCGTCCATGAGGACTCGAGTGAGGTGAAATCCGTCGATGATTGGGTCTAGGACCAGTGTGGCGAATCCGCCATGACGGATACTGGTGGGGTGGTCCCTGCGATCGAAGGTGATCGGACAGGAGGACCAAGGGTTGAACTTTGGGGTGACTGGCTCCAACGCATATACATCCCTGAGCGTGCGCTTCCGCTCCCTCTTGGGGATGTGGGTTGCGTATATCATGTTCATCGTCCGCACTTGCGGGGGAAACCTCTTTTGTCCTCTAGTGTGCGGCTGCCGGGGTTCTTCCTCGTCATCGCTATGCGGCCCCTTGTCCTTGTTTTCGGCAATTAACTTGCCGGCCTGCTTGAACACCCAACAAGCCCTATTGGTGTGATTGGCTGGCTTGTCTGGGGTGCCGTGTATTTGACACGAGCGAACGAGTATACGGTCCAAACTGGACGGACCCGACGTACTTTGTTTGAATGGCTTTTTTCGCTGACCGGGTTTAGAGCCTTTGAATCCGGCATTGACTGTCGTATCCTTAGTACTTTCGCCGTTAATGCGGCGCTTATGCTTGTTGCGACATGACCTGCTGTTGCCGTCCTTGGTATCTGAGGTACCATGGTTCTTTGATATGTTGTTACTGCGAGCCAACCAGCTATCTTCTCCCGCACAAAAGCGGGTCATGAGCGTCGTGAGGGCTGCCATAGATTTCGGCTTTTCCTGACCAAGGTGCCGGGCTAGCCACTCATCTCGGATGCTGTGCTTGAAAGCCGCTAAGGCCTCCGCATCCAGATAGTCGACGATTTGGTTTTTCTTTGTAAGGAACCGAGTCTAGAATTGCCTGGCCGACTCTTCTGGCTACTGAATTATGTGGCTCAAGTCATCGGCGTCTGGTGGTCGCACATAAGTGCCCTGAAAGTTGTCGAGGAATGCGGCTTCCAGGTCTTCCCAGCAGCTAATGGAGTCCGCTGGCAAGCTATGAAGCCAATGTCATGCTGGTCCTTTGAGTTTTAGTGGGAGGTACTTGATGGCATGTAAATCATCACCGCGGGCCATGTGGATGTGGAGGAGGAAGTCCTCAATCCATACCGCGGGATCTGTTGTGCCGTCATATGATTCAATGTTTACAGGTTTGAAACCTTTTGGGAATTGATGTTCCATTACTTCGTCTGTGAAGCATAAGGGGTGTGCGTCGCCTCTGTATTGGGCTATATCGCAATGTAGCTCGTATGGGTCCTGCCCGCTGTGTTCGGCCCAACCGGATTTGCTTTACTGTATCCGGCGTGACATTTACCGTCTCGTAGAGTGGTGCACCCTCGTGATCCGTAGATCGATCTTGAATGCTTTCCTTTATCCTCCAATATGTCTCGCAGGTCTGGCGTATCTCCCCATGCCTTTTTATTTGGATGGCGTTGGGGCGGAGGCTGAAGTTTCGGCAGGAATGCCTCTCTATCGCGGCCCCAAGGTGGCCGATCAGCCGTATCATACGCTTCTTCCTCCAGTCGGGGTAGTAACCTGCGCCTTGGGTAACTCTTGGAGGGACGCTTGAGTTTATATTCCTCGGCTGCGAGGACTTCCGTCCATTTGTCAGCTAGCAGATCTTGATCAGCTTGAAGCTGCTGCTGCTTTTTCTTCAGGCTATTTGCCGTGGCCATAAGCCTGCGCTTGAAGCGCTCTTGTTCGATGGGATCCTCTAGTACGGCAAATTCATCGTCGCCGAGGCTTGCCTCGTCTTCGGAGGGGGGCATGTAATTGTCATCCTCCTCCTCTCCGTCAGCCACTCTCTCAGGAGAGCTGGCTCCTTCATCCTCCTGATCTAACTCTTGCTGGAGGGGGTTTTCGTTGTCTTCGGCGCTATCCGGAGTGTTATTATCTCCTGTGCCAGTATCACCACTTTTGCTTTGGCGGGACTTAGAGCGGCTCCGCTGACGTCAGCGCTTGGGTTGCTTCTTGGAGGGGTCATCCTCCGCTATCTCATCGCCGTTGCCTTCATTGGGTGTATCCACCATGTATATGTCATACGATGAGGTGGCTTTCTAGTGCCCTATAAGTGCTCGTTCATGTTCGTCTCCTACATCGTCGTCCATACCGTCGATGTCTTCGGAGTCGAAGTCGAGCATGTCGGTTAAATCATCGACAATGGTTACAAAGTGGGTGGTGGGTGGGTGTTGAATTTGTTCGTCGTCCGCATCCCAGTCCTGTTGGCCATGATCCGGCCAGGGCTCTCCTGACAGAGAGAGAGAGAGAGACCTTAGTGAATTCAGAATGTCACCGAAGGGCGAGTGCTGAAAGATATCCGCAGCGGTGAATTCCATGATCGGCGCCCAGTCGGATTCGATTGGCAGGGGCGCGGATGGTTCGGGGTCCGGAGGAGAGTCCGGCACCTTGGAGTCACGGGCTGCGTAGAGGATGATGCTGGTGTTCGGCTCGATCGCCGTTGAGACTGCAGCCCTTGAGGTGGTGTCTAGCCACCCGTCCTCAATTAGCGCAGCTGGCTCCGAGCTAAGGGTCGGAGCTGATGCGGGTGCGGCCTCTGGGGTACCGTGCGATGGCAGAGCTAGGTCATACCCATCGCGGCAGTGCGGCACGCCCGGCTGTGGCTCGAATCCATCGAAGATCAAGTCCCCACGGATGTTGGCCGTGTAATTAAAACTTCCAAATCTGACCTGATGGCCAGGGGCGTAGCTTTCAATCTGCTCCAGATGGCCAAGCAAATTGGCCCGCAGTGCAAAGCCGCCGAATACGAAGATCTGTCCGGGGAGAAAAGTCTCACCCTGGACCGCATCGCTATCGATGATAGTAGGAGCCATCAAGCCTAACAGCGACGACACAGAGGAACTCTCAATGAAAGCACCAATATCGGTGTCAAAACCGGCGGATCTCGGGTAGGGGGCCCTGAACTGTGCGTCTAGGCCGGATGGTAACAGGAGGCAAGAGACACGAAGTTTTACCCAGGTTCGGGCCCTCTTGATGGAGGTAAAACCCTACGTCCTGCTTAATTAATATTGAAGATATGGGTGTTACAAGAGTAGATCTACCACGAGATCAGAGAGGCTAAACCCTAGAAGCTAGCCTACAGTATGATTGTATGTTGTGATTGTTGTCCTACGGACTAAAACCCTCCGGTTTATATAGACACCGGAGAGGGTTAGGGTTACACAAGGTCGGTTACAAAGGAGGAGATATCCATATATGTATTTCCTAGCTTGCCTTCCACGCCAAGTAGAGTCCCATCTGGACACGAGACGAAGTCTTCAATCTTGTATCTTCATAGTCTAACAGTCTGGCCAATGGAGATAGTCCGACTATCCGGAGACCCCCTAATCCAGGACTCCCTCAGTTGCATTTGGACATCGGAATGGTTTCGAGTGGTTCGGGCATTTTTCCGGAGTACCGGGAGGTTACCGGAACCCCCCGCGGGAAGTATGGGCCTATTGTGCCTTATTGGAGGAGAGGAGAAAGGCCACGTGAGAGGGGCGTGATACGTCCATTTTGCATCATGCTTTTATATCGATATTTATTGCATTATGGGCTGTTATTACACATTATGTCACAATACTTATGCCTATTCTCTCTTATTTCACAAGGTTTACATGAAAAGGGAGAATGCCGTCAGCTGGAATTCTGGGCTGGAAAAGGAGCAAATATTAGAGACCTATTCTGCAGAACTCCAAAGTCCTGAAACTTCACGGGAGCACGTTTCAGAATATAAAAAAAATATTGGGCGAAGGAAGTACCAGAGGGGGGCCACCCACCATCCACGGGGGTGGGGGCGCGCCCTACCCCCCTGGGCGCGCCCCCTGCCTCGTGGGCCCTCTAGAAGCCCTCTGATGCCCATCTTCTGCTATAGGAGGTCTTTCGTCCAGGAAAAAAACATAAGCAAGCTTACGGGATGAAACTCCGTCGCCACGAGGCGGAACCTTGGCGGAACTAATCTAGGGCTCCGTCAGAGCTGTTCTGCCAGGGAAACTTCCCTCCGGGAGGGGGAAATCATCACCATCGTCATCACCATCGATCCTCTCATTGGGAGGGGGTCAATCTCCATCAACATCTTCACCAGCACCATCTCATCCCAAACCCTAGTTCATCTCTTGTATCCAATCTTTGTCTCAAAACCTCAGATTGGTACCTGTGGGTTGCTAGTAGTGTTGATTACTCCTTGTAGTTGATGCTAGTTGGTTTATTCGGTGGAACATCATATGTTCAGATCCTTTATGCATATTAATACCCCTTTGATTATGAACATAAATATGATTTGTGAGTAGTTACGTTTGTTCCTGAGGACATGGGAGAAGTCTTGCTATAAGTAGTCATGTGAATTTGGTATTCGTTCGATATTTTGATGAGATGTATGTTGTCTCTCCTCTAGTGGTGTCATGTGAACATCGACTACGTGAAAATTCACCATTGTTTGGGCCTAGGGGAAGGCATTGGGAAGTAATAAGTAGATGATGGGTTGCTAGAGTGACAGAAGCTTAAACCCTAGTTCATGAGTTGCTTCGCAAGGGGCTGATTTGGATCCATATGTTTCAGGCTATGGTTAGGTTTACCTTAATACTTATTTTGTAGTTGCGGATGCTTGCAAGAGGGGTTAATCATAAATGGGATGCTTGTCCAAGGAAGGACAGTATCCAAGCACCGGTCCACCCACATATCAAATTATCAAAGTACCGAACGCGAATCATATGAACGTGATGAAAACTAGTTTGACAATAATTCCCATGTGTCCTCGGGAGCGTTTTCCTTTATATAAGAATTTGTCCAGGCTTGTCCTTTGCTACAAAAAGGATTGGGCCATCTTGCTGCACCTTATTTACTTTTATTAGTTGTTACCCGTTACAAATTACCTTATCACAAAACTATATGTTACCGACAATTTCAGTGCTTGCAGAGAATACCTTACTGAAAACTGCCTATCATTTCCTTCTGCTCCTCGTTGGGTTCGACACTCTTACTTATCGAAAGGACTATGATAGATCCCCTATACTTGTGGGTCATCAGGGCGCACCCCTTGCCCAAACCGAATTGGACTAGGGGGGGGGCGACCCCCTCTTTCCTTCTCCCTCTCTCTCCCTTCCCCTTTTCCTCTCCAGTGGAAGGAAGGAGGGGGAGGGGCACGAATCCTATTTGGACTAGGAGTACAAGTAGGATCCCCCTTATGACGCGCCCCCTCAGGCCTGCCACCTCCTCCTCCTCCCTCCTTTATATACGGAGGCGTGGGGGCACCAAAGGCACAACGGACATCTCTTAGTCGTGTGCGGTGCCCCCTCCATAGTTTTCCACCTTAGGCGAAGCCCTACGCTGGTAACTTCATCATCATCGTCGCACGCCGTCGTGCTGACGGAACTCTCCCTCATCCTCAACTGGATCAAGAGCTCGAGGGACGTCATCGTGCTGAACGTGTGCAGAACTCGGAGGTGTCATACGTTCGGTACTTGGACCGGTTGGACCATGAAGAAGTTCGACTACGTCAACCGCGTTACTAAACGCTTCCGCTTTCGGTCTATGAGGGTACGTGGACACACTCTCCCCTCTCGTTGCTATGCATCTCCTAGATAGATCTTGCGTGTTTGTAGGATTTTTTTGGAATTCTACATTCCCCAACAGTGGCATCCGAGCCAGGTCTATGCGTAGATGTTATATGCACGAGTAGAATACAAAGAGTTGTGGGAGATAATAGTTATAATTCTTACCACCATCGTGTTACTTTGATTCGGCGGCATTGTTGGATGAAGCGGCCCGGACCGACATCACATGACCGCGTTCATCAGATTGGTTCTACCGACGCGCTTCGCACACAGGTGGCTGGCGGATGTCTGTTTCACCAACTTTAGTTGAATCAAGTTTGACTACGACCGGTCCTTGTTGAAGGTTAAAATAGCACACTTGACAAAAAATCATTGTGGTTTTGATGTGTAGGTAAGAATGGTTCTTGCTAGAAGCCCATAGCAGCCATGTAAAACTTGTAACAACAAAGTAGAGGACGTCTAACTTATTTTTGCAGGGCATGTTGTGATGTGATATGGTCAAGATGTGATGAGATATAAATTTTTGTATGAGATGATCAGGTTTTATAAAAGTTATCGGCAACTGGAAGGAGCCTTATGGTTGTCACTTTATTGTACAAAATGCAATCGCCATGTAATTGCTTTACTTTATCATGAAGCGGTAGCGATAGTCGTAGAAGCAATAGTTGGGGAGACGACAATGATGCTATGATGGAGATTAAGGTGCCAAGCCGGTGGCAATGGAGATCATGACGGTGCTTTGGAGATGGAGATCAAAGGCACAAGATGATGATGGCCATATCATGTCACATATTTTGATTGCATGTGATGTTTATCCTTTATGTATCTTATTTTGCTTAGTACGGCGGTTGCATTATAAGATGATCCCTCACTAAATTTCAAGGTACAAGTGTTCTCCCTGAGTATGCATCGTTGCTATAGTTCGTCGTGCCGAGACACCACATGATGATCGGGTGTGATAAGCTCTACGTTCACATACAACGGGTGCAAGCCAGTTTTGCACATGCGGAATACTCGGGTTAAACTTGACGAGCCTAGCGTATGCAGATATGGCCTCTGAACACTAAGACCGAAAGGTCGAACGTGAATCATATAGTAGATATGATCAACATAGTGATGTTCACCATTGAAAACTACTCCATCTCACGTGATGATCGGACATGGTTTAGTTGATATGGATCGTGTGATCATTTATATGACTAGAGGGATGTTTATCTAAGTGGGAGTTCTTAAGTAATATGATTAATTGAACTTAAATTTATCATGAACTTAGTCCTGATAGTATTTGCATATCTATGTTGTAGATCAATAGCTCGCGTATAGCTTCCCTGTTTTATTTTAATATGTTCCTAGAGAAAATTAAGTTGAAAGATGATAGTAGCAATGATGCGGACTGGGTCTGTGATATGAGGATTATCCTCATTGCTGCATAGAAGAATTATGTCCTTGATGCACCGCTAGGTGACAGACCTATTGCAGGAGCGTATGCAGACGTTATGAACGTTTGGCAAGCTCGACATGATGACTACCTAATAGTTTAGTGCACCATGTTTTACGTCTTAGAACCGGGACTTCAAAAATGTTTTGAGCGCCATGGAGCATGTGAGATGTTCAAAGAGCTGAAATTGGTATTTAAGACTCATGTCCGTGTTGGGAGGTATGAGACCTCTGACAAGTACTTTGCCTACAAGATGGAGGAGAATAGCTCAACCAGTGAGCATGTGTGCTTAGAATGTCTGAGTACTACAATCGCTTGAATCAAGTGGGAGTTAATCTTCCAAATAATATAGTGATTGACAGAGTTCTCTAGTCACTATCACCAAGTTACTGGAACTTCGTGATGAACTATAATATGCAAGGGATGACAAAAACAATTCCTGAGCTCTTCGTGATGCTGAAATCGACAAAGGTAGAAATCAAGAAAGAGCATCAAGTGTTGATGGTTAATAAGACCACTAGTTTCAAGAAAAGGGCAATGGGAAAGAAAGGGAACTTCAAGAAGAATGGCAAGCAAGTTGCCACTCCCGTGAAGAAGCCCAAAGCTAGACCTAAGCCTGAAACTGAGTGCTTCTACTGCAAAGGGAATGGTCACTGGAAGCGGAACTACCCCAAACATTTGGCGGATAAGAAGGATGGCATAGTGAACAAAGGTATATTTGATATACAGATTATTGATGTATACTTTACTAGTGTTCATAGTAACCCCTAGGTATTTGGTACCGGTTCAGTTGCTATGATTAGTAACTCAAAACAGAAGTTACAAAATGAACAGGGACTAGTTGAGGGCAAAGTGATGATGTGTGTTGGAAGAGATTCCAAGGTTCATAAGATCACCATCGCATACTCCCTCTACCTTTGGGATTAGTGTTGAACCTAAATAAATGTCATTTGGTGTTTGCGTTGAGCATAAATATGATTGGGTCATGTTTATTGCAATATGGTTATTCATTTAAGTCAGAGAACAATTGTTGTTCTGTTTACATGAATAAAACCTTCTATGGTCATACACCCAATATAAATGGTTTATTGAATCTCGATTGTAGTGATACACATATTCATAATATTGAAGCCAAAAATTGCAAAGTTAATAATGATAGTGCAACTTATTTGTGGCACTGCCGTTTAGGTCATATTGGTTTAAAGCGCATGAAGAAACTCCATGCTGATGGGCTTTTTAAATCACTTGATTATGAATCAGTTGATGCTTGCGAACCATGCCTCATGGGCAAGATGACTAAGACCCTATTCTCCGGAACAATGGAGCGAGCAACTGACTTATTGGAAATAATACATACCGATGTACGTGGTCTAACGAGTGTTGAGGCTCGTGGAGGGTATCCGTATTTTCTGACCTTCACAGATCATTTGAGCAGATATGGGTATATCTACGTAATGAAACACAAGTCTGAAACATTTGAAAAGTTCAAAGAATTTCAGAGTGAAGTGGAGAATCATCGTAACAAGAAAATAAAGTTTCTATGATCTGGTCACGGAGGCAAATATTTGATTTACGAGTTTGGCATTCATTTAAAACAATGTGGAATAGTTTCACAACTCACACCACCTGGAACACCATAGCGTAATGGTGTGTCCGAACATCGTAACCGTACTATATTGGATATGGTGCGATCTATGATGTCTCTTACCGATTTACCACTGTCGTTTTGGGGTTATGCATTAGAGACAGCTGCATTCACGTTAAATAGGCATCGTCTAAATCCGTTGAGATGACATCGTATGAACTGTGGTTTGGCAAGAAATCTAAGCCGTCGTTTCTTAAAGTTTGGGGCTGTGATGCTTATGTGAAAAAGCTTCAACCTGATAAGCTCGAACACGAATCGGAGAAATGCGTCTTCATAGGATTGTTGGGTTACGTAGTAATTTCAAAAAAAATCCTACACACACGCAAGATCATGGTGATGCATAGCAACGAGATGGGAGAGTGTTGTCTACGTACCCTCGTAGACCGGCAACGGAAGCGTTGACACAACGTAGAGGAAGTAGTCGTACGTCTTCCCGATCCGACCGATCCAAGTACCGAACATACGGCACCTCCAAGTTCTGCACACGTTCAGCTCGATGACGTCCCGCGAACTCCAATCCAGCAGAGCTTCACGGGAGAGTTTCGTCAGCACGACGGCGTTGTGACGGTGACGATGTTGCTACCGACGCAGGGCTTCGCCTAAGCACCGCTACGGTATGACTGAGGTGGAATATGGTGGAGGGGGGCACCACACACGGCTGGGAGAGATCAACTGATCAACTTGTGTGTCTAGAGGTGCCCCTGTGCCCCTGTATATAAAGGAGCAAGGGGGGAGGCCGGCCGGCCCTCTATGGGCGCGCCAGGAGGAGGAGTCCTCCTCCTAGTAGGAGTAGGACTCCCCTTTCCTACTCCTACTAGGAGGAGGAAAGGAAGGAGGAGAAGGAGAAGGAAGGAGAAGGAGGAGAAGGAGGAAAGGGGGGCCGGCCCCCTAGTCAAATCTGGTTTGGGCTAGGGAGGGCGCGCGCCCTGCCTCCTCTCTTCGACCACTTGGCCCATGAGGCCCATTACTTCTTCCTCCTATTCCCGTAACTCCCCGGTACCCCCGAAAATACCCGAATCACTCGGAACCTTTCCGATGTACGAATATAGTCGTCCAATATATCGATCTTTACGTCTCGACCATTTTGAGACTCCTCGTAATGTCCCCGATCTCATCTGGGACTCCAAACTACCTTCGGTACATCAAATCACATAAACTCATAATACAATCGTCACCGAAACTTTAAGTGTGCGGACCCTACGGGTTCGAGAACTATGTAGACATGACCGAGACACGTCTCCGGTCAATAACCAATAGCGGAACCTGGATGCTCATATTGGCTCCTACATATTCTACGAAGATCTTTATCGGTCAGACCGCATAACAACATACATTGTTCCCTTTGTCATCGGTATGTTACTTGCCCGAGATTCGATCGTCGGTATCTCAATACCTAGTTTAATCTCGTTACCGGCAAGTCTCTTTACTCGTTCCATAATACATCATCCCGCAACTAACTCATTAGTTGCAATGCTTGCAAGGCTTATAGTGATGTGCATTACCGAGTGGGCCAAGAGATACCTCTCCGACAATCGGAGTGATGAATCCTAATCTCGAAATACGCCAACCCAACAAGTACCTTCGGAGACACCTGTAGAGCACCTTTATAATCACCCAGTTACGTTGTGACGTTTGGTAGCACACAAAGTGTTTCTCCGGTAAACGGGAGTTGCATAATCTCATAGTCATAGGAACATGTATAAGTCATGAAGAAAGCAATAGCAATAAACTAAACAATCAAGTGCTATGCTAAAGGAATGGGTCAAGTCAATCACATCATTCTCCTAATGATGTGATCCCATTAATAAAATGACAACTCTTTGTCTATGGCTAGGAAACATAACCATCTTTGATCAACGAGCTAGTGAAGTAGAGGCATACTAGTGACACTCTGTTTGTCTATGTATTCACACATGTATGATGTTTCCGGTTAATACAATTCTAGCATGAATAATAAACATTTATCATGATATAAGGAAATAAATAATAACTTTATTATTGCCTCTAGGGCATATTTCCTTCAGTCTCCCACTTGCACTAGAGTCAATAATCTAGATTACACAGTAATGATTCTAACACCCATGGAGCCTTGGTGCTGATCATATTTTGCTCGTGGAAGAGGCTTAGTGAGCGGGTCTGCAACATTCAGATCCGTATGTATCTTGCAAATTTCTATGTCTCCCACTTGGACTAAATCCCGAATGGAATTGAAGCGTCTCTTGATGTGCTTGGTTCTCTTGTGAAATCTGGATTCCTTCGCCAAGGCAATTGCACCAGTATTGTCACAAAAGATTTTCATTAGACCCGATGCACTAGGTATGACACCTAGATCGGATATGAACTCCTTCATCCAGACTCCTTCATTTGCTGCTTCCGAAGCAGCTATGTACTCCTCTTCACATGTAGATCCCGCCACGACGCTTTGTTTAGAACTGCACCAACCGACAGCTCCACCGTTCAATATAAACACGTTTCCGGTTTGCGATTTAGAATCGTCCGGATCAGTGTCAAAGCTTGCATCAACGTAACCATTTATGATGAGCTCTTTGTCACCTCCATATATGAGAAACATATCCTTAGTCCTTTTCAGGTACTTCAGGATGTTCTTGACTGCTGTCCAGTGATCCACTCCAGGATTACTTTGGTACCTCCCTGCTAGACTTATAGCAAGGCACACATCAGGTCTGGTACACAGCATTGCATACATGATAGAGCCTATGGCTGAAGCATAGGGAACATCTTTCATTTTTCTCTCTATCTTCTGCGGTGGTCGGACATTGATTCTTACTCAACTTCACACCTTGTAACACAGGCAAGAACCCTTTCTTTGCCTGGTCCATTTTGAACTTCTTCAAAACTTTGTCAAGGTATGTGCTTTGTGAAAGTCCAATTAAGCGTCTTGATCTATCTCTATAGATCTTAATGCCCAATATGTAAGCAGCTTCACCGAGGTCTTTCATTGAAAAACTCTTATTCAAATATCCCTTTATGCTATCCAGAAATTCTATATCATTTCCAATCAATAATATGTCATCCACATATAATATCAGAAATGCTACAGAGCTCCCACTCACTTTCTTGTAAATACAAGCTTCTCCAAAAGTCTGTACAAAACCAAATGCTTTGATCACACTATCAAAGCGTTTATTCCAACTCCGAGAGGCTTGCACCAGTCCATAAATGGATCACTGGAGCTTGCACACTTTGTTAGCTCCCTTTGGATCGATAAAACCTTTTGGCTGCATCATATACAACTCTTCTTCCAGAAATCCATTCAGGAATGCAGTTTTAACATCCATTTAACAAATTTCATAATCATAAAATGCGGCAATTGCTAACATGATTCAGACAGACTTAAGCATCGCTACGCGTGAGAAGGTCTCATCGTAGTCAATCCCTTGAACTTGTCAAAAACCTTCTGCAACAAGTCGAGCTTTGTAGACAGTAACATTACCGTCAGCGTCAGTCTTCTTCTTGAAGATCCATTTATTCTCAATTGCTTGTCGATCAACGGGCAAGTCAACCAAAGTCCACACTTTGTTCTCATACATGGATCCCAGCTCAGATTTCATGGCTTCTAGCCATTTTGCGGAATCTGGGCTCACCATCGCTTCTTCATAGTTCGTAGGTTCATCATGATCTAGTAGCATGACTTCCAGAACAGGATTACCATACCACACTGGTGCGGATCTTATTCTGGTTGATCTACGAGGTTCGGTAGTAACTTGATCTGAAGTTTCATGATCATTAGCATTAGCTTCCTCACTAATTGGTGTAGGTGTCACAGAAACCGGTTTCTGTGATGTACTACTTTCCAATAAGGGAGCAGGTACAGTTACCTCATCAAGTTCTACTTTCCTCCCACTCACTTCTTTCGAGAGAAACTCCTTCTCTAGAAAGGATCCATTCTTAGCAACGAAAGTCTTGCCTTCGGATCTGTGATAGAAGGTGTACCCAACAATTTCCTTTGGGTGTCCTATGAAGACACATTTCTCTGATTTGGGTTCGAGCTTATTAGGTTGAAGCTTTTTCACATAAGCATCGCAGCCCCAAACTTTCAGAAACGACAACTTTGGTTTCTTGCCAAACCATAGTTCATAAGGCGTCGTCTCAACGGATTTCGATGGTGCCCTATTTAATGTAAATGCGGCCATCTCTAAAGCATAACCCCAAAATGATAGCGGTAAATCTGTAAGAGACATCATAGATCGTACCATATCTAGTAAAGTACGATTACGACGTTCGGACACACCATTACGTTGTGGTGTTCCGGGTGGCGTGAGTTGCCAAACTATTCCGCATTGTTTCAAATGTAGACCAAACTCGTAACTCAAATATTCTCCTCCATGATCAGATCGTAAAAACTTTATTTTCTTGTTACAATGATTTTCAACTTCACTCTGAAATTCTTTGAACTTTTCAAATGTTTCAGACTTATGTTTCATTAAGTAGATATACCCATATTTGCTTAAATCATCTGTGAAGGTGAGAAAATAACGATATCCGCCACGAGCCTCAATATTCATCGGACCACATACATCTGTATGTATGATTTCCAACAAATCCGTTGCTCTCTCCATAGTACCGGAGAACGGAATTTTGGTCATCTTGCCCATGAGGCACGGTTCGCAAGTACCAAGTGATTCATAATCAAGTGATTCCAAAAGTCCATCAGTATGGAGTTTCTTCATGCGCTTTACACCGTATGACCTAAACGGCAGTGCCACAAATAAGTTGCACTATCATTATCAACTCTGCATCTTTTGGTTTCAACATTATGAATATGTGTATCACTACTATCGAGATATTACTCAAGGGTGCATGACCATAAACGGCAGTGCCACAAAAATAGACCACTCTTCAAGGGTGCATGACCATAAAAGATATTACTCATATAAATAGAACAACCATTATTCTCTGATTTAAATGAATAACCATCTCGCATCAAACAAGATCCAGATATAATGTTCATGCTCAACGCTGGCACCAAATAACAATTATTTAGGTCTAAAACTAATCCCGAAGGTAGATGTAGAGGTAGCGTGCCGACCGCGATCACATCGACTTTGGAACCATTTCCCACGCGCATCGTCACCTCGTCCTTTGCCAGTGTTCGCTTAATCCGTAGTCCATGTTTCGAGTTGCAAATGTTAGCAACAGAACTAGTATCAAATACCCAGGTGCTACTGCGAGCTCTAGTAAGGTACACATCAATAAAATGTATATCACATATACCTTTCTTCACCTTGCCATCCTTCTTAGGCAGTTCCGCTTCCAGTGTCCAGTCTGCTTTCAGTAGAAGCACTCAATTTCAGGCTTAGGTCCAGATTTGGGTTTCTTCTCCTGAGCAGTAACTTGCTTACTGTTCTTCTTGAAGTTCCCCTTCTTCTTCCCTTTGCCCTGTTTCTTGAAACTGGCGGTCTTGTTAACCATCAACACTTGATGCTCCTTCTTGATTTCTACCTCCGCAGCCTTTAGCATTGCGAAGAGCTCGGGAATTGTCTTATCCATCCCTTGCATGTTATAGTTCATCACGAAGCTCTTGTAGCTTGGTGGCAGTGATTGAAGAACTCTGTCAATGACACTATCAACAGGAAGATTAACTCCCAGTTGAGTCAAGTGATTATGATACCCAGACATTTTGAGTATATGTTCACTGACAAAACTATTCTCCTCCATCTTGCAGCTATAGAATTTATTGGAGACTTCATATCTCTCAATCCGGGCATTTGCTTGAAATATTAACTTCAACTCCTGGAACATCTCATATGCTCCATGACGTTCAAAACGTCGTTGAAGTCCCGATTCTAAGCCGTAAAGCATGGGACACTGAACTATCGAGTAGTCATCAGCTTTGCTCTGCCAGACGTTCATAACATCTGGTGTTGCTCCAGTAGCAGGCCTGGCACCTAGCGGTGCTTCCAGGACGTAATTATTTTGTGCAGTAATGAGGATAATCCTCAAGTTACGGACCCAGTCCGTGTAATTGCTACCATCATCTTTCAACTTTGCTTTCTCAAGGAACACATTAAAATTCAACGGAACAACAACATGGGACATCTATCTACAATCAAACATACACAAGCAAGATACTATCAGGTACTAAGTTGATGATAAATTTAAGTTCAATTAATCATATTACTTAAGAACTCCCACTTAGAAAGACATCCCTCTAATCTTCTAAGTGATCACGTGATCCAAATCAACTAAACCATAACCGATCATCACGTGAAATGGAGTAGCTTTCAATGGTGAACATCACTATGTTGATCATATCTACTATATGATTCACACTCGACCTTTCGGTCTCAGTGTTCCGAGGCCATATCTGCATATGCTAGGCTCATCAAGTTTAACCTGAGTATTCTGCGTGTGCAAAACTAGCTTGCACCCGTTGTAGATGGACGTAGAGCTTATCACACCCGATCATCACGTGGTGTCTGGGCACGACGAACTTTGGCAACGATGCATACTCAGGGAGAACACTTTTATCTTGAAATTTAGTGAGAGATCGTCTTATAATGCTACCGTCAATCAAAGCAAGATAAGATGCATAAAAGATAAACATCACATGCAATCAATATAAGTGATATGATATGGCCATCATCATCTTGTGCTTCTGATGTCCATCTCTGAAGCACCATCATGATCACCATCGTCAGCGGCGCGACACCTTGATCTCCATCGTAGCATCGTTGTCGTCTCGCCAATCTTATGCTTCCACGACTATCGCTACCGCTTAGTGATAAAGTAAAGCATTATAGTGCAATTGCATTGCATACAATAAAGCGACAACAATATGGCTCCTGCCAGTTGCCGATAACTCGGTTACAAAACATGATCATCTCATACAATAAAATTTAGCATCATGTCTTGACCATATCACATCACAACATGCCCTGCAAAAACAAGTTATACGTCCTCTACTTTGTTGTTGCAAGTTTTACGTGGCTGCTACGGGCTTAACAAGAACCGTTCTTACCTACGCATCAAAACCATAATGATAGTTTGTCAAGTTGGTGTTGTTTTAACATTCGCAAGGACTGGGCGTAGCCACACTCGGTTCAACTAAAGTTGGAGAAACTGACACCCGCCAGTCACCTGTGTGCAAAGCACGTCGGTAGAACCAGTCTCGTGTAAGCATACGCGTAATGTCGGTCCGGGGCGCTTCATCCAACAATACCGCTGAACCAAAGTATGACATGCTGGTAAGCAGTATGACTTGTATAGCCCACAACTCACTTGTGTTCTACTCGTGCACAACATCAACGCATAAAACCTAGGCTTTGATACCACTGTTGGGTTACGTAGTAATTTCAAAAAAATTACTACGCACACGCAAGATCATGGTGATGCATAGCAACGAGAGGGGAGAGTGTTGTCTACGTACCCTCGTAGACCGACAACGGAAGCGTTGACACAACATAGAGGAAGTAGTCGTACGTCTTCCCGATCCGACCGATCCAAGTACCGAACGTACATCACCTCCGAGCTCTGCACACGTTCAGCTCGATGACGTCAAATGAACTCCGATCCAGTAGAGCTTCACGGGAGAGTTCCGTCAGCACGACGGCGTGGCGACGGTGATGATGTTGCTACCGACGCTGGGCTTCGCCTAAGCACCGCTACGATATGACCGAGGTGGAATATGGTGGAGGGGGGCACCGCACACAGCTGGGAGAGATCAACTGATCAACTTGTGTGTCTAGAGGTGCCCCCTGCCCCTGTATATAAAGGAGCAAGGGGGAGGCCGGCCGGCCCTCTATGGGCGCGCCAGGAGGAGGAGTCCTCCTCCTAGTAGGAGTAGGACTCCCCTTTCCTACTCCTACTAGGAGGAGGAAAGGAAGGAGGAGAAGGAGAAGGAAGGAGAAGGAGGAGAAGGAGGAAAGGGGGGCCGGCCCCCTAGTCCAATTCGGTTTGGGCTAGGGGGGGCGCTCGCCCTGCCTCCTCTCTTCCACCACTTGGCCCATGAGGCCCATTACTTCTTCCTCGTATTCCCGTCACTCCCCGGTACCCCCGAAAATACCCGAATCACTCGAAACCTTTCCGATGTCCGAATATAGTCGTCCAATATATCGATCTTTATGTCTCAACCATTTCGAGACTCCTCGTCATGTCCCCGATCTCATCTGGGACTCCGAACTACCTTCGGTACATCAAATCACATAAACTCATAATACAATCGTCACCGAAACTTTAAGCGTGCGGACCCTACGGGTTCGAGAACTATGTAGACATGACCGAGACACGTCTCTGGTCAATAACCAATAGCGGAACCTGGATGCTCATATTGGCTCCTACATATTCTACGAAGATCTTTATCGGTCAGACCGCATAACAACATACGTTGTTCCCTTTGTCATCGGTATGTTACTTGCCCGAGATTCGATCGTCGGTATCTCAATACCTAGTTCAATCTCGTTACTGGCAAGTCTCTTTACTCATTCCATAATACATCATCCCGCAACTAACTCATTAGTTGCAATGCTTGTAAGGCTTATAGTGATGTGCATTACCGAGTGGGCCCAGAGATACCTCTCTGACAATCGGAGTGACGAATCCTAATCTCGAAATACGCCAACCCAACAAGTACCTTCGGAGACACCTGTAGAGAAACTTTATAATCACACAGTTACGTTGTGACGTTTGGTAGCACACAAAGTGTTCCTCCGGTAAACGGGAGTTGCATAATCTCATAGTCATAGGAACATGTATAAGTCATGAAGAAAGCAATAGCAATAAACTAAACGATCAAGTGCTATGCTAAAGGAATGGGTCAAGTCAATCACATCATTCTCCTAATGATGTGATCCCATTAATCAAATGACAACTCTTTGTCTATGGTTAGGAAACATAACCATCTTTGATCAACGAGCTAGTCAAGTAGAGGCATAGTAGTGACACTTTGTTTGTCTATGTATTCACACATGTATCATGTTTCCGGTTAATACAATTCTAGCATGAATAATAAACATTTATCATGATATAAGGAAATAAATAATAACGTTATTATTGCCTCTAGGGCATATTTCCTTCAAGGATACCCAAAAGAAACTGTTGGGTACACCTTCTATCATAGATCCTAAGGCAAGATATTCTTTGCTAAGAATGGATCCTTTCTAGAGAAGGAGTTTCTCTCGAAAGAAGTGAGTGGGAGGAAAGTAGAACTTGATGAGGTAGTTGTACCTTCTCCCAAATTGGAAAATGGTTCATCACAGAAATCAGTTCTAGTGATGCCCACACCAATTAGCGAGGAAATTAATGATGATGATCATGAAACTTCAGATCAAGTTACTACCAAACCTCGTAGGTTAACCAGAATATGTTACACACGAGAGTGGTACAGTCATCCTGCTCTAGAAGTCATGTTACAAGACCATGACGAACCTACGAACTATGAGGAAGCGATGATGAGCCCAGATTCCGTGAAATGGCTTGAGGCCATGAAATCTGAGATGTGATCCATGTATAAGAACAAAGTGTGGACTTTGGTGGACTTGCTCGATGATCAGCAAGCCATAGAGAATGAATGGATCTTCAAGAGGAAGACGAACGCTGATGGTAGTGTTACTATCTACAAAGCTTGAATTGTCGAAAAAGGTTTTCGACAAGTTCAAGGTGTTGAATACGATGAGATTTTCTCACTCGTATCAATGCTTAAGTTTGTCCAAATCATGTTAGCAATTGCTGCATTTTATGAAATTTGGCATATGGATGTCAAAACTGCATTCGTTAATGGATTTTTTAAAGAAGAGTTGTATATGATGCAACCAGAAGGTTTTCTCAAATCCTAAAGGTGCTAACAAAGTGTGCAAGCTCCAGCGATCCATTTATGGACTGGTGCAAGCCTCTTGGAGTTGGAATATATGCTTTGATAGTTTGATCAAAGCATATGGTTTTATACAGACTTTTGGAGAAGCCTATATTTACAAGAAAGTGAGTGGGAGCACTACAACCTTTCTGATAAGTATATGTGAATGACATATTGTTGATCAGAAATGATGTAGAATTTCCTAGAAAGGATAAATTCGTGTTTGAAAGGAGTTTTTCAAAGAAAGACCTCGGTGAAGCTGCTTACATATTGAGCACCAAGATCTATAGAGATAGATCAAGACGCTTGATAAGTTTTTTTCAATGAGAACTACCTTGACAAGATTTTGAAGTAGTTCAAAATGGAACAGTCAAAGAAGGAGTTCTTGCCTATGTTGCAAGGTGTGAAGTTGAGCAAGACTCAAAACCTGACCATGACCGAAAATAGAAAGATAATGAAAATCATTCCCTATGCCTTAGTCATAAGTTCTATAAAGTATGCTATGTTGTGTACCTGACCTATTGTGTACGTCACCATGAGCTTGGCAAGAGGGTACAATAGTGATCCAGGAGTGGATCACTGGACAACGGTCAAAATTATCCTCAGTTACCTAAGAGGACTAAGGAAATGTATCTCGGTTATGGAGTTGAGTAAGAGTTCGTCATAAAAGAGTTACGTCGATGCAAGCTTTAACACTAATCCAGATGACTCAGAATCTCAATCTGGATACATATTGAAAGAAGGAGCAATTAGCTAGAGTATCTCAATGCAGAGCATTGTAGACATAAAAATTTGCGAAATACATACGGATCTGAATGTGGCAGACCCGTCAACTAAGCTTCTCTCACAAGCAAAACATGATCACACCTTAATACTCTTTGGGTATTAATCACATGGAAATGTGAACTACATTATTGACTCTATTAAACCCTTTGGGTGTTGGTCACATGGCGATGTGAACTATTGGTGTTAAATCACATGACGATGTGAACTAGATTATTGACTCTAGTGCAAGTGGGAGATTGAAGGAAATATGCCCTAGAGACAATAATAAAGTTGTTATTTTTATTTCCTTATATCATGATAAATGTTTATTATTCATGCTAGAATTGTATTAACCGGAACCTTGATACATGTGTGAATACATAGACAAAACAAAGTGTCCCTAGTATGCCTCTACTTGACTAGCTTGTTAATCAAAGATGGTTTAGTTTCCTAACCATAGACATGTGTTTTCATTTGATGGACGGGATCACATCATTAGGAGAATGATGTGATGGACAAGACCCATCCGTTAGCTTAGCATAACGATCGTTTAGTTTTATTGCAATTGCTTTCTTCTTGTCTTATACATATTCCTCTGACTATGAGATTATGCAACTCCCAAATACCGGAGGAACACTTTGTGTGCTATCAAATGTCACAACGTAACTGGGTGATTATAAAGATGCTCTACAGGTGTCTCCGATGGTGTTTGTTGAGTTGGCATAGATCGATATTAGTACTTGTCACTCCGTCTATCAGAGAGGTATCTCTGGGCCCTCTCGGTAATGCACATCACTATGAGCCTTGCAAGCAATGTGACTAATGAGTTAGTTACGGGATGATGTATTACAGAACGAGTAAAGAGACTTGCTGGTAATGAGATTGAACTATGTATGAAGATACCAACGATCGAATCTCGGGCAAGTAACATACCGATGACAAAGGGAATGACGTATGATGTTATGCGGTTTGATCGATAAAGATCTTCCTAGAATATGTAGGAGCCAATATGAGCATCCAAGTTTCGCTATAGGTTATTGGATGAAGGTGTGTCTTGGTCATGTATACATAGTTCTCGAACCCATAGAGTCCGCACGCTTAACGTTTGACGACGATTTGTATTATGAGTTATGTGATTTGATGACCGAAGTTTGTTCGGAGTCACGGATGAGACCACGAACATGACAAGGTGTCTCAAAATGGTTGAGAGGTAAAGATTCATATATTGGAAGGTTGCATTTGGACATCGAAATGGTTCCGAGTGGTTCGGACATTTTTCTGGAGTACCAGGAGGTTACCGGAACCCCCTAGGAGAAGTATTGGGCCTATTGGGCCTTATTGGAGGAGAGGAGAAAGTCCAAGTGAGAGGGGAACCTCCCTTGCCCAAACCGAATTGGACTAGGGGAGGGGGCCGCCCCCCTCTTTCCTTCTCCCTCTCTCTCCCTTCCCCTTTTCCCTCTCCGGTAGAAGGAACGAGGGGGCCGAATCCTACTTGGACTAGGAGTCCAAGTAGGACTCCCCCTTATGGCGAGCCCCTTAGGCCGGCCACCTCCTCCCCCCCCCTTTATGTACGGAGGCGGGGGGCACCCCAATGGCACAACAGACATCTCTTAACCGTGTGTGGTGCCCCCTCCATAGTTTACCACCTCGGTCATATCGTTGTAGTGCTTAGGCGAAGCCCTGCACCGGTAACTTCATCATCACCATCGCCACGCTGTCGTGCTGACGGAACTCTCCCTCGTCCTCAACTGGATCAAGAGCTCGAGGGACATCATCATGCTGAACGTGTGCAGAACACGGAGGTGCGGTACGTTTGGTACTTGGATTGGTTGGATCGTGAAGACATTCGACTACGTCAACCGCGTTACTAAATGCTTCCGCTTTCGGTCTACGAGGGTACGTGGACACACTCTCCCCTCTCGTTGCTATGCATCTCCTAGATAGATCTTGCGTGTTCGTAGGAATTTTTTTGAAATACTACATTCCCCAACAGAGGGATGGTAGAAGCAGAGGGTGGGAGATGGCAGAGGCAGAGGGTGGCTTAAATAGCCGTAGTGCTACGTGTTATTTGTCCGTGGCAATAACGGGGTCAAATGTGAAGTTAGTAGCCCATTTTCAAACCCACCGCAGCATTGGGAGTGTACACGCATGGGAAACGGTGGTTTGAAAAGAAGAAGAAAAAGAAGCTAATTGCACGCGTGGGAATCCGTGGTCATATATATTATACGAACAAAAAGAGACAATTTTTGAAGGGCTTGTGGCCATTTTGCATGATAAAAATAAATTTGGCCCTTATAAATTTGGTCATTTTGCATGATAAAAAAAGAAAGATAGAGGGCTTGTGGCCATTATACAAATGCAAAATGACCCATTTTTTAATAGTTTGTGGCCATTTTGCATGATAAAAATAAATTTAGCCCTTATAAATTTGGTCATTTTGCATTTGTATAGAACAAAAAGAACTAAATTTTCTACACAATGTCAATTGTTGTGTAATTTCAAACGATGCAAAAAATAGAGCCAACACGTTCACAAAAAACAACACAATTCGACGGCCCAACCAAAGCTTGGTTTCCTTTTGGGCCCAATAACAACGTTTTTTTCGTGGAGTCAGTGGTGGGAGAGCAGCCGAGCACAACCAATGGGATCACCTCTCGCGGATCGCCCCACGATCCAACGATGCAGAGCCGTCCTTGTGATCCAATGGCCCGGAGCCTGCACGTAGCCTGCCCACCGAATTCCTTCTAGAAGACCACATCTAAGGGCTGTCGCTTGGCACCAGGGTATGATCGGACAACTAACGTTTGGAGCTATGGTTAGGCAAAACCCCGCGGGGTTTAGAGGGGTTTTGAGCTGGTCAACAGGGTTACGAAAGCTTTGACTTAGCATAACTAATTAAAAAAATCAAAAAAATATGAAACCTTCACCGTTCACCGTTTTATAAGACACACTAACGAGGAAAAAAATACTAAACTTGGTATATGGTCATTTTCATGAAAAAACCCTAGCTGGCACGATCGAGGTCAAATGAGCACCATTAATTTGAAAAAAAATCAAAAAATATGATACCTACGCACAATGTTGTCTTATGTGACATGTTACCAACCAAAAATCATAAACTTGGTCAATGGCCATTTTCATGAGAAAACCATCACACATATGAGCTATCACCTACTAGATTTCACAGAGTTCAAGGAGATGAGGTAGGGTTACCTTCTGTTTTTGAAAAATTTTAAAAAGCAAAAAAATCACCAAAGCTTTATTTCAAAGTGAATAAGAAGGATCTAAACTTAGTTTTCCATTTTCATATTTTAAACATGTTTTTAATAGTTTTTATATTAAAGCATATTTTTCAAAAGAAAATGTAAAAATATGAAGATTAATTCAAAAAATAGTGAAACTTCGAATCACTACATAGATTGAATAGGTGTTAATAAAAAACATTTGGCTCATTTAGAGTAGGTCCAAAAAAACTTGATTACAAATGGGCTGTTTACCCTAGCCTGGGAGCTCATTTGGAGCACATTTCTCAAATTCAAATTTCTTTGACCTCCTCTAAATCACCTCAAATTTTGCACACATGATCTCCTACACAAACATAGATAGTTTGCCAAGGTTTTTTTTTGCATTTTCTTGAATTTATACTGTCCTACCGAATGTCAGTTCAAAACATCAGATAATGAAACATGCTGGTGGGAAAAAGCATTCATTTGATTTGATTAATAGACATGAGCCCAATAACATGTGTGATCAGTGAAGCAACACTGAAACAACATGTGTGATCGGTGAAGCAACACTGAAGTGATCAGTGAAGCAACACTGAAACAACATGTCTGATCAGTGAAGCAACACTGAAACAACATGTGTGATCATTGCAGCACCTAAACTCATAGTTCACAACATCTAAACAGAACTAATTAACCATACACCACATGCAAATATAAGGACAGACAAATAGAGATAGAATAATACATTACTAGCATCACCATAGATTCAGTTCACACCATAAACAGCCACATTCAGTTTACCAAAAGTAACCGGACCCAAAGTAACCCAAAAGATTAAGATTCAGTTGACAGCATCACATAATCACATCACTTCACGCCGGAGTCAAGTTCTTCGCGAGCGCAGCATGCTGCTCCCTGATCATGTAGTCCTCCCCGCGGATCGCTACATCCTTTGCATGAGACAGAAGGTGATCGAAGCGGCCATCCTTTGGCTTTGGCTTGGTGGTGCAGTAGGGGCAGTGCCACTTCTTGATCTTGCAGTTGTAGAAGGAAGCAACTCCCATGGTGTTGATCTTCTCCACCTCCTTGGCTGTGAAGGATGTGACGTTGCCCTTGTACACATCATTTCCAGAATCATACTACACACATGAATGAATTGCATTAATACATTATAGATTCATATACACCATGTTAAAGGAACTAAATGAACAAGGGATAGGCTTACCTCATATTCTTCGTCGTCACTAAACTCTGGATCGTACGGGTCGTAGTCGGCCAGCTTCCTCTCCCCCCCAACAATCATCCTCCTGAATATACAATTACATCCATCACTAGTAGCCAATTGAAAATTTAGATATGCACACATGACCCATTGATCATAGGGCTAATATACTCCCAATATGACATTCAAAACTCCTACCTGAGTAGCATTCAAAAACAAATCTAATATAACTACATATGACATTCAAAACCCAAGTATGACATTCAAATAACACATTGATCATTTGTCATGCACACACATTGAACAACATAGCTAATATAACTACATATTGTGGAAAAATTTATATACTAACGAATCAGATAACTTCTTAATCAATGGATTCCATTTGGGCATATGACATTCAAAATCTCAATCTAAGTAGCATTCAAAAACAAATCTAATAGGGACTCAATCTAATAAGCATGCATGTCTGTAGCATTAAACCCCCCAATCTGTGAGCATTAAAAAATCTAATAAGCATACATCTGTGTAGCATTGAAGCACATCTAATAAATAGATCTATCTAGCATTTTTGCAACGAATTTATCCAACAAACCCTAGTACAAAAACCCCCATCCCCCCAATACAGAAAACCCCGTCCCATCCGTCAAACCAACTACTCTAACCATCTGAACTACCATATGAATCCACAATCTAACCAATCCAACTAACTCTACAAGCTAATATCCTAAAGCAAAGCAAGTGCAAATACCTCTTGCTCCTCGCCAGGCTGCGCATCGGGGGTATCGGGATGGACTGTGCCGCTGGACGCCGTCACCTTCTGCAGTGCCGAGGTGGAGCCCGCCACCTCCTTCTCCACATCCGCAGCGATTGTGAGTTTCCCCGCATCGCCGTGGATGCCGCTAACATCCGCGGTCATCGCACCCTGCAGCTCGACCACATCTCTAGACGCTCCGCCGGTGTCTCCACGGGCTTCGGCCATCTCCGGGCAGATGGAGGTGATGAAGGTGAGAAAGAGGATGCGGCGGGGGAGAGCGAGACGGTGCAGTCGAGGCAGTGGAGGAGAGCGAGACGATGCTGGTGCGGGAGAGGAAGACGATGCGGCAGGGATGGGATTTGGGGGGAAATGGTAGGGGGCAATGGAGGTGGTTGCCCCTCTTTATATGATGGTACATTTCGGGCATGTCCCATGGACACATGCTACCCCATGACCATGGTCAGTTGCATGCGCCCACGTATACGAATACCTGTACGGTCAGCATACGAAACAACTATACATGTAACGGTCAAAGGTGTACTCGGCCCTACGCGGCCGCACTCGTCAGAGTTAACGGTCAAAGGCATTGACCGATGGCAACGTCTGTCGTAACCTGTTCTGAGGGTTTCGGGCAAGGAAATGGGAAAAAGTGAGCAAAAGTTAACAGAGTGGGGATGAGTGAGTAGAGCTAAGGAACCAGGGGCACAGAAATAAAAAAAAACCCTTCTTTTTATTACTAGGAGGACTAGGTGCATCAGTATTAATCCTCTGAGAATTTTTCTCAACTCTCTTAGGATGGCCTTCAGGATACAAAGGTTCCCGAGTCATTTTACCACCTCTAGTTATAACTCTAACAACATGATCATTGTTCTTATTATTCATCACATTGAGCAAATTATTCTGTGGTTTGAGAACTTTCTCTACTTGGGTTTATACAATGGAAGCATGTTTACTAATAATCTTGAGATCATTAACAATTCTACACATATAGTCACCCAAGCAATCAAGCATATAAGCATTACGTTTCAATTGTCTACTAACATAAGCTTTGAATTTTTTTTGTTTAACAATAAAGTTATCAAACTCATCTAAGCATTGACTAGCAGACTTATTATGAGAAATATCACCTTCATCGAATATATAGAGAATTTACCTCTACTACCTATGTCGGGTTATCAAGACCATGTATTTCTTCAATATGTGGTAAATTCTTAACATCTTCAGCTTTTATACCATTTTCTTTCATAGATTTGTTTGCCTCTTGCATATATTCAAGAGTGAGAAATAGAATACCTCTTTTCTTCAGAGTTGGCTTAGGAGTTGGTTTAGGAAGAGTCCAATCATTATCATTGCTCAATATATTATTCAATAGCACTTCACCTTGTTCAATAATTCGTTCCCTAAAAATACAACCAACACAACTATCTAGGTGGTCCCTAGAAGCATTGGTTAGTTCATTATAAAAGATATCAAGTATTTCATTTTCCTTGAGAGGATGATCAGGAAAAGCATTAAGTAATTGGAGAAGCCTCCCCCAAGCTTGTGGGAGACTCTCTTCTTCAATTTGCACAAAGTTAAATATTTCCTGTAAGGCAACTTGTTTCTTATGAGCAGGAAAATATTTTTCAGAGAAGTAGTTAATCATATCCTGGGGACTACGCACACAACCAGGAGCAAGAGAATTAAACCATATCTTAGCATCACCCTTTAACGAGAAAGGAAACAACTTAAGAATATAGTAATAGCGATTTTTTCCTCATGAGAAAATTGGGTGGCTATATCATTTAATTTAGTAAGATGTGCCACAACAGTTTCAAATTCATAACCGTGGAAAGGATTAGATTCAACCAAAGTAATTAACTTAGGATCGACCGAGAATTCATAATCCTTATCAGTAACAAAGATAGGTGAAGTAGCAAACTTAGGATCGTATTGCATTCTAGCATTCAAAAAAAATTCTTTCCACTTGCATAATAATTTCTTAAGATCATCTCTATCCTTACAAGCAAGAAAGTCCCTATAGCTACCTCTCCATCCATAACATAACTCTCAGTTATAATTTAAGTTCATATCTAGGGGAGCTAGTTCTATTAGGTGTTTCAAAGTTTTCAGTTTCAATAATTTCATCAATTTTAGAAATATCATCACTTTCAGCATTCTCAATATCACTAACTCTAGCAATTTGTTTATCAAGGAATTCACCCAGTGGCACAATATTATCAAACAAAGCAGTGGTATCATCATAAGCATCATGTATAGCATAAGTAGCATCATTAATAACATGCGACATATCAGAATCAATAGCAGGTGTAGGTGTCGCAAGCTTACTCGAAACAGAAGGTGAATCAAGTGCAGAGCTGGATGGAAGTTCCTTACCTCCCCTCGTTCTAGAGGGAAAAATATTGGTTTTGGTATCTTTCAAATTCTTTATAGTGATCAACATATATAAATCCCAAGTGACTCAGAGAATAGAGCTATACTCCCCGGCAACAGCGCCAGAAAAAGGTCTAGATAACCCACAACTATAGGGGATCACAATAGTGGGTAGAGTATAAAAGTCCATATGTCCATGCTAAAAAAGAAAAGAATATGTGATGACCATGTTAGGTAGCATTCCACATAAAAAAATACTATTTTTATCATTTACCTACTCGAGGATGAGTAGGAATTAAGCTTGGGGATGCTAATATGTCTCCAAAGTATCTATAATCTTAGCTTGTTCCATGTTGTTATATTATCATTCTTGGATGTTTTACAATAATTATAGCAACTTTATATCATTTTTTGCGACTAACCAATTGACATAGTGCCCAGTGCCAGTTGCTGTTTTTTGCTTGTTTTTTACTTCGCAGAATATCAGTACCAAACGGAGTCAAAATGCAATGAAACTTTTTGGAGAATTTTTCTAGACCGGAAGACACATGTTGGGCCAAATAAGTACCAGAGGGGGCTCCGAGGGGAGCACAACCTACTTGGGCGCGCATGGGGGCCCAGGCGCGCCCTGGTGGGTTGTGCCCACCTCTGCCGCCTCCTGCACCGCCTCTTTGCTCTATAAATACCCCCAAAAATCCAAAAACCCTAGGGGAGTTGACGAAACACAATTCCAGCCGCCGCAAGTTCCAGAACCACCAGATCCAATCTAGACACCATCACGGAGGGGTTCATCATCCTCATTGGTGCCTCTCCGATGATGCGTGAGTAGTTCATTGTAGACCTACGGGTCTGTAGTTACTAGCTAGATGGCTTCCTCTCTCTCTTTTGATTCTCAAAACAATGGTCTCTTGGAGATCTATTTGATGTAACTCTTTTTGCGGTGTGTTTGTTGGGATCCAATGAACTTTGAGTTTATGATCAGATCTATTTTATCCATGAAAGTTATTCGTTTTTGATCTCTTATATGCATGATTACTTATAGCCTCGTATTTATCCATGAAAGTTATTGGTTTAGTTAGGCCAACTAGATTGATTTTTCTTTCCATGGGAAGAGGTGCTTTGTGATGGGTTCGGTCGTGCGATGTTCTTTCCTAGTGACAGAAGGGGTAGCAAGACACATATTGATCATTGCCATTAAGGATAACAATATGGGGTATATTCCTACATGAATAGATCTTGTCTACATCATGTCATTGTTCTTATTGAATTACTCCATTTTCCCATGAACTTAATACACTAGATGCATGCTGGATAGCGGTCGATGTGTGGAGTAATAGTAGTAGATGCATGCAGGAGTTGGTCTACTCATCTTGGACGTGATGCCTATATAATGATCATTGCCTAGATACCATCATAATTATTTGAAGTTCTATCAATTTCCCAACAATAATTTATTTATCCGCCATATGCTATATTTCTCGAGAGAAGCCACTAGTGAAACCTATGGCCCCCGGGTCTATTCTTTATCATATTTGCTTTGGGATCTATTTTTATTTGCTTTTGCTTTCAGATCTATTGTTCTAAAAACCCAAAAATACCTTTCTGCACTTTTTCTTTATTTATTTTATTTTGTTTCATCACGAGATCTATTTATCCAAAATCGTACAAACCAATCTATCTTTTACCCGAGAGGGATTGACAACCCCTCTTACGCGTCGGGTTGCAAGTATTTGTTCTTTGTGTGCAGGCACCATTTACGTAGTGCTATTTGGTTCTCCTACTAGTTCGATAACCTTGGTTTCATCACTAAGGGAAATAACTACCAAAGCTGTGCTGCATCATTCCTTCTCTTCATGGAAATACTAACGCGGACACGAGCCATCAAGAAAGGATTTCTGGCGCCGTTGTTGGGGAGACATCATCAACAAATATCAGGTTCCTAATTATAAATCTCATCTCCTTGCAATTTACATTATTTGCCATTTGCCTCTCATTTTCATCTCCCCCACTTTACAAAAAAAGTTTTTCCCCGAGCTCCTCGCATTTCTTCCCACCGGCCGATAACCTTATATTGCGAGCGTTCGTCTGTTAACAGTAGAAAAGCACACTTTTTCTTTCTTTTCTGCCTAACGAACAAATGGCCGTATCTCCTCAACCGTGACTCCGAATCAGGTGATTCAAAAAACCACGTTCTCTATTTGTCGAGCCCATTCTGTTGGTATTGTTTTCACTATGTTTAACATTCTGAAAATGACCATTTTCCCTTGCCCCTAATCCGCTCCACCAAGAGGGAAACTTTTCCAGTCCACTAGCTCCTCGCGCTTCTTCCCTATGAATACTTCATATCCAGGCAAGCCACAACAGCCACTTGCATGAAGCCCTCGCAATAGCTTTGGTTTCCACTTGAATGAATAAATAAATGTTTGTTATTTCATTATTGAATGCTATTTATATGCTTGTGAATTCATGCTCATCATCATGTCAGTTCATTTTATTCTAGTAAGTTAAATGATTATTTGTTGTTATTATTATTTTAGTGTTTCTTATTGTAATTATTTCATTCTAGTGATAAATGATATGCTCATACGAATTGTTATGAATTGCTATGAAAATACTTGTGATATTCATGATCATTGCTATGCCATGCTCAGTTGCATCTAGGAGATTAAATGATTTATTGTTGTTGATGTTATGATTCATATGTTAAAATGGTTATGCATCCCATTCATGTTTATGTTGATATCCTGCTCATATGCATTGTCATTTCATCATGCTATTTTATTATGGCTTATCTCATCACCATTCAAGTTGAATCAGACTTCAATCGAACTAGGAAGACGCGCTCGTCACCTTCCTGCGGGCGAATGTCGATGTGTTTGCATGGCAAGCATCCGACATCCCCGGTGTTCCCAAGGAGGTGATTGAGCACCACCTTGCTGTCTATCCTCATGCGCGGCCCGTCAAGCAGAAGGTCAGAAAGCAAGCTTTGGAACGACAAGAGTTCATCATAGAGGAGATCCGGAAACTGGAAGCAGCGGGTTTGGTAAGAGGAGTGCTCCATCCAACATGGTTGGCCAATCCGGTGGTAGTGCGCAAGGCAAATGGGAAGTGGAGGCTGTGTATTGATTACACAGATATTAATAAGGCTTGTCCCAAAGACCCCTTCCCGTTGCCGTGCATCGACCAGATTGTTGACTCCACAGCTGGGTGTGATCTATTGTCATTCCTTGATGCCTACTCCGGCTACCACCAGATCTTCATGACAAGGGAAGATGAAGAGAAAACGACATTCATCACCCCATGTGGTATGTATTGCTTTATACGGATTCCTTTTGGGTTGAAGAGTGTTGGTTCAACGTTTGCAAGGGCGGTCCAGATTGGTTTTGAACCCCAGCTCCATAGAAATATGGAAGCTTATATGGATGATATAGTGGTCAAAACCAAGAACAGGGCAACCCTCATATCAGATTTACAAGAAACATTTGCAAACCTACGCAAGATCAATCTCAAGCTGAACCCTGAGAAGTGCGTCTTCGGCGTCCCGTCTGGCAAGCTTCTTGGGTTCGTTGTGTCACAACGTGGGATAGAGGCCAATCCGGACAAGATCAAAGCTATAGAGCAGATTGAAGCGCCCAAGCGAGTCAAGGATGTGCGTCGGCTTGCTGGTTGCGTTGCCGCCATGAGCAGGTTCATTTCCAAGTCCGCCGAGCGCGCCCTTCCCTTTTTCAAGATTTTGAAAAAGGCGGGCCCGATGGAGTGGACGCCAGAAGCCGAAGCAGCATTGCAAGATTTGAAGAGGTACCTCTCCTCCGCGCCGATACTAGTTGCGCCTAGGCCACAGGAACCGTTGTTGCTGTACATGGCGGCAACGAACCAGGTGGTCAGCGCCGCACTAGTGGCACAGAGAGAAATTAATGATGAGGTAATAGCAGCGACGGAGCTCGATGCCACCGATGCCGACACGACGCAGCCAATTGAAGTGCCGTCGAAGAAGAAAATGGTGTAGCACCCGGTCTACTTTGTTAGTTCCCTCCTGCAGGGGGCTAGATCGAGGTACTCCGGTGTGCAGAAACTGCTCTTCAGCCTTCTTATGGCCTCGAGGAAGCTGCGTCACTACTTCCAGGCGCACGAAATCACTGTCGTCACTCGCCTCCCTCTGCAACAGATATTGCACAATCCAGACGCAACGGGAAGGATCATGGAGTGGGCACTAGAACTGTCCAGCTTTGGCCTCAAGTTTGAGAGTACCTTGCCGATTCAAAGCCGAGTCCTGGCGGAGTTCGTTGCAGAATGGACCACGACGCCTGATGAAGAAACCCAAGAGACTGCTCTCCCCGGCAAGGAGGCAAGTTGCGACTGGATCATGTACTTTGATGGTGCTTTCTCCTTACAGGGCACCGGGGCTGGCGTACTGCTTGTCGCGCCCACCGGAGAGCACCTCAAGTACGTGATCCAGATGCACTTCCCCAGGGAGGTGTCAACAAACAATATGGCTGAGTACGAAGGGCTGCTTGCCGGTCTTAGGATCACGGCGGACCTTGGAATCAAGAAACTCGTCGTTAGAGGCGACTCGCAACTTGTCGTCAAGCAAGTCAACAAGGATTACCAGAGCCCGTTGATGAAGGCCTACGTCGATGAAGTGAGAAAGCTGGAAGAGCGTTTTGACGGTATACAGGCAGAATACGTTCCCCGAGCGGAGAATGATATCACCGATTACCTGTCAAAACGCGCTGCCCTCAAGCTACTTGTGGAACCAGGTACCTTTGTGCTTCGGCTAACTCAGCCATCCGTTAATCCATCAACAGAGCCGAACAAGAGGAGAAAATCAGGGCCCGGCAAGTACTTTCCCGCCGAGCTCCCCGGAGCCGCCGGCAAGGATGTTGCCGGAGACACTGAGCCTGCCACAGGACGGCTACCTCCGACAGAGCATCAAGCTCTTGCCATGGAGACAGCCGCTCCGATAGCGGAGGAAATGCCTTTAGTCCTTGCCGTCGAGCCCCAGGCTCCAGCATGGGCACAACATACCGTTTGATTCCTCCAAACAGGGGAACTTCCTGAGGAGCAGGAAGAAGCGGAAAAAGTAGCCCGTCGCTCTACTATGTACTAGTTCCTCGATGACGTCCTGTACACAAAGAGGCCGAACGGCGTGAAATTGAAGTGTATCCCTCGAGAGGAAGGACTGGGGCTGTTGGCAGAGATACATGGAGGCATATGTGGATCCCACATCGGGTCAAGGGCCCTTGCCGGCAAAGCGTTTCGGCAAGGCTTCTTCTGGCCCACCGCCCTCCAGGATGTGACGACACTAGTCACCTGGTGTGAAGCGTGTCAGTTCCATTCAAAGAAGCTTCATCAGCCAGCTCAAGCCCTTCAAACCATTCCTCTCTCCTGGCCTTTCTTAGTCTGGGGGCTCAACATACTGGGCCCTTTCCCCCGCGATGTCGGGGGCTTTGAGTACTTGTACGTTGCAATCGACAAGTTCACAAAGTGGCCAGAAGTGGAAGTAGTGAGGAAGGTCACAGCACAGTCAGCCATCAAGTTCTTCAAAGGACTGGTGGGCCGTTTTGGTGTACCCAATAGGGTTATCACCGACAACGGCACGCAGTTCACAAACCACACCTTCATGCAATATATTCAAGACCTCGGCAACAAGGTCTGTTTCGCTTCCGTTGGTCACCCATGAAGCAATGGTCAAGCTAAGAGGGCAAATGCTGAAGTACTGCGAGGCCTGAGGACAAAGACCTTTGACAGACTGCACAAGAGTGGAAGGCGCTAGGTTGATGAATTGTCGGCGGTTCTTTGGTCAATCAGAACGACACCAAATCGAGCCACCGGCCAGACACCCTTTGCCCTGGTATACGGGGCACAAGCAGTTCTCCCCACGGAACTCATATACGGGTCACCTCGAGTACTCGCTTATGACGAGCTTGAGCAAGAGCAATTGCGGCAAGATGACGCAACGCTCCTTGAGGAAGATCGTCTTCGGGCGGCTGTGAGAGCAGCGCGCTACTAGCAAGCCTTGCGCCGCTACCATAGCTGTAAGGTTCATGCCCAAAGCTTTGAGGAAGGCGACCTTGTTCTTCGGCGCGTTCAATCGGCCAAGAATTCCAACAGGTTGACGCCAAAGTGGGAAGGCCCTTATCGGGTAATACGAGTCACCAGGCCCGGCGTAGTCTGCCTGGAGACCGAAGATGCCGTTCCGGTGAGTAACTCCTGGAACATTGAGCATCTTCGCAAGTTTTACCCATGAGGTGCGGCTTGCCCCCCCCCCCCCCGGCAAGCCACCTTTTGTACGAGCCTTGCCGATGATGCATGTAACCCTCTGTACAAAGCCAGGCGCAGACCCTGAGCATAAATAAATGAAGCGCTGGCGCCCTAAGTTATAGCATGCATGCTAGGTTGAGTCTCGTCCTTGGTTAGGGTTGATAGTGCTTAGCGGCGACTAACCCCTAGCTTAGAGGTCGAGTGTGTGTCTCTTTGTCTTTCTTTTGTCTTCTTTGGTTCACAGGACACAAAGATATCCGTGTCGAACCACTTGGGGAGAAGAAAAAAAAGAGAGGAATAGACCAGCATCTAGCCCCTGGCAAGCCAGTATTGCCGGGGGCTGCAAGAGCAAAGATTCACCCACGGCGAACCAGGGTTGCCGGGGACTGCAGCTTCAGATAAGTTCTTCATCCCTTATCATGCATTCCATTATGGACTGAGGTATGTGAAACCTCGTTTTCCCCTAAGCTACCGTGCTCCCATAACTCTAGGCCCTAGGGCTCGTTCCTGGGGCCAAGTTTGGTCGTAGTCGCGGCAGCAAAAGGATGAAACAAGGAGCCTGAACCTGCCTCATCCCTGCCTCCGCCAAAGGCGTGAGGAAGGTCGAGCGAAGTGGGGAGACGGCAAGGCCTGTTGCCGGGCAAGGAAATGTTTATCTTGAAGATATCAAGGATTTACTCCTTGTTGTGGGTTCCACCCACAAACAAATGACCCGGCAAGCATCCCTTTTTCATTAAAAAAACATTCCACTCAGGTACAATCCATAGGGAATGAAAAACATGAATGATGGGATTACAAGTTTTAAATTCAACAAAGGCCCGAAGGCTTACAAACTAAAAAGAGATAAGGTGCCCGTAATCCCTTTCTTGTCCCTCTCCTCAGGAGGCAGGTCAAGGAGGCGAAAGGGACAAAAGGAGAGCCTAGGTGAGCTACGGGTGGCAGAAGACACCAAGAGAACATCTTGGTGGCCGTCCAAAGGCTGGATGGTGATGGCGGCGCTGGAAGCAGCGCTCGAAGACGAGGCGGCAGGACGTCAGCACGCGTCGAAGGCGTCAGTGCCCGCGTACTCCGACTTGACGGCCTTGCCGCCCGCCCTCTTCCTCTTCCGCAGCCTCCCAACACCAGCCGCCCAAGGAGACGACCCCGAGAAGTTCAAGGAGCCGGCGACACGGATGATGGGGTCGCCGGTGCCGCATGGAGCGGCACCCGACACCTAGTCGGACCCGTCATCCTGCCACCTACTACCCTCATCGTCGCTGCTGCTGTCCTCCTCATCACTCCCGCCCTAGGAGGAGTCTTCACTATCAGAAGAGCTCTCCACGCAGCACCTTGCACAGGTCCCAAAGCACTCGAAGACCTTGACGGAGAGAAGGCCACCCTCCATCAGCTTAAAATGGAGAGTGAGCCCCTCCGTCAAGCGGTGGATATGAGCAAACGTCTTCCATCCCCGACAAAGATACATCACGTGAGGGGCGGGGAAGTCGACGCGGACCCGCGTGCCACTGATCCCGTAGCCCCTCATGTGCAGCCGCAATGATTTCGGCGGATCCAGCTCCATCTCCAGCGCAAATGAAGTCGGGAGACGAAGGCGACGACGCGGCGAACAGCGCAGCCTGACGAAGAACTCAAAGGGTCATCCCCAACATGGCCCTCCATTGGAGGAGGAGCTGCTGGCGGAGGCGAGGCCGGCGCGCTGCCACGTCCTCCTCTTCCCCGAGTGCCCTGGCCTCGCCCACGGCCTCGCCTCCTCCCCCTTCCCCTCGCGGCTGGCTCTGCCACCGCGGGTGCAAGAGAAAGAGGGACGCGTTGTCGAGCGGCGACCCTCACCGCCACTGTTGAAGGACCGGGATTCCCTCTCTCCATGACGGATGGAAGGGAGGAGCAGAAGCTGGAGGAAGAAGAAGATGAAAGAATGCGGGACGCCATCCCCCCCTCCCGCTCTTTATAAAGGATCGGGGTTGGGGCTCGGCCGCCCCGCTCGGACAATCAATGTACGGAAGGCGCAGGGAGCCAGGACCGGCCCGCCGCCCCAACCAGCGACGGCCCGGTTTCCCGCCTCCACCGTTTGCCACCCCAAGCGCATGGGAGACACTTGGCAGACGTGCAGAACCAAGGGGACGGGTGAGACGACCACTCCCCACCCCGTGATCGTGGGGAGTGGACGCCTTGAAGAGCGCGCCTCAGCCCCATTCAGTAAATGGGCCGCGCCTCCACGCCTCCCTCCATTTATGGGGAAGGCGCGAACCGCCCCTTTACTACGATGTGACGCATGCCTGCGGGAACCAACCCCACGCATGCCACCCACGTCACACGCGCCTCCCCATGCCGCGCCACGCGCAGGAGTCGTGGGAAGCTTCGAAAGGTGACGGTCCTACACCTTCTACCATACAAAGCTTCGAAAGGTGTCGTCTTCAAACTAGCCTGATAACTGTTGTTGTATGAGAACTCTACGTAAGGCAAATTATCATCCCAACTAGATCCATAATCTAGCGCACAAGCTCTCAACATGTCCTCCAGAATCTGATTGACTCTCTTGGTCTATCCATCTGTCTGCGGATGAAAGGTTGTACTAAAATCTAGCCTGGTACCGAAAGTCTGATGCAACTGATTCCAAAACTTCGAGGTAGATTGTGTTCCTCTATCTGATACGATGGTCCTCAGAACTCCATGCCGACACACGATCCTAGTCATATATATCTTGGCCAACTTTGCGCTTGTATAAGTAGTTTTCATGGGGATAAAGTGAGCCACTTTGGTCAAGCAATCAACTACTACCCAGATAGAGTCATATCCTGATTGTGTCCTGGGTAATCCGGTGATGAAATCCATGCCAAGTTTGTCCCACTTCCATTTGGGTATCGGCATAGGCTGAAGTAATCCTGCCGGTTTCTGATGTTCTGCCTTCACTCTCTGACATACATCACATACTGCTACATACTCGGCAATATCCTTCAACAACTCCGTCATGGGTTTCACAATCTTGGAAAAATTCTCAATGAATCTCCTATAATATCCTGCGAGTCATAGAAAACTACGGATCTCTCCAACTGAGGTGGGTGCCAACCACTCAGTGACAGACTAAACCTTGGTAGGGTCTACTGCTATACCTTCTCCTAATATAACATGTCCAAGAAATCCAACTTCCTTCAACTAAAACTCACATTTGCTGAACTTGGCGTATAGCTGATGTTCTCTGAGCTTCTCGAGAACTAACCGCAAATGTTCCTTGTGCTCCTCTTCATTCTTCGAGTACACCAATATGTCATCAATGAACACCACAACAAACTTATCCAAGAACTCCATGAACACCTTATTCATCATACTCATAAAATAGGCAGGGGAGTTAGTCAATCCGAAAGACATGACCGTGTACTCATATAGCCCATACCTTGTGGTAAAAGTTGTCTTAGGTATATCCTGTTCTCGGATCCTCAACTAGTGGTATCCTGATCGAAGATCGATCTTGGAGAATACTTTGGCTCCCTGTAGCTAGTCAAACAAATCGTTGATCAATGGTAGTGGGTACTTGTTCTTGATCGTCACTTTGTTCAAAGCCCGATAATCAACAACCATTCTCAAAGTTCCATCCTTCTTCTCAACTAAGAGCACTGGGGCTCCCCACGGTGATGAACTTGGTCGGATATATCCTTTCTCAAGTAACTCCTTAATCTGCTTCTTAATTTCCTCCAGATCATTTGCGGGCATCCGATGCGGTCTCTTCGATATTGGTCCGGTGCCCAGCAACAGCTGTATAAAAAATTCTATGTCTCGATCTGGTGGCATGCCTGGTAATTCCTTTGGAAATACATCAGGGTATTCTTTCACGACTGGTGCTTCCTCCTGAACAACTCCTGAGAGGGAATTTACTTGAGTCCTCCTTGGCGCATGCCAGGACACATACTTGATCCGTTTACCCTCTGGGGTGGTGAGTAGAATTGACTTACTAGCACAATCAATATTTCCTCCATACATCGATAGACAATCCATGCCCAGTATCACATCCAATCCTTATGACTCCAAAATTATTAGGCCTGAGGGGAAAACATGCCTACCTATGGTCAATGGCATCTGAAAACATCCTCTGCTTGCCATATACTCTGCTCCTGGCGAGCTTACTAACATTGGTATCTTAAGAACTTTGGTGGGCAACTTATACTTATCCACAAATCCCCTCGATATGTATGAATGCGTTGCACCAGTATGAAAAAGAACAGTAGCAGTAAATGACTTAATCAAAAACTTACCGATAACTGCATCTGGCTGCTCTTCAACTTCCACCATGTTAACGTGGTTCACCTGTCCTCTGGTGAAAGGGTTGGGCTTCTTCCCAGAATTCCCATTTCCATTTCCATTCTTTTCTTCAGGACACTCCGTGGCATAGTGTCCAGTCTTCCTGCACTTGAAACAAGTAATGTGACTTAGATCCTTCTTAGCGGGTTTAGTGGGGTTGTAACAATTCTGACCGTTGTTTCCTCCATTTCCATTACCATTCTTAGGGCTACTGTGGTTATGTGAGCTTCCTCCATTGTGGGTATGGTCTCCATGGTTATGATGGGTATGTCCTCCCGAGTTCGGGTTAAAACAAGGCTTCTATTGAGCTCCGGAATTGTACTTCCCCTGTCCATACTTCCTTTTGCGGCTCTCTATCTGCTGTTGCTTGCCTTTCATCATAAGCGCCCTATCTACCAACTCCTGGTAGTTAGTGAATGTTGCCACCATCAACTGCATACTCAGCTCATCATTCAGCTCTTCCATAAACTTCTCCCGCTTTGCGGCATCTGTGGCCACATCATCTGGGGCATAGCGGGCGAACTTGCTTAACTCATCCACTTACTACGCCACAGTATGATTTCCCTAGCGTAAGTTGCAAAACTCACGCTTCTTCATGCTCATAGCTCTAGTTGAGATGTGTGCTGTGCGGAATGCTTGCTGAAACTGATCCCAAGTGACATTGGTCATGGGGAAAGTGGCGGTGTAATTCTCCCACAATGAGGCTACGGGTCCATCCAATTGATGTGCGGCAAAGCGCACCTTCTCAGCATATGTGCAACCTGCGGTGGTCAGCTCCCTTCCAATCCTGCGGAGCCAGTCATCAGCAACAATCGGCTCGGTGCTACTGGAAAACACCGGTGAATTCAACCTCAGAAAATGGGCTAAGTTGTCAACTGGAGGCATTGTTGTTGTTGTTGTTGTTGTTGTTGTTGTTGTTGTTGTTGTTGTTGTTGTTGTTGTTGTTGTTGTTGTTGTTGTTGTTGTTGTTGTTGTTGTTGTTGCTGTTTGTTGTTGTTGTTGTTGTTGTTGTTGTTGTTGGTTGTTGTTGTTGTTGTTGTTGTTGTTGGTTGTCGTCGTCCAGGGTGCCCCAACCAATCCACCCAGATGTGTATTAAAGTAGCCACCTTAATTTTAACCATTAATAAATGATAACTCTCACATTTGTCATGGATCACTCAGACCAAACCACGTCTACGAGCATAGCATAGCAGTATAGGCATAACGTAGTAACACCCAGGGTTTGAAATAGAGACAATAGGTTCTACCTCATCAACTAATTCCCAAACACCCCCATGTTATCATGTCCTAACCATGCAATGTTTGAGGATTGATACTAATGCATAAAACTGGGTAATAAGGGGTATGATCAAAGTGTTACTTGACTTGCTGATGATCTGCAAACCCTAGTGACTCGTAGTAGCATGCTTTGCACTCCGGAAACTCTATCGTAAACAAACAATAGCATACATAAGCACTCAATCATAATATTCAAGGGTAAAACTACTCAAGAGAAAAGATTTAACTGAAAGTTCAACTAAAGAGCTTCCATTTGCAAAAAGAATCAATTGAATCGGAGTTATGAAACTCAAACTGCGATCAAAAGAAGTTCGAATACAAATCTGCTTGAAACCGAATTTTAATTTGTCAAAACCATGTTCAAGTTGTTTATCTAGAAAGAGGGGAACAAGACAAAGATTTTGGCGTTGGTTTCACTGGATTTGGACAAACGAGTAAAAGTAGTGAGGGTTTGAAGACCAGGGACTAATCTGTGATAAAAGTATTCGCTGATAGGTCCCTGGCCAAAAATTAAAAACTAAAAGAAAAATATATCGGGTGAACGTCCGCTATTAGAGACTAACGAATGAAAACCGTTCGTTAACATAACTTAACCGGTGAACGTTTGCTAAATAAACTAAAACGAAAACCAAAAACTGATCTAAAACTATACCAACAAAACCGAAAAAAAACCACAAAGAAAACCGACAAAACAGAACGATTTTTATTGGTTAACGGTCTCGGCCGGCGACGGTCAACGATGAACGGCAAGGCGACGGCAATACGGTGGCGGCGCACGGCAGCGGGCGGCGCGGCAAGCGGCGGCGGCTGTGGCTGCGGGGAGGCGGCGACGGTGATGAGGAGGAGGGGGGCCGAGGCGGCTTATAAAGGCCGAAGGGGGGTTTCTTGCGGCAGGGGGCGGCGAAGGGGAGTCCGAGCCGGACTCCCTCGGCGACGGTGGCGGCGAGGACTCCTCTCGCCTGGGAGGAAGGTGGCGCAGGGCTGCTCGGCCGGCTCGGCTGGGCCTTTGGCCCACTCGGGCAAGGAACTTTTTTTTATTAAAAAATTTAATTCCGCCTGAAAGAAAATTCCTAATAAAATATTTTTTTTAAATACCAAAAATAATTTTCACCGTCCAAACCTAATATTTAGGACAAGATGGACATTTTTCTGGCCTAAGAATGAAGTTTTCAAAAATGTATATTTTTCTAGTTCAAATAAAATAGCAAATAAAATGCAAATAAAATATTAATTTGATTTTAAAATTTCTCCTCCAATATTCCTCTCTTTTGAAGAAGTCATTTTATCTTCTCTCATTTATTTTTATTATTGGAAATAATTGGAGAGAAAAATATTAAATTCAAATTGATCCTCTTTTTTCAAATTAAAAAAAATCAAATATGAAAATTTGTGAAATCTCCAACTCTCTCCTTGGGTCCTGTTGCTTAAGATTTTTAGGATCTCAACCAAAATGCAAATAAAATATGATATGCATATGATGACCTATGTATAACATCCAAATTGAAATTTGGGATGTTACAATAAATGCATATAAAACATCCAAGATTGATAATATAATAGCATGGAAAAATAAAAAATAATAGATACATTGGAGATGTATCAATCTCCTGGTGGTGGCTAGGTGGGGAGGGAGTGGTCCTGGTGCTCGAATTCGAGCGGAGGGACGAGGCGTCCATGGCGGCTATGGTGGACGAGGAGGGGCTCCGGGACTGGGTTGAGGGGCCGGGAAGGTTGATAGTCGAGTGGTGAGGAGGATGGACTGCTTGGAGGAGCTTTGGTACCACTTATATAGCCGGTGCAATGATACGTCTCCGACATATCTATAATTTATGAAGTATTCATGCGGTTTTATTATCATTCTTGGATGTTTTACAATCATTTTATAGCAACTTTATATCATTTTTGGGACTAACCTATTGACCCAGTGCCCAGTGCCAGTTATTGTTTTTTGCTTGTTTTTTACATCGCAGGAAATCAATATCAAACAGAGTCCAAACACCGCATAACTTTTTATGGATATTTATGGACCAGAAGACATCCAGTGGGCCAGAGCAACACCTGGGGGTGCCTCGAGGGGTACACAACCCACTAGGGCATGCCTGGGGGCCCAGAGGCGCACAGTTGGGTTGTGCCCACCTCGTTGGCTTCCTGCACCCCCTCTTTGCCCTATAAATCACCAAATATTCCAAAAACTCTCAGGGTAACCCTAGATCAGAATTTCCGCCGCCGCAAGGCTCTATAGCCACGAGAAACCAATCTAGACCCCGTTCGGCACTCCGTCGGAGGGGGAAATCATTACCGGTGGCCATCTTAATCATCCCGGCGGCCACCATGATGAGGAGGGAGTAGACCACCCTCGGGGTTGAGGGTTTGTACCAGTAGCTATGTGTTTAATTTCTCTCTCTCGTGTTCTTCAGATGCCACGATCTTGATGTATCGCGGGCTTTGTTAATATAGTCGAATCATGTGGTGTTTTCCCTCTCTATCTTGTTGTGATGAATTGAGTTTTTCCCTTTGAGATTTCGTTGTTATCGGACTGAATACTTTTATGGATTTGAGAGAACTTGATATATGTCTTGCATATGAATACTCGTGGTGACAATTGGGTATCATATTGATTCACTTGATATGTGTTTTGGCATTCAACTTGCTGATTCCCGTGGTGACATTGGGGTAATCTATGCATAGGGTTTGATGCACGTTCTTTTCTTTTGTTTCTCCGGTAGAAATCTTGGGGCACTCTTTGAGGTTCTTTTGTTGCATTGAGTATTATGAATCTGAAATTATTTGGTGTTATTTTAGTACGAACTCTTGGATAGATCGATCGGAAAGAATAGCTTCGAGGTGGTTTCATACCCTACAAACAATTTCTTCTTATGTTGTCCGCTAGATAGGAACTTTGGAGTGATTCTTCATTGCACGTTGAGGGATGGTTATATGATCCAATTGTATTAGCATTGTTCGGAGATTGCACTAGTGAAAGTATGGACCCTAGGCCTCATTTTCAAGCATTGCAATACCATTTTTGTGCCTGTTTACTATTTGCTACCTTGCTGTTTTTATTTATTCAGATTATAAAAATATATTTCTACCATCCATATTACACTTTTATCACCATATCTTTGCTGAACTAGTGCACTTGTACAATTTTCCATTGTATTGGGTATCTTGTGGACGCAAGAGACTTTTTATTATTTGGTTGCAGGGTTGTTTGAGAGAGACCATCTTCATCCTACACCTCCCAGGGATTGCTAAACCTTAGGTCATCCACTTGAGGGAAAATTTCTACTGTCCTACAAAACTCTGCGCTTGGAGGCCCAACACGTGTCTACAAGAATAAAGTTGTGTAGTGTACATTAAGCTCTTTTCTAGCGCCGTTGCTGGGGAGGTAACGAGGAGGAGCTTCCTATCCAATCAATCTCTTCAACAAGAAGCTTGAAAAATTTAATTAAACCCACACATGATGTGGTGAAGAAGAAGAAAAGAAGAAGAAATAATAGAGGTAAAAAGGTATCTCTCCCAAATAGTGTTGCTCCTATTATTTTTGTGCCTCATGAAAATGAATCAGAAATAATTGTGGAAGATGATGAACTTGATGATGATATTGCTTCTATGTCTTATGGCACAATGTCCAAAAGCATTATTGATGATGGTTTTGTTATGCCTATTGCTTATTGTGATGATTATGATTGGGAAGATAATGATATTTCTTATAACCTTGGAAATCTTTTTGGCACCAACTTGGGAAATTATGATGATATTAATTGTTATACCGTTGGTGCTATTCATACTATTAATGATGAGAGTTATTATGCTTATGATATGCCAAGCCACAAGCTTGGGGATAATATGTTTGATTAGAATGACATGTTTGAGAATTTATTTGCTGCAACTAATATTTGTCCCAAGCTTGGGGATGCTATGCTTAATGAAGATGATCCTTTTAGTCCCCTTACTTTGAATGATCAAATTTGCTATGATGATTGCATGCTTACCAGTTATGATGATTATTGAGATGATACTTATGTTATAAAAAGTATTGATAATTATTGTCATAATTTTGAATATCCATTTACTGAATATTACTCTTTTAATGTGGGAACAATTTATAGTATTCGAGTTTCCTATGATACTCCCACTATTATGAATGAGAATAAAATTGCCTACATGGAGAGTAATAAATTTTATATGCTTTTGGATCATGAAAAGAATGCTTTATGTGATGGTTATATTGATGAATCTACTCATGATGCTACTGAAAATTATTATGAGAGAGGAACTTATGATTAATGATGCTCTCTTTATGTTTCAATTCTTATCTTTTACGTGAGCATCATTGAAATCATCATGCCTAGCTAAAAGGCATTAAAGAAAAGCACTTGTTGGGAGACAACCCAACACTTTTACCTACTGTTTTTGTGTGTTCACATGATTAGTCTACTGTAGTAATCATGTTTGATAGCTTTTGTTTCAGTAAAGTGTCGTAAAGCCTTTTGGATAGTGTGGATGATAGTTGACTTGATTCTGTGCAAAAACATAAACTTTTGCTTCCAGAAATAGAATTGATCTGCTCTGCTGAAACGTGATAAATTCTTTTTTTTTTTACAAATGATTGATATACAATTTCCCACGTTTTCCTAATTTTTCAGAATTTTTGGAGTAGCAGAAGTATGGTTGTTGTCCAGATCATTACAGACTGTTCTGTTTTTGACAAATTCTGTTTTCAATTCTTATTTTGCTTGTTTCCTAGTTTGATGGCTTATATTTCTCAATATAAATTGTGAAAAATGATAAGTTACAATAGGAATTGTGTGGAAATAATTATGAATCTTGTCTTTGACAGTACCAAAGTGAATGGTTTGCTCTTTATCATACTAACCTATCTCACGAAGTTCCGTTAAGTTTTGTGTGATTAAAGTTTCCAAGTTTTGGGTGAGACATCAATATGAGGAGAATAAGGAGTGATGAGACCCTAAGATTGGGGACCCCAAGTCACCCCAAGTTAATATCCAAGGAAGATCCAAGCAACTAAGCTTGGGGATGCGCGGAAGGCATCCCCTCTTTCGTCTTCAACATTATCGGTAACCTCATTTGGAGCTACATTTTTATTCGTAACATGATATGTGTTTTGCTTGAGCGTCATTTTCTTTTGTTAGGATTTTCTTTTTGTTATTTAGAACAATGTTTTGCATCTTTTATTTCAATAAAAGTGTCAAGCATAGCCTTTCCATGCTTTTCTTACAAGTATATGAGTTGCTGTTTCAAAACAGAAAGTTTACCGCTGTTGCAAAAGTTCCCTAGAAAAGTCAGAATGTGATAAAATGTTGAAACTTTTTTGAAAAATAAGCTCTGATAAATTTTCTACAATGTGGTAAGTTTTCATAATTTTTGGAGTTAAATAAGTATTGATACTCTTGCATTCTTTATAGACTACACTATTTTGGTAGATTGTTGTTATGTTTGCATTGTTTGGATATGCTCGCTTGTTTAATGATTCTATTTGAGGATAGGAGTATTAAATATGAAGAGGCATTTAGTATGCAATGTTGAATAATAATTTTGGTGATTTGCTACAGTAGAGCATCATAAGGTTTTGCATTGATTTATACTAACTTATCTCATGAGTTCTTGTTGAGTTTTGTGTGGATGAAGCTTTTGAGATTTCGGAAAACCATTAAAATGAGAGGAATTGAGAAGACACAAAAGCTCAAGATTGGGGATTCCCAAGGCACCCCAAGATAATATTTCAAGAAGTCTTAAGCATCTAAGCTTGGGGATGCCCCGGTAGGCATCCCACCTTTCTTCTTCAATAATTATCGGTTAGTATTGGTTGATCCTAAGTTTTTTCTTCTTCACATGATGTGTGATATTCTTGGAATGACATTCTGTTTTGTTTTGCTTGCTGTTTTAATAAAATACTTACATCTGAAACTTTTAAATAAGAGAGACTCCTCAAATAGCTACCCATTTACATAACTACTCGCTTGATCTTCACCTATATCTTTTTGGAGTAGCTTGTCATTTACTCTTGTGCTTCACTTATATCCTATGATTAAATTGTTGAATGAATTGAATATCATGAAGTTAAAATTATATGTTCATATCATGCCTAGTAGTAGTTTCACATTGGGATTAGAAAGTGAAATCTTTTGAAGCTTGACAATCACAATATTGGTCATACAAGTAGTACCTGAATGATTAGTAGAAGGAAGAGAACTTTCACATGCAAATACACTATCTTGGAAATCTTTTGTGATTGTGAGCCCCCATCAAAAAATCATATGCCAAAATTGTCGACGTTGGACAAGGAAGACAACGTAATGATTTATTTTTGTTCATATTCACATAGAAGTTATATTGTCATAGATCCTTCAACATGTGGTGCTTGCCCCCCATCTTTGCTAGCCAAAAATTCCGCACCTAGTAGAGATACTACTTTTGCATCCAAAAACCCTTAAACCCAAATCTTATTGTCAAGATTCCACCATACCAACCTAAGGATTGAGCAAGATCCTACAAGTAAGTTGTCATCGGTGCAATAAGGCAATAAAAATTGCTTCTAAAAATGTTAGATCATTTAGTGTAAGAGAAAATTGAGTGTTGTACGAACTTGTGATGGCAAAGAATAAAAGCGACAGACTGCATAATAAAGCTTGCTATCATAAGGGGCAATATAACTTTACATTCTTTTGCACTAAGGGGTTGAGTATACAAACAAATAAGCGCATGGCAACCTCTGCTTCCCTCTACGAAGGGCCTATCTTTTACTTTTATGTATTTACTTTCCTGCAAGAGTCAAAGTTTTTCTCTCTATTCCTTTTTATTTTCTCTTTTGGCAAGCATCATGTGGTGAGGAAAGATCTAGGCACATATATCCATTTGGATATGGGTATCATGAGTTATTATTGTTGACATCACCCTCGAGGTGAATACGTTGGGAGGCGAAATTATAAGCCACTGTCTTTCTATGTGTCCGATTGAAACGTTTTGCTCATGTGTATGCGGTGACTGTTAGCAATCATAGAATACTATATGATGGTTGAGTATGTGGAGCTCTTACTTAAACTCCGTTGAATAAGTTGAATTGCAATGGCTTCGTGACTGAGAACATGGGTTGTTGAGTTTTAAGAGAATTCATTGTTTGAACCTTAACATGTGAATTGGTTGCTACTTTAACATGAGAAGTTTTATAAGAAAGAATTGATGTTGTGATGCTAGTAAAAGTGGTTGAAATTGTCATTGATCAAACTTGTGCACTTTGCTAGCATTCACACTTCATAAATTATTTCTTTTATCATTTACCTACCCGAGGATGAGTAGGAATTAAGCTTGGGGATGCTGATATGTCTCCAACATATCTATAATTTATGAAGTATTCATGCCAATAAATTATCATTCTTGGATGTTTTACAATCAATTAATAGCAACTTTATATCATTTTTTGGGACTAACCTATTGATCCAGTGCCCAGTGCCAGTTGCTGTTTTTTGCTTGTTTTTTACATCGCAGGAAATCAATATCAAACGGAGTCCAAACACCGTGAAATTTTTTGTGGATTTTTTATGGACCAGAAGACATCCAATGGGCCAGAGCAGCACCTGGGGGGTGCCCCAAGGGGGCCACAACCCACTAGGGCGGGCCCAAGCGGGCCCGTGTGGGTTGTGCCCACTTCGGTGGCCACCCGCACCCCCTCTTTGCCCTATAAATCACCAAATATTCCAAAAACCCTCGGGGTAACCCTAGATCAGAAGTTCCGCTTCCGCAAGGCTCTGTAGCCATGATAAACCAATCTAGACCCCGTTCCTGCACTCCGCGGGAGGGGGAAATCATCAACGGTGGCCATCTTCATCATCCTAGCGGCCACCACGATGAGGAGGGAGTAGACCACCCTCAAGGCTGAGGGTTTGTACCAGTAGCTATGTGTTTAATCTCTCTCTCTCTCTCTCTCTCTCGTGTTCTTGAGATGTAACGATCTTGATGTATCGTGGGCTTTGTTAATATAGTCGGATCATATGGTGTTTTCCCCTCTCTATCTTGTTGTGATGAATTGAGTTTTTCCCTTTGAGATTTCGTTGTTATGAGACTGAATACTTTTATGGATTTGAGAGCACTTGATATATGTCTTGCATATGAATACTCATGGTGATAATGGGTATCATATTGATTCACTTGATATGTGTTTTGGCATTGAACTCGCGGATTCCCGCAGTGACATTGAGGTAATCTATGCATAGGCACTACTTCAGGATGCTGCTAATGCGACACTGTGATCAGAGACCCTTTGACAAAACTCTGTGCGATGCCATAATCACAAACGGTGGTGTAAAATAACCGTCAAAAAGGTGCAAAACGTTTGCGATTGAGGATGCATCAAACACGGTAGAAATTTATTTGCGTGTGCGATGCAGGGCATATGGTTCAGCTCAATTAACCATTTGCGATGAGGAGGAACAAAAGAAACGGGCATCCAGATGAAGGTGTGTGCGATGTACAACATACGGTTCTCTCGGATGAACTGTTTGTGATTAGGCAACAAAAAAGAAACGGTCAGCTAGATCAAAGGTGTGTGCGATATACGGCATGTGGTTCACTTGGATGAACTGTTTGCGTTGAGACATGAGAACATAAAAGGTTCAAATGAACAAGATGTGTGTGATACGAGGCAAACAGGTCTGTGATCGGAAACGTGTGCGAAGCCCGATAACAACACAGACGATTACTGCTAACAAGCCGTGTGTGCTGTGAGCAAACGATTGCTGGTATACAATTGTGAGTGATTCTTGAAAACATCACCAATGGATTCCATTGTTTAGTCCGTGTGCGATGTGATTTTCTTTGTCCGCACAACATCTACGCTCTATCTACAGAGCATCAACATATATACTTAAAACTACAACATTGCATAACCAAATTAAGCATACAATTACACAAGTGACTACACACATAACATTTCCACACACCAAAGAAAGCAATTACATGCATACTAAAGTAGGAGAAACGAGGATCTAATCATCTACTTATTATTGCGACGACGCTTGCCATTGCTCTGCTTCCGGCTGGATCCCTGACCGTTTTGGGGAAGGAGGGACTTCCTCATGTCAACGATCCGCCTATACATGTCATAGCTCGTGTATGCCTCCTTCGCCGCGTACACGACGTGAGCTTTGTCGAGTTTCTCCATCCAGGCCGAGTGCCAGGCACACTTGTCCTTATTGCACGAATCCTTCATCTCTATGTAGTAGGGGTCGATGATGGCCTCAGCGAGGTGAACCAGTGAGTTCTTCTCATGCTCCTTGCTACCCCTGATCTTGTTTTGGCCTTGGATGTCGACAAGATTCTGGCAGGCAATGCCCGAATTCTTGAGCGCCTTTACATCGTTGTTGATGTCCACCGTAGCGAACATGTAGTGGGGGCTATTAACAAACCTGGCGAAACGCTCGCAAGGCCTTGTGGCCACACAGTAGGGGTATACGAGGACGTGGTGGCGCACGCACATCTGGGCGACGGCGACCTTCGGATGAGACCCGACACAAGCATGGGTGTACTCGAGGTCAAACCCGACCACCTTGTACTTCTCCTCGGCAAGCAACAACTCCATGATGTGGATGGAGTGCTCCGCCCAGACCGGGTCATTGGTGTACACCACCGAGAGGTCCATGAACCTTCTGTGGGTGTCCACCACGGCACGCATGGTGAACTGCTGCTCGTCTCGGCAGCCGCTAGGAGCGCCATTGGAGCCGCGCAGGATACCCTATAAGAATTTCTCTTGGTCGGTGTGCTTCTTGCAATGGTGGGGCGCGATCGAAAGGTTGAAGAGACACAAGGGTAGGTTAAATGGCTGCTGTAATAAATGGGGGCCGGCCGGCCTGTAATCATCATGTCTTGTCACGGTGTTCATAGCGGAGGATTTGAGAATCCAGTGCACGCTTGACAACACCGCACCCTAGGCGTGGGCTCGAAGAGGCGCCAAATGTATTGTTGGTGAGCCTATTCCCGTGCTACCGCACTGTTTACCGCGCAAGCTTCCCGCCTGACTAGTTTGGCCACGCCTCGGCTAGAAGAGGGGCAAATCGTGGGAGTTTATTGGCAAAAAGCTTTGTAAAAACAAAGTGTGTGGAATGACATCGGTCATAATTTTACCCTTGGGTGATGAGGTCAAAGTTACATAGAAGGGTGATGATGGACACTCGGGTGCGATAATTAATTTTGCACTCTACAGTGCACACGGTGGAAGAAACCAACTATGTGCAATAATGTAAAAGATTGCAGTCGAGTTAGCTATACAGACCGTGTGATGTGAGATTGACAAGGTAAATTGATTCGAGAATGGTTAATAAAATCTAAGTGTTGGAAATATGCCCTAGAGGCAATAATAAAATGGTTATTACTATATTTCCTTATTCATGATAATTGTCTATTGTTCATGCTATAATTGTATTATCCGGAAATCGTGATACATGTGTGAATACATAGACCACAACATGTCCCTAGTGAGCCTCTAGTTGACTAGCTCGTTGATCAACAGATGGTCATGGTTTCCTGACTATGGACATTCGATGTCATTGATAACGGGATCACATCATTAGGGGAAAGATGTGATGGACAAGACCCAATCCTAAGCATAGCACAAGATCGTGTAGTTCGTCTGCTAGAGCTTTTCTAATGTCAATATCATTTCCTTAGACCATGAGATTGTGCAACTCCCGGATACCGTAGGAGTGCTTTGGGTGTACCAAACATCACAACGTAACTGGGTGGCTATAAAGGTGCACTACAGGTATCTCCGAAAGTGTCTGTTGGGTTGGCACGAATCAAGACTGGGATTTGTCACTCCGTATGACGGAGAGGTATCTCTGGGCCCACTGGGTAATGCATCATCATGAGCTCATTATAACTAAGTAGTTGGTCACGGGATCATGCATTACGGAACAAGTAAAGTGACTTGCCGGTAACGAGATTGAACGAGGTATTGGGATACCGACGATCGAATCTCGGGAAGTAATGTACCGATTGACGAAGGGAATTGTATATGGGATTGCTTGAATCTTCGACATCATGGTTCATCCGATGAGATCATCGTGGAACATGTGGGAGCCAACATGGGTATCCAGATCCCACTATTGGTTATTGGCCGGAGAGTTGTCTCGGTCATGTCTGCATGGTTCCCGAACCCATAGGGTCTAGACATTTAAGGTTCGATGACACTAGGGTTATTAGGAAGATTTGTATGTGATTACCGAATGTTGTTCGGAGTCCCGGATGTCACGAGGAGTTCCAGAATAGTCCGGAGGTGAAGATTTATATATGGGAAGTCATCATACGGTCACGGGAAATATTCGGGGGTATACCGGTATTGTATCGGGACCATCGGAGGGGTTCCATGGGTCCACTGGGAGGGTCCACCTTCCCCGGAGGGCCTTATGGGCTGTAGGTGGAAGGGAACCATCCCCTAGTGGGCTGGGCGCCATCCCCCCTAGGGCCCATGCGCCTAGGGTTTGGGGGGAACCCTAAAGGGGGCGCCCTCCCTTGCTTGGGGGGCAAGCCCCCTCCCCCTTGGCCGCCGCCCCCCTCTAGATCTCATCTAGAGGGGTCGGCCCCCTTCCCCCTTCTCCATATAAATAGAGGGGCGAGGGGAGGGCTGCAGCACCACATCCAAGGCGCAACCCCTCCCCTCCCCAACACCTCTCCTCCTCCGCGTGAGCTTGGCGAAGCCCTGCCGGAGAACTACCACTCCATCACCACCACGCCGTCGTGCTGCTGTTGGAGCCTTCTTCCTCAACCTATCCCTCCTCCTTGCTGGATCAAGGTGCGGGAGACGTCACCGAGCTGCACGTGTGTTGAACGTGGAGGCGCAGTTGTTCGGTGCTTAGATCGGATTCGGCCGCGATCTGAATCGCTACGTGTATGACTCCTCCAACCGCGTTATTGCAATTCTTCCGACTCGCGATCTTCAAGGGTATGAAGATGCACTCCCCTCTCTCTCGTTGCTAGTTACTCCATAGATTGATCTTGGTGATGCATAGAATTTTTTTAATTTCTGCAACGATCCCCAACAGTGGTATCAGAACTAGGTCTATGCGTAGTTTCTATGCATGAGTAGAACAAAAGTTGTTGTGGGCGTCGATTTTGTCAATTTACTTGCCGTTACTAGTCTTATCTTGATTCGGCGGCATCGTGGGATGAAGCGGCCCGGACCGACCTTACACGTACGCTTACGTGAGAGTGGTTCCACCGACTGACATGCACTAGTTGCATAAGGTGGCTAGCGGGTGTCTGTCTCTCCCACTTTAGTCAGATTGGATTCGATGAAAAGGGTCCTTATGAAGGGTAAATAGAAATTGGCATATCACGTTGTGGTTTTGGCGTAGGTAAGAAACATTCTTCCTAGGAACCTATAGCAGCCACGTAAAAACTTGCAACAACAATTAGAGGACGTCTAACTTGTTCTTGCAGCATATGCCGTGTGATGTGATATGGCCAAAAGGATGTGATGAATGATATATGTGATGTATGAGATTGATCATGTTCTTTTAATAGGAATCATGACTTGCATGTCGATGAGTATGACAACCGGCAGGAGCCATAGGAGTTGTCTTAATTTATTTATGACCTGCGTGTCAACATAAACGTCATGTAATTACTTTACTTTATCGCTAACCATTAGCCATAGTAGTAGAAGTAATAGTTGGCGAGACAACTTCATGAAGACACGTTGATGGAGATCATGATGATGGAGGTCATGGTGTCATGCCGGTGACAATGATGATCATGGCGCCCCAAAGATGGAGATCAAAAGGAGCAAAATGATATTGGCCATATCATGTCACTATTTGATTGCATGTGATGTTTATCATGTTTTACATCTTATTTGCTTAGAAGGACGGTAGCATAAATAAGATGATCCCTCGCAATAATTTCAAGAAAGTGTTCCCCCTAACTATGCACCGTTGCTAAGGTCGGTTGTTCCGAAGCACCATGTGATGATCGGGTGTGATAGGTTCTAACATTCGCATACAATGGGTGTAAGCCAGATTTACACACACAATACACTTAGGTTGACTTGACGAGCGTAGCATGTACAGACATGGCCTCAGAACATGGAAGACCGAAAGGTCGAACATGAGTCATATAAAAGATACGATCAACATGAAGATGTTCACCGATTATGACTAGTCCGTCTCACGTGATGATCGGACACGGCCTAGTTGACTCGGATCACGTATCACTTAGATGACTAGAGGGATGTCTATCTGAGTGGGAGTTCATTAAATAATTTGATTAGATGAACTTAATTATCATGAACATAGTCTAAAAATCTTTGCAATATGTATTGTAGATCAAATGGCCCACGCTAATGTTGCCCTCAACTTCAACGCGTTCCTAGAGAAAACCAAGCTGAAAGACGATGACAGCAACTACATGGACTGGGTCCGTAACCTGAGGATTATCCTCATAGCTGCCAAGAAAGCATATGTCCTTGATGCACCAATAGGTGAAGCACCTGTTTCCCCAGTAGATCAAGACGTTATGAACGCCTGGCAGACGCGCAGTGATGATTACTCCCTGGTTCAGTGTGGCATGCTTTATAGCTTAGAACTGGGGCTCCAAAAGTGTTTTGAGCAACACAGAGCATATGAGATGTTCCAAGAGCTGAAATGGTTTTCCAAGCTCATGCCCGGGTCGAGAGATATGAAGTCTCCGACAAGTTCTACAGCTGTAAGATGGAGGAGAATAGTTCCGTCAGCGAGCACATACTCAAAATGTCTGGTTTGCACAACCACTTGTCTCAGCTGGGAGTTAATCTCCCGGATGATGCGGTAGTTGACAGAATCCTTCAGTCGCTCCCACCTAGCTACAAGAGCTTTGTGATGAACTTCAATATGCAGGGGATGGAAAAGACCATTCCTGAGGTATATTCAATGCTGAAATCAGCGGAGGTGGAAATCAAAAAGGAACATCAACTGTTGATGGTGAATAAAACCACTATGTTCAAGAAAGGCAAGGGTAAAAAGAACTTCAAGAAGGACGGCAAGGGAGTTGCCGCGCATGGTAAGCAAGCTGCCGGGAAGAAGCCAAAGAATGGACCCAAGCCTGAGACTGAGTGCTTTTATTACAAGGGAAACGGTCACTAGAAGCGGAACTGCCCCAAGTACTTAGCAGATAAGAAGGCCGGCAATGTCAAAGGTATATGTGATATACATGTTATTGATGTGTACCTAACCAGCGCTCGTAGTACCTCCTGGGTATTTGATACCGGTGCGGTTGCTCATATTTGTAACTCAAAACAGGAGTTACGGAATAAACGGAGACTGGTGAAGGACAAGGTGACGATGCGCGTCGGGAATGGTTCCAAGGTCGATGTGATCGCCGTTGGCACGCTACCTCTACATTTGCCTATGAGATTAGTTTTAAACCTCAATAATTGTTATTTAGTACCAGCTTTGAGCATGAACATTGTATCTAGATCTCGTTTAATCCGAGATGGCTACTCATTTAAATCTGAGAATAATGGTTGTTCTATTTATATGAGAGACATGTTTTATGGTCATGCCCCGCTGGTCGATGGTTTATTCTTATTTAATCTCGAACGTGATGTTACACATATTCATAGTGTGAATGCCAAAAGATGTAAGGTTGATAGTGATAGTCCCACATACTTGTGGCACTGCCGCCTTGGTCACATTGGTGTCAAACGCATGAAGAAACTCCATGCAGATGGACTTTTGGAGTCTCTTCATTATGAATCATTTGACACGTGCAAACCATGCCTCATGGGCAAAATGACCAAGACTCCGTTCACCGGAACAATGGAGCGAGCAACCAACTTATTGGAAATCATACATCCTGATGTGTGCGGTCCAATGAGTGTTGAGGCTCGCGGTGGCTATCGTTATGTTCTCACCCTCACTGATGACTTGAGTAGATATGGGTATGTCTACTTAATGAAACACAAGTCTGAGACCTTTGAAAAGTTCAAGGAATTTCAGAGTGAGGTTGAGAATCAACGTGACAGGAAAATCAAGTTCTTACGATCAGATCGTGGGGGAGAATATTTGAGTCACGAATTTGGTGCGCACTTAAGGAAATGCGGAATTTTTTCACAACTCACGCCGCCTGGAACACCTCAGCGTAATGGTGTGTCTGAACGTTGTAATCGCACTCTATTGGATATGGTACGATCTATGATGTCTCTTGCCGATCTACCGCTGTCATTTTGGCGTTATGCTATAGACTGTCGCATTCACTTTAAATAGGGCTCCATCGAAATCCGTTGAGACGACACCGTATGAATTGTGGTTTGGTAGGAAACCTAAGCTGTCATTTCTGAAAGTTTGGGGATGCGATGCTTATGTCAAGAAACTTCAACCTGAAAAGCTCGAACCCAAATCAAAAAATGCGTCTTCATAGGATACCCTAAGGAAACTATTGGGTATACCTTCTACCTCAGATCCGAAGGCAAGATCTTTGTTACCAAGAATGGATCCTTTCTAGAGAAAGAGTTTCTCTCGGAAGAAGTAAGTGGGAGGAAAGTAGAACTTGATGAAGTATTGCCTCTTGAACCGGAGAGTGGCGCAGCTCAAGAAAATGTTTCTGAGGTGCCTGCACCGACTAGAGAGGAAGTTAATGATGATGATCATGAAACTTCAGATCAAGTTGCTACTGAACTTCGTAGGTCCACAAGGACACATTCCGCACCAGAGTGGTACGGCAACCCTGTCCTGGAAATCATGTTGTTAGACAATGGTGAACCTTCGAACTATGAAGAAGCGATGGCGGGCCCAGATTTCGACAAATGGCTGGAAGCCATGAAATTCGAGATAGGATCCATGCATGAAAACGAAGTATGGACTTTGACTGACTTGCCCGATGATCGGCGAGCCATAGAAAATAAATGGATCTTTAAGAAGAAGACAGACACAGATGGTAATGTGACCATCTATAAGGCTCAACTTGTCGCTAAGGGTTATCGACAAGTTCAAGGGGTTGACTATGATGAGACTTTCTCACCCGTAGCAAAGCTGAAGTCCGTATGAATCATGTTAGCAATTGCCGCATTCTATGATTATGAGATATGGCAAATGGACGTCAAAACGGCATTCCTTAATGGTTTCCTTAAGGAAGAATTGTATATGATGCAGCCAGAAGGTTTTGTCGATCCTAAGAATGCTGACAAGGTGTGCAAGATCCAACGCTCAATCTATGGGCTGGTGCAAGCATCTCGGAGTTGGAACATTCGATTTGATGAGATGATCATAGCTTTTGGGTTTACGCAGACTTATGGAGAAGCCTGTGTTTACAAGAAAGTGAGTGGGAGCTCTATAGCATTTCTCATATTATATGTGGATGACATACTATTGATGGGAAATGATATAGAATTCTTGGAAAGCATAAAGGCCTACTTGAACAAGTGTTTTTCAATGAAGGACCTTGGAGAAGCTGCTTATATATTAGGCATCAAGATCTATAGAGATAGATCGAGACGCCTCATTGGTCTTTCACAAAGCACGTACCTTGAGAAGATATTGAAGAAGTTCAATATGGATCAGTCCAAGAAGGGGTTCTTTCCTGTATTGCAAGGTATGAGATTGAGCACGGCTCAATGCCCGACCATGGCAGAAGATAGAGAAAAGATGAGTGTCATCCCCTATGCCTCGGCCATAGGGTCTATTATGTATGCCATGCTGTGTACCAGACCTGATGTAAACCTTGTTGTAAGTTTGGTAGGAAGGTACCAAAGTAATCCCGGCATGGAACACTGGACAGCGGTCAAGAATATCCTGAAGTACCTAAAAAGGACTAAGGATATGTTTCTAGTTTATGGAGGTGACGAAGAGCTCGTCATAAAGGGTTATGTCGATGCTAGCTTCGACACAGATCTGGATGACTCCAAGTCACAAACCGGATATGTGTATATTTTGAATGGTGGGGCAGTCAGCTGGTGCAGTTGCAAGCAAAGCGTCATGGCAGGATCTACATGTGAAGCGGAGTACTTGGCAGCCTCGGAGGCAGCACAATAAGCAATCTGGATGAAGGAGTTCATTACCGACCTAGGAGGTATTCCCAATGCGTCGGGCCTGATGACTCTCTTCTGTGACAACACTAGAGCTATTTCCCTTGCCAAGGAGCCCAGGTTTCATAGGAAGACCAGGCATATCAAGCGTCGCTTCAACTCCATTCATGAAAATGTTCAAAATGGAGACATAGATATTTGTAAAGTGCATTCGGACCAGAATGTCGCAGATCCGTTGACTAAACCTCTTCCTCGAGCAAAACATGATCAACACCAGAACTCTATGGGTGTTCGATTCATCACAATGTAACTAGATTATTGACTCTAGTGGAAGTGGGAGACTATTGGAAATATGCCCTAGAGGCAATAATAAAATGGTTATTATTATATTTCCTTGTTCATGATAATTGTCTATTGTTCATGCTATAATTGTATTATCAGGAAATCGTGATATATGTGTGAATACATAGACCACAACATGTCCCTAGTGAGCCTCTAGTTCACTAGCTCGTTGATCAATAGATGGTCATGGTTTCCTGACTATGGACATTGGATGTCATTGATAACAGGATCACATCATTAGGGGAAAGATGCGATGGACAAGACCCAATCCTAATCATAGCACAAGATCGTGTAGTTCGTCTGCTAGAGCTTTTCTAATGTCAGTATCATTTCCTTATACCATGAGATTGTGCAACTCCCGGATACCGTAGGAGTGCTTTGGGTGTACCAAACGTCACAACGTAACTGGGTGGCTATAAAGGTGCACTAAAGGTATCTCTGAAAGTGTCTGTTGGGTTGGCACGAATCAAGACTGGGATTTGTCACTCCGTATGACAGAGAGGTATCTCTGGGCCCACTCGGTAATGCATCATCATGAGCTCATTATGACTAAGTAGTTGGTCACGGGATCATGCATTACGGAACAAGTAAAGTGACTTGCCGGTAACGAGATTGAACGAGGTATTGGGATACCGACGATCGAATCTCGGGCAAGTAATGTACCGATTGACGAAGGGAATTGTATACGGGATTGCTTGAATCCTCGACATCGTGGTTCATCCGATGAGATCATCATGGAACATGTGGGAGCCAACATGGGTATCCAGATCCCGCTGTTGGTTATTGGCCGGAGAGTTGTCTCGGTCGTGTCTGCATGGTTCCCGAACCCATAGGGTCAACACACTTAAGGTTCGATGACACTAGGGTTGTTAGGAAGATTTGTATGTGATTACCGAATGTTGTTCGGAGTCCCGGATGAGATCCCGGACATCACGAGGAGTTTCAGAATAGTCCGGAGGTGAAGATTTATATATGGGAAGTCGTCATACGGTCACCGGAAATATTCGGGGGGTATACCAGTATTGTACCAGGACCACCGGAGGGGTTCCGGGGGTCCATCGGGAGGGTCCACCTGCCCCGGAGGGCCTTATGGGCTATAGGTGGAAGGGAACCAGCCCCTAGTGGGCTGGGCGCCATCCCCCCTAGGGCACATGCGCCTAGGGTTTGGGGGGAACCCTAAAGGGGCGCCCCCTTGCTTGGGGGGCAAGCCCCCTCCCCCTTGGCCGCCTCCCCCCTCTAGATCTCATCTAGAGGGGCCGACCCCCTTCCCCCTTCTACCTATAAATAGAGGGGCGAGGGGAGGGCTGCAGCACCACATCCAAGGCACAGCCCCTCCCCTCCCCAACACCTCTCCTCCTCCGCGTGAGCTTGGCGAAGCCCTGCCGGAGAACTGCCACTCTGATAACCCACAAGTATAGGGGATCGCAACAGCTTTCGAGGGTAGAGTATTCAACCCAAATTTATTGATTCGACACAAGGGGAGCCAAAGAATATTCTCAAGTATTAGCAGCTGAGTTGTCAATTCAAGCACACCTGGAAACTTAGTATCTGCAGCAAAGTGTTTAGTAGCAAAGTAATATGATAGTGGTGGTAGCAGCAACAAAAGTAAAGACAACAAAAGTAATGTTTTTGGTATTTTGTAGTGATTGTAACAGTAGGAGCGGGAAAGTAAATAAGCATAAACCAGTATATGGAAAACTCGTAGGCACCGGATCAGTGATGGATAATTATGCCGGATGCGGTTCATCATGTAACAGTCATAACATAGGGTGACACAGAACTAGCTCCAATTCATCAATGTAATGTAGGCATGTATTCCGTATATAGTCATACGTGCTTATGGAAAAGAACTTGCATGACATCTTTTGTCCTACCCTCCCATGGCAGCGGGGTCCTATTGGAAACTAAGGGATATTAAGGCCTCCTTTTAATAGAGAACCGGAACAAAGCATTAGCACATAGTGAATACATGAACTCCTCAAACTATGGTCATCACCGGGAGTGGTCCCGATTATTGTCACTTCGGGGTTGCCGGATCATAACACATAGTAGGTGACTATAGACTTGCAAGATAGGATCAAGAACTCACATATATTCATGAAAACATAATAGGTTCAGATCTGAAATCATGGCACTCGGGCCCTAGTGACAAGCATTAAGCATAGCAAAGTCATAGCAACATCAATCTCAGAACGTAATGGATACTAGGGATCAAACTCTAACAAAACTAACTCCATTACATGATAAATCTCATCCAACCCATCACCGTCCAGCAAGCCTACGATGGAATTACTCACGCACGGCGGTGAGCATCATGAAATTGGTGATGGAGGATGGTTGATGATGATGACGGTGACGAATCCTCCTCTCCGGAGCCCTGAACGGACTCCAGATCAGCCCTCCCGAGAGGTTTTAGGGCTTGGCAGCGTCTCCGTACCGTCAAACGCGATGATTTCTTCTCTCCTATTTTTTCTCTCCGAAAGCAAATATATAGAGTTGGAGTTGGCGTCGGAGGGCATCCAGGGGGCCCACGAGGTAGGGGGTGCGCCCTAGGGGGGGCGCCCCCACCCTCGTGAGAAGGGTGTGGGCCCCCTGGTCTTCATCTTTGGCAAGGATTTTTTATTGTTTTTCCTAAGATGCTCCGTGGAGTTTCAGGTCATTCTGAGAATATTTGTTTTCTACACATAAAACAACACCATGGCAATTCTGCTGAAAACAGCTTCAGTCCGGGTTAGTTCCATTCAAATCGTACAAGTTAGAGTCCAAAACAAGGGCAGAAGTGTTTGGAAAATTAGATACGACGGAGACGTATCAACTCCCCCAAGCTTAAACCCTTGCTTGTCCTCAAGCAACTCAGTTGACAAACTGAAAGAAAGAAAGAAAAACTTTTACAAACTCTGTTTGCTCTTGTTGTTGTAACTATGTCAAGGCAGCATTCAAGTTTTCAGCATAGATCATAACTAACCACATTTGCAATAATTCTCAGGTCTCATAATTACTCATATCAATAGCATAATCAACTAGCAAGTCATAATAATAAATCTCGGATGACAACACTTTCTCAAAACAATCATAATATGATATAACAAGATGGTATCTCGCTAGCCCTTTCTGAGACCGCAAAACATAAATGCAGAGCACCTTTAAAGATCAAGGACTGACTAGACATTGTAATTCATGGTAAAAGAGATCCAATCATGGTCATACCCAATATAAATTAACAGTGATGAATGCAAATGACAGTTGTGCTCTCCGGCTAGTGCTTTTTAATAAGAGGGTGATGACTCAACATAAAAGTAAATGGATATGCCCTTTGCAGAGGGAAGCAGGGATTTGTAGACATGCCAGAGCTCGGTTTTGAAATAGAGATAAATTTTATTTTGAGCGGTATACTTTCATTGTCAACGTAACAACTAAGAGATGGCGATATCTTCCATGCTAAACACATTATAGGCGGTTCCCAAACAGAATGGTAAAGTTTATACTCCCCCTCCACCAACAAGCATCAATGCATGGCTTGCTCGAAACAACGAGTGCCTCCAACATACATCAGGTCCCAGGGGGAGTTTTGTTTGCAATTAATTTTGATTTAGTTTGCATAAAGCATGGGACTGGGCATCCCGGTGACCAGCCATTTTCTCGTAAGTGAGGAGTGGAGTCCACTCCTCTTGAGAATAACCCGCCTAACACGGAAGATAAGGACAGCCTTGGTTGATACATGAGCTATTCGAGCATACAAAACAGAATGTTTATTTGAAGGTTTAGAGTTTGGCACATACAAATTTACTTGGAACGGCAGGTAGATACCGCATATTGGAAGGTATGGTGGACTCATCTGGAATAACTTTGGGGTTTAAGGGATTGGATGCACAGGCAGTATTCCCGCTTAGTACAGGTGAAGGCTAGCAAAAGACTGGGAAGCGACCGACTAGAGAGCGACAACAGCCATGTACATGCATTAAAATTAATAAACATTGGATGCAAGCATGAGTAGGATATAATCCACCATGAACATAAATATCGTGAAGGCTATGTTGATTTTGTTTCAACTATACATGCGTGAACATGTGCCAAGTCAACTCACTTAAATCATTCAAAGGAGGATATCACCCCATCATACCACATCATAATCATCTCAATAGCATGTTCGCACACAAGGTAAACCATTATAACTCATAGCTAATCAAGCATGGCACAAGCAACTATGATCTCTAATTGTCATTGCAAACATGTTTATTCATAATAAGCTGAATCAAGAATGAGGGACTCATCATATTTACAAAAACAAAAGAGGTCGAGTTCATACCAGCTTTTCTCATCTCAGTCAGTCCATCATATATCATCATAATTGCCTTTCACTTGCACGACCGAACGGTGTGAATAATAATAAGGGTGCACATGCCTTGGACTAAGATGGAATCTACGAGCATTCAATAAACAGGAGAAGACAAGGCAATATGGGCTCTGAGTTAAATCAACAATAATGCTTATAAGAGCCACTTCAACAATTTAATTATGGTCTTCTCCTAATGACCCCAAAGAAAAGAAAAGAAATAAAACTATTTACACGGGAAAGCTCCCAACAAGCAAAAGAAGAACGGGAAATATTTTTGGGTTTTCTTTTTAATTATTACTACTACAGCAGAAAAATAAACTACTACTAATTTTTTGTTTTTTCTTAAGGTTTAACAAACACACAAGAAGAAAGCAGGAAAAAGAAAATAAACTAGCATGGATATTACAGTGAAAAAGTATGAGCACCGACATCTAGCAATGAGTGTGTGTGAACATAAATGTAATGTCAGTGAGAAATACGTACTCCCCCAAGCTTAGGCTTTTGGCCTAAGTTGGTCTATGGCCACAGCTAGCCTAGCGGATATCCATAATAATAGTTGTTGGGGTCGTACTGTGATGAGGAAGAATAGTTGGGATCATACTGTGATGAAGAAGAAGACTCTGACTGCCACTGGCTGACAGTCATCTCTGGATCCCAAGAATAAATAGATTGTCGTGGAGGTTCATCTTGTGGTTCCTGTTCCGGGGCTGGTGCAGGATTCTTGTAAGCTTGATGCCAGCCCACGTAACGAGGTAGGGTCCTACAAAATTAAACAAAGAAGGAGCAGGCAAGATAATAGTCTCAGGATGATGTCTGTTAAAGAACAATTGATATTTAAGCTCTCCTGCCCTATTATTAACAATAAAATCATGTGCCACCATACTTTTATGATCTATATAAACACGGGGCAGCACCTTTTCTTCCTTCTCAGCGTGCCTAATAGGTATGTTAAAATGTGCAGCTAGGCGTGTGGCATAGACGCCCCCAAAGATGGGACCCTTAGTACGGTTCATACTTAACCGTCTAGCAATAATACCGCCCATACTAAAAGTGTTATCACTGTATAAACCATGGTGCAGAATAATTATATCAGGGATACTAAGGTTTCCACTGTTTCCGCGTCCAACTAAACAACGACTAGCAAATAATGCAAAGTAGCGTAAAACAGGAAAATGTATGCTAGTGATTCGTGCATTGGAAACCTTTCTAGTTTCTCCTATAGTGATAGTATCAATAAACCCAACCACATCATCATGATGTGGTTCTTCTGTCTTGCCCTCAAAAAGGGATTAAAAAAATTCGACAGAAATCATAAAGTGACATCTCCTTATGCTCATCATATAAATGAAACTCCACCGTAGGTGGTGGGTTCCTAGAATGAAAATGAAAGTTTTGCACAAAAGTATTTGTGAGTAAGAGATACTGATCGCATTGGTCATGGAGAAAAGTGGTGAGGCCTGCATTGTGAGCCAATTCATGAAAATCTTCATAGATACCGGCTACTCTCAAGAAATCTTCAAAAGGCCATTCACACGCCCGAATCTCCGCGGTGCGCGGCAAATTATACTTAGGCTTCGGTGCCTTTTCCTTCGAGCTTTGGCTCGATGAGCCCCTCAAAAATCTCCTCATTTTTTTGAAATAATCTGAAATTTTTAGTAACTTCAAACAAAAGTGAACCAACTTTAATAAAACTGATAGCAACTACTCCTACAAGTGCCTAGAGCCTAAATCAAGCATTAGAACTACTTGGAACCATATAAATTTGACATGCAAGCTCAAGAACATGGTCACCTATGCAGCAAAAATTGCAAAGAATAAAGCACTAGAACAAAAACTAATTGGACCAATGGAGGAGTCACATACCAAGGAACAATCTCCCCAAGCAGTTTTGCGAGAGGTGCTTTGAGCAAGGAGATCGAAAATCACAGCAAAAGTGGCTGGAACTCATGCTTGAGTTGGTTTTTCGGGTTTGTGTGAGACAGAGGAAGAAGATGGGTGCTGGGATAAGTGGAGGAGGGCCACCGTGGGCCCACGAGGCAGGGGGCGCGCCCTAGAGGGGGGGCGCCCACCACCCTCGTGGCCAGGTGGCAGCTCCTCCCGCGGTAATTTTTGCTTGGCGGTGGCTCCTCCAGGGCTTGGCGGCGGCTCCGTATCGTAAAACGCGATAATTTCTTCTCTCCTAGTTTTTATCTCCGAAAGCAAATATATAGAGTTGGAGTTGGCGTCGGAGGGCATCCAAGGGGCCCATGAGGTAGGGGGGCGCGCCCTAGGGGGGCGCTCCGCACCCTCGTGAGAAGGGTGTGGGCCCCCTGGTCTTCATCTTTGGCGATGATTTTTTATTGTTTTTTCTAAGATGTTCCGTGGAGTTTCAGGTCATTCCGAGAATATTTGTTTTCTGCACATAAAACAACACCATGGCAATTCTGCTAAAAACAACATTAGTCCGGGTTAGTTCCATTCAAATCATACAAGTTAGAGTCCAAAACAAAGGGCAAAACTGTTTGGATAAGTAGATACGACGGAGACGTATCACACTACATCACCACCACGCCGTCGTGCTGCTGTTGGAGCCTTCTTCCTCAAACTCGCCCTCTGATGTCTACTACACAACATTCTTCTTGTAGACGTTGTTGGGCCTCCAAGTGCAGAGGTTTATAGGACAGTAGCAAATTTCCCTCAAGTGGATGACCTAAGGTTTATCAATCCCTAGGAGGCGTAGGATGAAGATGGTCTCTCTCAAGCAACCCTGCAACCAAATAACAAAGAGTCTCTTGTGTCCCCAACACACCCAATACAATGGTAAATTGTATAGGTGCACTAGTTCGGCGAAGAGATGGTGATACAAGTGCAATATGGATGGTAGATAAAGGTATTTGTAATCTGAAAATATAAAAACAGCAAGGTAACTAATGATAAAAGTGAGCGTAAACGGTATTGCAACGATAGGAAATAAGGCCTAGGGTTCATACTTTCGCTAGTGTAAGTTCCCTCAACAATGATAACATAATTGGATCACATAACTATCCCTCAACATGCAACAAAGAGTCACTCAAAAGTCACTAATAGCGGAGAATGAATGAAGAGATTATGGTAGGGTACGAAACCACCTCAAAGTTATTCTTTCCAATCAATCCATTGGGCTATTCCTATAAGTGTCACAAACAGCCCTAGAGTTCGTACTAGAATAACACCTTAAGACACAAATCAACCAAAACCCTAATGTCACCTAGATACTCCAATGTCACCTCAAGTATCCGTGGGTATGATTATACGATATGTGTCACACAATCTCAGATTCATCTATTCAACCAACACAAAGGACCTCAAAGAGTGACCCAAAGTTTCTACCGGAGAATCATGACGAAAACGTGTGCCAACCCCTATGCATAGGTCCCCAAGGTCACGGAACCCGCAAGTTGATCACCAAAACATACATCAAGTGTATCACGTGATATCCCATTGTCACCATAGATATCCACGGCAAGACATACATCAAGTGTTCTCAAATCTTTAAAGATTCAATCCGATAGGATAACTTCAAAGGGGAAACTCAATTCATTACAAGAGAGTAGAGGGGGCAAGAAACATCATAGGATCCAAATATAATAGAAAAGCTCACGATACATCAAGATCGTATCACCTCAAGAACACGAGAGAGAGAGAGAGAGAGAGAGAGAGAGATCAAACACATAGCTACTAGTACATACCCTCAGCCCCGAGGAAGAACTACTCCCTCCTTGTCATGGAGAGCACCGGGATGATGAAGATGGCCACCGGAGAAGGATTGCCCCCTCCGGCAGGGTGCTGGAACAGGTTTAGATTGGCTTTCGGTGGCTACGGAGGCGTCTGGCGGCGGAACTCCCGATCTATTGTGCCCTCGGATGTTTTTAGGGTATATGGAGATATATAGGCAGAAGAAGTACGTCAGGGGGGCCACGTGGGGCTCACGAGGGTGGAGGGCGCGCCCCCCTACCTCGTGACCTCCTCGGAGATCCCCTGACATGCACTCCAAGTCTTATGGGCTTCTTTCCTTCCAAAAATGAGTTCCGTGAAGTTTCAGGTCAATTGGACTCCGTTTGATTTTCCTTTTCTTCGAAACCCTAAAACAGGGTAAAAACAGTAACTGGCACTGGGCTCTGGGCTCTGGATTAATAGGTTAGTCCCAAAAATGATATAAAGGTGTATAATAAAGCTCATAAACATTCAAAACAGTAGATAATATAGCATGGAGCAATCAAAAATTATAGATACATTGGAGATGTATCAGCATCCCCAAGCTTAATTCATGCTCGTCCTCGAGTAGGTAAATGATAAAAACAGAATTTTTGATGCGAAGTGCTACTTGGCATAATTTCAATGTGATTCTTCTTAATTGTGGTATGAATATTCAGATCCATAAGATTCAAGACAAAAGTTCATATTGACATAAAAATGATAATACTTCAAGCATACTAACTAAGCAATTATGTCTTCTCAAAATAACATGGCCAAAGAAAGCTATCCCTACAAAATCATATAGTCTGGCTATGCTCTATCTTCACCACACAAAATATTTAAATCATGCACAACCCCGATGACAAGCCAAGCAATTGTTTCATACTTTTGATGTTCTCAAACTTTTTCAATCTTCACGCAATACATGAGCGTGAGCCATGGACATAGCACTATAGGTGGAATAGAATGGTGGTTGTGGAGAAGACAAAAAGGGAGAAGATAGTCTCACATCGACTAGGCATATCAACGGGCTATGGAGATGCCCATCAATAGATATCAATGTGAGTGGGTAGGGATTGCCATGCAACGGATGCACTAGAGCTATAAGTATATGAAAGCTCAACAAAAGAAACTAGTGTGTGTGCATCCAACTCGCTTGCTCACGAAGACCTAGGGCATTTTGAGGAAGCCCATCATTGGAATATACAAGCCAAGTTCTATAATAAAGATTCCCACTAGTATATGAAAGTGACAACATAGGAGACTCTCTATCATGAAGATCATGGTGCTACATTGAAGCACAAATGTGATAAAAGGATAGTAGCATTGTCCCTTCTCTCTTTTTCTCTTATTTTTTATTTTTATATTTTTTATTTGGGCCTTCTCTTTTTTATGGCCTCTTTTTTTGGGCTTCTTTGGCCTCTTTTTTTCGTCCGGAGTCTCATCCCGACTTGTGGGGGAATCATAGTCTCCATCGTCCTTTCCTCACTGGGACAATGCTCTAATAATGATAATCATCACACTTTTATTTACTTACAACTCAAGAATTACAACTCGATACTTAGAACAAGATATGACTCTATATGAATGCCTCCGGCGGTGTACCGGGATGTGCAATGACTCATGAGTGACATGTATGAAAGAATTATGAATAGTGGCTTTGCCACGAATACGATGTCAACTACATGATCATGCAAAGCAATATGACAATGATGGAGCATGTCATAATAATGGAACGGTGGAAAGTTGCATGGTAATATATCTCAGAATGGCTATGGAAACGCCATATAGGTAGGTATGGTGGCTGTTTTGAGGAAGGTATATGGTGGGTTTAAGGTACCGGCGAAAGTTGCGCGGTACTAGAGAGGCTAGCAATGGTGGAAGGGTGAGAATCCATATAATCCATGGACTCAACATTAGTCATAAAGAACTCACATACTTATTGCAAAAATCTATAAGTTATCAAAGCAAAGTATTATGCGCATGCTCCTAGGGGGATAGATTGGTAGGAAAAGACCATCCCTCGTCCCTGACCGAAACTCATAAGGAAGACAACCAATAAATAAATCATGCTCCGACTTCATCACATAACGGTTCACCATACGTGCATGCTACGGGAATCACAAACTTCAACACAAGTATTTATCAAATTCACAACTACTCAACTAGCATGACTCTAATATCACCATCTCCATATCTCAAAACAATCATCAAGCATCAAACTTCTCTTAGTATTCAATACTCTATATGAAAGTTTTTACTATTCTTGGATGCCTAGCATATTAGAATTATTTAAGCAAATTACCATGCTATTTAAAACTCTCAAAATTATATAAGTGAAGCATGAGAGTTCATATATTTCTATAATACCACCACCATGCTCTAAAAGATATAAGTGAAGCACTAGAGCAAATGACAAACTACTCCGAAAGATATAAGTGAAGATCAATGAGTAGTCGAATAATTATGCAGCTATGTGAAGACTCTCTAACATTTAATAATTTCAGATCTTGGTATTTTATTCAAACGGAAAGCAAAACAAAATAAAATGACATTCTAAGAGTGGCAAACATCATGTGAAGAAGCAAAAACTTAGGATCAACCGATACTAACCGATAGTTGTTGAAGAAGAAAGGTGGGATGCCAACCGGGGAATCCCCAAGCTTAGATGCTTGAGAATTCTTGAAATATTATCTTGGGGTGCCTCGGGCATCCCCAAACTTGAGCTTTTGTGTCTCCTTAATTCCTCTCATATCAAGGTCTCCCTAAATCTCAAAAGCTTCATCCACACAAAACTCAACAAGGACTCGTGAGATAAGTTAGTATAAAGCATTGCCAAAACCTTATCATACTCTACTTTAGAAAATCCCTAAAATTATTATTTGAAATTGCATACTAAATGCCTCTGCATATTTAATAGTCCTATCCTCAAATAGAATCATTAAAGAAGCAAAACATATGCAAACAATGCAAACACAACAGCAATCTGCCTAAACAGGACAGTCTGTAAAGAATGCAGCAACATCCATACTTCCCTAGCTCCAAAAATTATGAAATAAAATTCCCACTGTAGTAAATTTATCAGAGCTTAATATGCAAAAGGTTTCAACATTTTATCACATTCTGACTTTTCTAGGGAATATTGCAACAGCGGTAAACTTTCTGTTTTCAAGCAGCAACATGTATACTTGTAACATAGGCATAGTAAAGGCTATCAATGCCACTTTTATTGAAATAAAAGATGCAAAAAATTGTTCTAAATAACAGAAAGAAAATCCTAACAAAATAAATTGACGCTCCAAGGAAAACACATAACATGTGGTGAATAAAAGTATAGCTCCAAGTAAAGTTACCGATGAACGAAGACGAAAGAGGGGATGCCTTCCGGGGCATCCCCAAGCTTAGGCTCTTGGTTGTCCTTGAATATTACCTTGGGGTGCCTTGGGCATCCCCAAACTTAGGATCTTGCCACTCCTTATTCTATAGTCCATCGAATCCTTACCCAAAACTTGAAAACTTCACAACACAAAACTTAACAGAAAACTCGTAAGCTCCGTTAGTATAAGAAAATAAATCACCACTTCAATGTACTGTAATGAACTCATTATTTATTTATATTGGTGTTAAAACTAATGCATTCCAACTTCTCTATGGTTTATAAACTATTTTACTAGCCATGATTCATTAAAATAAGCAAACAACACACGAAAAACAGAATCTGTCAAAAACAGAACAGTCTGTAGTAATCTGGATCAAACGTATACTTATGGAACTCATAAAATTCTGAAATAAATTTATGGACCTGAGGAATTTATCTATTAATCATATTCAAAAAGAATTAACTAAATAACACTCTCCAAATAAAAATGGCAGCAATTCTCGTGAGCGCTAACGTTTCTGTTTTTTACAGCATGATCAACAAGACTTTCCCCAAGTCTTCCCAAAGGTTCTACTTGGCACAAACACTAATTAAAAGCATAAAACCACATCTAAACAGAGGCTATATGAATTATTTATTACTAAACAGGAGCAAAAATCAAGAAAATAATAATAATATTGGGTTGCCTCCCAACAGGCGCTATCGTTTAACGCCCCTAGCTAGGCATGATGATTTCAATGATGCTCACATAAAAGGTAAGATTTGTAACATAAAGAGAGCATCATGAAGAATATGATTAGTAAATTTAAGCCTAACCCACTTCCTATTCATAGGGCTTTTGTGAGCAAACAACTTGTGGAAACAATAATCAATTAGCATAGGAAGGTAAAACAAGCATAATTTCAAAACTTTAAGCACATAGAGAGGAAACTTGATATTATTGCAACTCCTATAAGCATATGTTCCTCCCTCATAATAATTTTCAGTTGCATCATGAATGAATTCAACAATATAACCAGCGCCTAAAGCATTCTTTTCATGATCTACAAGCATAGAATTTTACTACTCTCCACATAAGCAAAATTCTTCTCAATCAAAATAGTGGGAGTATCATAAGAGACTCGAATACTATAAATTGTTTCCATATTAAAAGAGTAATGCTCAGAGAAGGGGTAATCATAATCATGACAAGTTTTATAAATATAATCACTACTTTTTATAGCCTAAGTATCATCACAATAATCATCATAAGTAGGAGGCATGCTATCATCATTATAAACTTGCATATCAAAACTTGGGAGACTAAAAATATCATCTTCATTAATCATAGCATCCCCAAGCTTGGGACAAACATTAATCGCAGCAAATATATTCTCAAAAACATCTTCTTAATCAAACATAGCATCCCCAAGCTTGGGCCTTTTCATATCATAAGCATAATCACTCTCATCGTTAATAGTATGGATAGCACCAATAGTATAGCAATTATCATATTCTTCCAAGCAAGTGCCAAAAAGATTTTCAAGATCATAAGAACTGTCATTATCTTACGCAATTATATTTTCATGAGGCACATAGTAATAGGATCACCACTATTTGGGAGAGATATATTTTTACCTCTCTTCCTTTTTCTTTTCTTCTTCTTCACCACATCATGTGTGGGTTCAATCCTCTTTTTGGAGCTCCTTATTAATGAGATTGGTTGAATAGGAGGCTCCTCCTCGTTACCTGATTCATCATAAGAAATAATAGGAGGGTATTGGGAAGCCTCTTCCCTTTCATTAGTATTCTCTTCATCTTCTATTTGTTTTCTTTTCTTTATGTAGTTGGCAATATAAGGATTTTGAATGCAATTCACCGCACAATACATATAAATTTTCTCTAGATCAAAATGAAGAACTTTATCAAGGGCAATTTTGGAATATCCTTAGTTATACATTTAATTTATTCATAACCCAAGAGCAAACTAAGTTCATTATGATGTGCAAGGGAAATCAAGTCATCACAATTTTTGGACACGATACGATCATGAAACAATTTGCATTGGGTACTAAAATGATCACGTTCATTGCAAAGTTCAAAAGTAGGGCTAAGAAAAATTAAATTTTCAGCACATCCATCTAGCTCTTCTTGCAACAATTTAGTTTCTAAGTACTTATGCCTCTTGCAATATCTATCTTCCCTATTTGGTGTGTACTTACAAACCCAATGCACTCCACAAAAATTGACATGTTTATAGGAGACATTTTCATCATAACTAGTGCAATCATCATTAGTATCATGGATATTCAAAGAATTTGTACTAACAACATTGCAATCATGCTCATCATTCAAATATTTAATGCCAAACATTTTATAGATTTCTTCTTCTAGCACTTGAGCACAATTATCCTTTCCATCATACTCACGAAAGATATTAAAAAGGTGAAGCGTATGAGACAAACTCAATTCCATTCTTTTATAGTTTTGTTTTATAAACTATACTAGTGATAAAACAAGAAACTAAAAGACTCGATTGCAAGATCTAAAGATATACCTTCAAGCACTCACCTCCCCGGCAACGGCGCCAGAAAAGAGCTTGATGTCTACTACACAACCTTCTTTCTTGTAGAAGTTGTTGGGCCTCCAAGTGCAGAGGTTTGTAGGACAGTAGCAAATTTCCCTCAAGTTGATGACCTAAGGTTTATCAATCCGTAGGAGGCGTAGGATGAAGATGGTCTCTCTCAAGCAACCCTGCAACCAAATAACAAAGAGTCTCTTGTGTCCCCAACACACCCAATACAACGGTAAATTGTATAGGTGCACTAGTTCGGCGAAGAGATGGTGATACAAGTGCAATATGGATGGCAGATAAAGGTATTTGTAATCTGAAAATATAAAAACAGCAAGGTAACTAATGATAAAAGTGAGCGTAAACGGTATTGCAATGATAGGAAATAAGGCCTAGGGTTCATACTTTCGCTAGTGTAAGTTCCCTCAACAATGATAACATAATTGGATCACATAACTATCCCTCAACATGCAACAAAGATTCACTCACAAGTCACTAATAGCGGAGAACGAACGAAGAGATTATGGTAGGGTACGAAACCACCTCAAAGTTATTCTTTCCAATCAATCCGTTGGGCTATTCCTATAAGTGTCACAAACAGCCCTAGAGTCCGTACTAGAATAACACCGTAAGACACAAATCAACCAAAGCCCTAATGTCACCTAGATACTCCAATGTCACCTCAAGTATACGTGGGTATGATTATACGATATGTGTCACACAATCTCAGATTCATCTATTCAAACAACACAAAGGACCTCAAAGAGTGCCCCAAAGTTTCTACCAGAGAATCACGACGAAAACGTGTGCCAACCCCTATGCATAGGTCCCCAAGGTCATGGAACCCGCAAGTTGATCACCAAAACATACATCAAGTGAATCATGTGATATCCCATTGTCACCACAGATATCCACGGCAAGACATACATCAAGTGTTCTCAAATCTTTAAAGACTTAATATGATAGGATAACTTCAAAGGGGAAACTCAATTCATTACAAGAGAGTAGAGGGGGGAAGAAACATCATAGGATCCAAATATAATAGCAAAGCTCGCGATACATCAAGATCGTATCACCTCAAGAACACGAGAGAGAGAGAGAGAGAGAGATCAAACACATAGCTACTGGTACATACCCTCAGCCCCGAGGGAGAACTACTCCCTCCTCGTCATGGAGAGCACCGGGATGATGAAGATGGCCACCGGAGAATGATTGCCCCCTCCGACAGGGTGCCGGAACAGGTCTAGATTGGCTTTCGGTGGCTACGGAGGCTTCTGGCGGGGGAACTCCCGATCTATTGTGCCCTCGGATTTTTTAGGGTATATGGAGATATATAGGCAGAAGAAGTACGTCAGGGGGGCCACGAGGGGCTCACGAGGGTGGAGGGCGCGCTCAGGGGGGTGGGCGCGCCCCCTGCCTCGTGACCTCCTCGCAGATCCCCCGACGTGCACTCCAAGTCTTCTGGGCTTCTTTCCTTCCAAAAATGAGTTCTGTGAAGTTTCAGGTTAATTGGGCTCCGTTTGATTTTCCTTTCCTTCGAAACCCTAAAACAGGGTAAAAACAGAAACTGGCACCTGGCTCTGGGTTAATAGGTTAGTCCCAAAAATGATATAAAAGTGTATAATAAAGCCCATAAACATTCAAAATAGTAGATAATATAGCATGGAGCAATCAAAAATTATAGATACGTTGGAGATGTATCACCCTCCTCCTTGCTGGATCAAGGCGCGGGAGACGTCACCGGGCTGCACGTGTGTTGAACACAGAGGTGCCGTTGTTCGGTGCTTAGATCAGATTCGGCCGCGATCTGAATCACTACGTGTACGACTCCTCCAACCGCGTTCTTGCAACGCTTCTAACTCGCGATCTTCAAGGGTATGAAGATGCACTCCCCTCTCTCTCGTTGCTAGTTACTCCATAGATTGATCTTGGTGATGCATAGAAATTTTTTAATTTCTGCAACGATCCCCAACACTAAGACCATTGCATATTAAGGTCAAAATAGTGCTAGCAATATACGAGTCTCATACGATGCCATTTCAATGATTGTAACACAAAAGCTTGAAATGTTACAATGTTCAAATTCCAGAGTTATATGGCTCAATTTCGAAGATTACAAGGTTCAAACTGATGTTAGAAATGAAACTCGGCTCATCAGCTGCAAAGGCTCGCGCTGATGCGCTGAACATGGATATTAGAGAGGTTCAAACTAATATCACCGCTTCTAAGTCTGGCTTCGAAACCTCACAATTTTTGCAAAGGGGTCAGCCACTAAGAAGTCATGTATGGGGTTGACCCGATGACTTCCGATTACTCTGTCATCTGAAGTTCCAAAATGAAATTCAACATTTTTGGAACCTACTCCGTTCTGCCGCAGGCGCCGGCGCTGATCAACAGACCATTCATTTTTGTGAAATAAATGTAGGGCAAACCTCATTTCCTTCAGCACCCTTGCTCTGAGAACAAAGAACCTGGTGAATATAATCTCCGGTAAGGTCCCTCGGTAGGAGTTCAAAGTAATTTATGAGAGATGCAGATCTAGGCATTCGACGTGATTGTTATATTGTATCAAATTATCCACCAGTGGGCCTAATCTTATTTGCAAAAGAAGAAAACGTGTTAGTGCCTACATGCAGTTTTGAACATTGTATTAACATGGGCATTTGATTACATTCTAGAAAAATGTAGCCTTCTTCACAAGAGGTTGGAGTGGATGAGAAGTTCCCTAAGGAAACTAGTACAGATGAATCCAAAGGAGAAATGCTTATTGATTGTAACCATATGGATCAAGCAACCAATATGGGGAGGGGCATGTATGTACTGAAATCCTCCAAAAGAACCTTCAGAAATCGTAGTACATTGTCATTGTAAACTTGGAAAAAGGTGTCACAAATTGAACTCCCTTATGGTTAAAATTTAACAGGAAAGGAACATCACCTCAATATATAGCTTCTCCAGGCACGGAAAGCATCTCAGGAAACTGACAACTTGCTCCAGGTCGGGCCCGATAGATTCTAGTGCCAAGACCTTCACTGCGCGCAGTTTCAGGGTCAAGCTTGTCGGAATCATTTTCTGAATGACAGACGAACAAACATCTTCAAAATTAGAAATAATGTTAATTTGTAGAAGGAGAGGTAGAAGGCGGTTGTTGTACCTGAATGGGTGTGGATCCAATAACAAGTTCGGAGTATTTGTCAGACGAGTAGCCCACCACTGTCAATTTCGACGCATAAATGACAATGATTCTTGTTGGACCTTCTTGATCAACTACAAGTAATCTCTCAAGTGCTGGTGTGTCATGGATGACCATACCGTGGTCCACCTTTTGTGATGTCTTCCTGCCGCACCAGCAACACACATAAATAGTCCGGAGAGTCATGGAGGTGATGTGGAAGGTAATCAACCCATTGATCGCCTGAAGACGAAGGTACTTGAGTGTAGTACAGCCATGAAGCAGGCGCTCCATGTCACCCTTTGAGAGGCAGACGAGACGATCTCGAGGTGCTTCAGTCGTGGTAAAATAAGAGCGGGCGCGTCATTAAGGGGCAGGAAATGGCAGTTCATGAACTTGGCGACACGCATCATGGGCGTGGGGCGGAGTGCAGACGTTGGTAGCGACCACATATGCCCATCATAAAAAGTGAGCTCCTCGAGCTGATCTAGGGCGAGGGATCGGAACCAGTCGTCAAGCTTGGCTCGGTCCTTGCCGTTGGAACGGAACTTGCCATTCTAAGGCCTCTGGTTGGGCCAAGGTGACTGTCGAGGATCTTGGAGAACGAATCCAAGCTTTTGCGATAGCCATGGCAGAGCTCGTGGGTGTCGATGAGGTCGAGAGGGCTGGAGTTCCATAGGGGGCACCACCGCCGGGAAAGGAGGGTTGTCCGCGCCCCATATTTGATTGGGAGGAGGGATATGATGACTCTCAACATATCATCGGGGAGGCTGCTGATTAAGTCTAGGCCTACTGGAGTCGCTTGCGGTTCTAGATCGCCCCACTTCCGCTTGTTGGCAGCCCCGTTCTCCACCTTCGGAGTCTCCTTGTCAGTGGCGCTTTCTGATAGAAATGGGAGTACAGGGAATATTTAGTTAAAACAGGGCAATAGAAAAGTGTATTCATAACTAGAAGTTATTAGGTAGGAATATAGTAAGACAAGGGAATTACAATTGGTTGCTTAAATACTACACAATTCATTTGACATTGCTGGGTAAGTCAACATATGGAGATAGTTGAAAAGAAAACTTACTTCGAACAAAGTCTGGACGGATGATTTTGTTGGGGAAGTTAGCATATATCTCATGACTAGGCCCTTCTATGTGCAGTGCAATTTTAGTGCCAGCTTTTAGTACATAAAACTTTGCAATTTCATTCCAAAAGCCAGTGCCAAAATAGGAGTCACCACGTTCATCAAGTCTTACAGTAGCAATGATTGTAAATCCATGGTTTGTGTGCAGTATGACATTCGTGGAGCCTTGATGTATGTAAAGGGAAAAAATTTGCACTACATAATCTGTTGCATAGCGAGGGATGTCCTGCAGAAAATGGTAGGATTGTTAAAGAAAATATGGTAACATGCAAATATGGGCCCAAATTGAAAGAACTATACAACAGTTGAAATCGAAGGACAAAAGTATATAATTAAACAGATAGGGTAAACATGATGTCATGGAAATATGAGAGTAATCGAAAGAACAATACATTATTAATTTGCCTAATATAGAAAGAAGAGGGGGGAAATCCCCTTTGATGTATATGGTGCATGTGGCACCTTTTATCCAAATGTAGCAACATTTAGAATATGTTCAGGAAAGTAGGCCATGCCAACCGATTTAGTGTGAGATTGAACATATCATGCGCGTCCTCAAGTTATCTGGTATGATGAGATGGAATCTCTGGCGGCGGTCACCAAGTCCTGAAGTGTCGGCGCACTGTACATTCTATGAATGAAAGAAAACCCTCAAATCAGCTCGAATAAAAATGAATTCACAGTGATTTCTGCCGGGTGATTAAAGGAGGCAGATGAACTGGGATAAGAGATGAGATAATATCTCGTTAAACTAGTTACTTTGTCGTCCATGAGAAAGAACCCTCAGTACGGCAGATTCCCCAACCGAGCAGAGCTGGGTTGACCGCGAGCAGCATCAAGAAAGTCGATGGCGATAGGCGGCGGCAAGCAGAAGTGGCGAAATGCAGTGGGCTTTGCCGGCAGCCTGGCGGCGGCAGGTGTCGAGCTAAGTGTTTACCGCCGCGATAGGCGGTGCCATGGCATAAACGCGGAGGAGCTTGTGCAGGTGTGAATGGGGAACGTACCGGAGGGGCCGAGGGGGTGGTGGGCGGGGTGAGGGTTTTTGTGACGTGGGTATGGTGTGGGTTTTCTTTTTTCTCTTGAATTGGGTGGTGAGGGTTTTCTGTCCCACAAAGAATTTTGGGGGCGACGGTTTGCTAGAGCGAACCGATCACACACCGTGAAGTAGGATGAGGAATTTATGGCTATTTATTTATACATATCCAGAGATTATGGTTTGATTTTTAAGCGCAGTCGTCTATGTACAGACCAATCTTGAAGAAAATAATGGCACAAACCTATGTAGGTCTTTGAAAATCAATTGTCAAGCCCTGGCTAGGAATTATTAGCACGAACACTAACCATAGTCGGATTACTAGCAGAAATCGTTTGCACAGATGAAACAACTAATCACTTATCACCTGTACCGTTCAAACAATAAATACACTACACGGATTTAACGAAACTTACTTAGATTTCATGGATTGGGAGAGAATAACCATAGGATTTCTATTCCAAAAAGGGGGAGGCAGGAGTAACTAGAGAAACCCTATGATCTATTTAACACATAAATGGGTATAGATGACTAACCAGCTGTCCGTCATCATCGGTGTAGTCGCTGGAGTGGTCGTCGGAGTCGTCGCTGGAGTGGTCGTCGGAGTCGTCGCTGGAGTGGTCGTCGGAGTCGGTGTGGAACTCCGCCTTCGGCTTTGGAAGCTCGATGCCATCGACGATGTCAGGGTGTAGTGATAACTCACTGGCGGTGATAGTTGTCAGCATTCTGGAACGGGGGTCCCCAGACTTGCTTGCCTGCGGCCCACAGCGTGGCTCTGCCAACGGCCTGGTACGGCCCATCTTCATCAACCAACGCTCAAGACCCTCACGAGGGGCGAAGCCTCGTGAGGAGGACGACACAAGACCTCCTCAATGGCGGCCTCACTAGGCCGGCTCGCGAGGAGCGGAGAGATCAAGGTGAGGGGCACCTCGTGAGGTTCCTGTGGCGCGAGCCATGATGACCAAGGCCAGGCGGGTGCCAGGCGGGCGCCAGCGGGCACAGAGCACCAGTTGCATCTTTGGTGCTAAAGGAGCAGGAGTAGGCGAGGAGTCCCGAGGCATCATGCAAAGGTTTCCATATCGGTCCAACAAGACCAAGACCAGCAGGACGGAGGTTATCACGGAGCCCACGATGGTGTCACCACCAGAGCCTTTGGCACGCAAAGACCACCTTTTGTCAGTATAGCTTGTATGATATGTCCCCCTTCAAATTGGCCGTTGTGGGATCCCTTCCCGCCTAATATTTTGGAAGAGGACCGGGGCCTCTATAAATAGGACTAGCCTCCACCATAGGAGGGACGAGAGCTGGGATCGGATCCATTCCACCCTCATACGCACCAGCTCACCGAGCTTAAGAACACCTCTCCTCAGGAGGTTGTTCTTCCCTTGTACTTGTTCATCTTCTGCCTACAAGGGAATCCACCACACCACACTGGAGTAGGGTATTACACCACATCGGTTGTCCGAACCAGTATAAACTCTTGTGTCCCTTGTCCTTAGAGTTCGACGAGCTGAGCTTTGAGATCATGGTGAGTGAGTGAGCTAGGGAGAGGGAGAGATCTTCGTGCGCACCCCAGAGTTCGAACCTTAAGGGTTTTGCCGGAAACCGAAATCCAACATTTGGTGCGCCAGGTAGGGATGGACCGAAGCTTCCCTCTCCGTAGCCGACCCGCCGTCGGGCTCTGATGTCCGGCGATCGGAGGACCCAAGCTGACCGCTGGGTGGCATGGCCCGCCCGGGTGCCGCCGTCTGCCCAAGAAGACCTCAATTC